>NW_023270415.1:17345241-17611764 GCF_011800145.1 Mirounga leonina | reverse complement strand
TCTTTCTTTCTTCTTTCTTCTTTCCTTTCTTTCTTTCTCTCTTTTTCTCTTCCTTCCTTCCTTCCTTCCTTCCTTCCTTCCTTCCTTCCTTCCTTCTTTCTTTCTTTTTTTTTTTTTTAAGATTTTACTTATTTATTTGAGAGAGCACAAGGGGGCAGAGGGGCAGAGGGAGACAGAGAAACAGATTCACCACTGAGCAGGGAACCCAGCGTGGGGCTCGATCCCAGACCCCAGGATCATGACCTGAGCCAAAGGCAGACGCTTAACTGACTGAGCCACCCAGGCGCCCCAGCAGTGGAACTTTCTGAAGAGCCCTGAACGTTTAATTATCATCAACAATTTAGCCCATTTCAAATGAGTTTTTCACAAGCCCATATACATCAGAATTTGTTTGAGAACATGAAATAAAGTTTCCTATGGCATTTGTAATGTGGCTGGGCCCCCACTTAAGCTGGGCCTCACCATGAGCACCATCTGAGCTTGCCTACAGAAGATACACTCTGTGAATTTTGTCTCTGAGGTGTGGTTGGGAACAAGGGGAGGAAAGGAATTGAAATAGGGAGATGTCAGGACTTGACTTACTCTCTATGACATGTGGCCTTTAAGTTAAGTCAAAATGAGATTTTAAGCCTGCTCTCACAGTGCTGATGTGAGGATTAGATTGATGTGAGAACACATTTAAAGCACATAGAAAGTGTCTGGCATTTAAGTGCTCAGTAAGTACTTATTGGTCATAACAGTACCATCATCTTTTTCGTGTTGCCCTTCCTCCTCCCCATAATATGCTCCCTTCTTCTTTTCACCTACCTAATCTTGCCTGTCCTCCTGCTTCCTCCTTGAAGTCTTCCTGGCTTGGTCCAGACCACATTAATAAGTTCTTTGCTTAATGCCATCTCTACCCTCACTGGGCACAGACAGCATTTTGCTTGTATTCTGCTCCAGGCATGTGTCTTCTCTCTCTTGTGGAGAAAAGTAAGACAGTGGAGGTAGTGATGAGGAGCCAGAATGACTGGGACTCCATTATCTATTAGCTGTGGTGACTTAGCCTTCCCCAGCCCTGGCTTCCTCATCTGTAAAATGCAATCTACAGCTTACATTTGTCATGAGGATTTAGAGATGAATATGCAAAACTCTTGATACAGATAAAGGAAATTATTATTTATTTATTTCTCTTTGTGTCTGCCAGAGAATCTAGCAGGAAGGACTCAGTATTCACTTTATAAAAATTAGAAATAAAATTGAATATTTTTGCAATCATTTTTTAGGTAAAGATTTTTATGAGACTGATGCTTCCCCTACCTTCCTGAGCATATAAATCCCTTGGAAAATCTGATTTGATAGATCCAGAAGAAGGTATTTGAACATGCATCCCACGTCATTCTGATGTTCATACCACTTGGGAAAACTGCTATAAAGTAAACTCAAAGCATGCCTTAAACCCTCAAATATTATGTGATGCTATCTGTTTCATAGAAAGAGTGGACGGGCGCCTGGGTGGCTCAGTCGTTAAGCGTCTGCCTTCAGCTCAGGTCATGATTCCAGGGTCCTGGGATCGAGTCCCACAATGGGCTCCCTGCTCAGCGGGAAGCCTGCTTCTCCCTCTCCCACTCCCCCTGCTTGTGTTCCCTCTCTCGCTGTCTCTCTCTCTCTCTGTTGAAAAATAAATAAAATCTTAAAAAAAAAAAAAAGAGTGGACTTATACTAGCCTCTTAAGAATTGACTCACGCTGCTGCCCCACTGACTTGGACAACGTGACCACCATGAAGAGGTGGGTATGTGTGGATAAGCAACATTGCCGTCTAGCTACCATTGGGTCAGAGCCATTAGCTGCTATAGTGGGTACTGTGTCTCTAAGTGGGATCTAGATATATTTTCTCAATGGAATGAAATCCAAAATTTCATTGCATTTCAAAGCTGCATAATGTGTAATTAGAAACTAGTTACATCTAATGCCCTGAATGGAGATCCCAGGGTTGTCTCCCCACAGTCAGGAGGCTTGAGCAGATAATTATAAGCACTTCACTGTGATAATTGCCAACCTCAGAGAGCTCTAAGGAGAGAATGCCCATGGACCCGACAGCTTTGAAAAGGTGAAGCACTGTTCCAGTATCAGGTATTGTTATCAATAAATAAATTTTATCCTTTATGAAGCTGGGCTTATTAGGAGAGGGGTTCTTTTACATGTTGTTGGTTTCCTTTTCATTCATCAGTCCACAGTGAAATGGTTTTAATGAGGCATGGGCTGGACTGAGACCAAGATGAAAGTAGAACAAGGGCCGACAGGGAAGAAAAAAGAACATTCAGCCCAGGTGCATCTTCCTTTGTGCAAGGACAGTCTTAGAGGAGATTTCCTAGTGGCAGAATTTGCAGTTTGAATAGCCTCCTTGAAGTGTAAATTCATTCTATTTCTAGGCAGCAAAGGAAATATCTTTAGAGATACCCAACATATCTTAATATTCAGATAGATTTAAAATGAATATACAACAACCTCTGGAATATTTCACAGGGTATAACCCAAGCAAAGTAATTCCAGAAAAGCAAGTAGTACTCTATCTGCTCAGGCCTCAAAGCCTAGAATACAAAGGCTGGCTTGAATTCTTAGACTAGAAGCTGAAAGACCAGCCCACAAAGCAAGGGTATGTATATGTGAGTTGCATGTACTACCTCATAGAATATACTACTTGACATCACTCCTTATCAAAAATATTCCTTCATTCTAAGTCTTAAAGTGAATGGTGTTATCTCCAATAGGAACTATATTAACTGAAAAATGTGAAGGCCTCCTCCAACTCATTGAACAGATGCTAAAGAACAAAAACCCCCAAGTTTGCTCACTGTTTTATTTTATAAAAAGTATTTTTGAAATATTGATGATATTGATGTCACACTCCAGCTGGTTGTACATAGGAGATTGGGTTGTTACTAAGGGGGCTTTTTTTTTTTTTTTAATAGGAGAAGTCATATAATGTGAGTGGAGGTGGCCTGAAAGTTGAGGTACTATGTCATAGGGACTCAAGTTGGGAGCAAATTCTGTGTGTCATATTTCTAGACTAGTATATGAGATCAATACTCTTAGGTAGCGAGTTCAGCTCCCTGACTGTCCAGACCTCCACATCTTTGTGGTGTTCATGAAATAAAAGAAATTAGAACTTTCTGTGGTTTTTAGAAAAAGATTTGAAAGAAAGGTAAGCCAGTGTTGCTGATAGAAGTAAAGAGAAAGTTGAGGTTGGAGACAGTTATAGCTTAAGAAAACAGAAGTTTTGGGTAGATCAAGCAGTGGAATGTGAAATTCAACAGTGACCCTGTTCTATGAATATAAGCAATTCACCATATACTCTCCACAGAAAGGAAAAAAAAGTACTTTGAGAAACTATTTCAGCTGGTGTCTCAACTAGTACAAAAATTGCTCATCAAGTGAGAGATAAAATTTTAGTGGAAATTGAAAAGACAATTTGTGGTATAATGATATGCACAGAAAGCCTGTGTCTGTAGAGAAAACTGATTTGGGTGAAATCCAGAAATTTCCATAATTAAGATCTTGGGGATTTGCGAAAAGCTAGATACTTCTCTTTCAAATGGATTAGGTATCTGAAGAAATTTACATCTATCTATCCATCCATCCAACCATCCATCCATCCATCCATCCATCTATCCATTCAGTCTTTTTTTTTTTTTTTTTGAAAAACCAAGAGTACTGTGTGCCAGGTATTGTGCTAAGAGGGGGTGATATTGAGTTTAAGGGACAGTGATTCCTAAAGGAGGAGGTCTAAGGCATGTTGTCAGAGAAGACCACTTATTATGGAACAAGGACCAATCTTGGTATAGGATTGGAAAGAAGGTAACCCTTATCGTTTACCTCATATTACCTCCATTTTCTACTCATTCTACTTTTGTGCATTAGAGCAATTTGACAGGTAGGCAAATCGACTCAACCTTATCCACCCTTGATTCCCCCCCACCAAACTGTTTTTCAAATAATCCTTGATTATATGGCCCTACAAATTATACATCATAGGGAAGTTTGTCAATAAGAAATAGCAGAACTTATACAGTAATAAAAGCAGGAGATCTCACTTTGGTTTTATGTGACTTCCTGTGTGTTTCTGGTGACGTGAGAACAATTAAGGGCTCTTTCTTCTTGCTGAATGTTCTTTCCACATGGATGGGAGAATCACCATGGACGCTGATGGTTAAAGTGGTTTCAGGAGGACACAGAATCTGGGACTAGCTTTCTATCTTTCAGGGTCTCAATTGTCTCATTTTAGTCTACTCTTGCTCCCTTTCCTAATAACAAATGATAGAAAACACATTATGGCACAGTTATTATAGGGCCTTTTTAATATTAACTCATTTATTGGTTACCACTATCCTAGCAGGTAGATGCTGTTATTGTCCCCATTTTACAGATGAGGGAAAGGGGCCCAGAGAGATTGTTTGAAATTGCACAACTAGTAGACTAGAGAGCCTGGATTCAAACTCATAAGGTTTAGCCCAGAAGACTCTGAGTATACTGCCTCTCACACTAAAGTTAATCTGATGACAGAAATGTCCCTCATTCATCATATCTTCAGTCAATGTTGCACGTGACAAGAGACTCAACGAGGTTTTCCTCCCAGTGGATCTTCTATTGACTCCCATTTGATTAACTCCTACAAAGAAAGGGCATATAATAAGAGCTTTAAAGCAGGGGCGCCTGGGTGACTTAGTTGTTGGACATCTGCCTTTGGCTCAGGTCATGATCCCAGGATCCTGGGATCGAGCCTTGCATTGGGCTCCCTGCTTGGCGGGGAGCCTTCTTCTCCCTCTCCCACTCCCCCTGCTTGTGTTCCCTCTCTCACTATCTCTCTCTCTCTCAAATAAATAAATAAAATCTTAAAAAAAAAAAGAGCTTTAAAGCATATCTCAATGGGAACTGGGAGAATTTTGAAGCTATTTCCAAGTATGCTTTGATGGTGATCCTGGCTCCATGTCCATTGGACGTAATAAAGATAATAAAGATAAATGAGTTAATAAAAGGTTCTCTATAGCAGACACTCTATTACAAATATGTCTCCCTTGCTCTGCAGCCTGTAGGTAATGAGTTGCTGTCTGATGAGCAGAAACAGGGAATATTGTTTGGCTTTTAGGAGTTTCGGTCTCTCCCCTTCCTCACAGATGACTAGTGGGTGCCAGATATTCTAGAGGGTCGGCAGAAGTCCTGGACTGAACTCCTTCCCTGACTGAACCATCCCCAGATGCCTTTAACTCTCTCCTTTTAAAGCAGTAATAAAATATATCAGAAATAAAAAATCAAAGTACTCATCTTAGCTCACAAAATGGGTGAGCCAGCTCCATGTAACCTTCACCTTTTCTCTTTCCTGTGAGACATTTTTGGAAACTATTTTAAGTTGTTGAAGGAACATTCCACTTGAAGAAAAGGTTAAAGCAGTCGTGACTGGGCTGAGGGGACAAAAAGCCAGGAGAGTGAGCTAAGGTTCCAGGAGCTTCATTGACCTATTTCTGCCAGTTCTGCAAAACAGTACAACACCCTCAACCCTCAAGTGGTTGGATGACAGTCAGGGCCACCCATCACAGGCAAAATCCTTGAGTCTGGAATAGTTTCTCTGCCCATCTGCCCAGGTGACCACTCAGAGGGACCATTGTGGCCAGGCTGTCTTGAGCATTGGGAGAACAGGAAAATGTCTTCATCCACCAAACTATTCTCCCTGACTTTTCCTCCTTTTTCCTCTCCTTTGGGACCTGGAAGGGTACATTTTGATTGAAGGGAAAAGGAAGTCTAAAAGTGAACTCATCTAGATGTGGTCATGAATGTTTTTGTCCCAGCTGTGCTAGATATGATCTAATCGGATGCCTTGGGCCACTGAGAATATGTGGGGCTTTGCTTGGATTCATAGGACCCAATCACAGCTCAATTTCACATTCCACTGCTTGATTAACCCCAAACTTGTTTTCTAGTTTAGAATTTTAGCTATCATTGACTTCAACTTTCTCTCTGCTTCTACCAGCAAGGAAACCCCATTGTTTCCTTGTACTGGTTTGCTTTATTTTCTCTCATTTTCCTAATCAAGGCAGTTTCTTTTGAATAATTCAACTTTGGACCAAACTATAAAGATGCTTGTTTACATGTCTGAATCTTTAAGGCGGTAAGACTGTGCCTTCCCAAAGTGACACAGCAACACAGAATAGAACTCAAGAAATGTCCATTAAGTAAGCAAATAAACATTTGGGTCACTGTCCTGCACTGGAAACCAGCCGCATCACATCCTTTCTTTCCAATGACTGTAGTAAACTTCTTGGTTCTTGGTGCCATTTCCTTAAGTGTGAAGACTATGCTTTACCACTATGAACTGTGTGACTCAGGGCAAGGTTTCTTAACCTCTTAGTACCTCAGTGTCCTCATTTATAAAAGTGGCCCTAAAATAGGACCTCCTTCCTTGGGCTGTTGGAAGGATTAAATGAGATAATCCATGTGAAATCCTTTAGCATGGCTTGGCTTATAGTACCTGTTGTTCCAGGTTCAAAGCCCATGCTTCCTGCAGAATACTCAAGGATTGAATTACTCTTTTGTGTCAATGGACACTCTGATGCTGAGCACATTTTCAGAGCAGAGATGACTGGTCTGTCTTGTGTAGGCTACACTGAGGGGCCTGGCCTCATGCTGCCATGTCTGAAACTCTGATGGCTCCTGCTCTACTACTAGTAGCATGCGACAAAGTCCTGCAAACTTAGAGGCACAAAATAACCCCACCATAACACATTCTGTGGGCCAGGAATTCCGAAAAGGTGCAGTAGGGATGGCTTGTTTCTCCTATAGTGCCTGGGTCCTCAGCTGAGAAGACTCTAGTGGCTAGGGGCTGGCATCACTGAGGGCTTTGTCACTCACATGTTTAGCACCTGGGCTGGTGTGTTAGTTTCCTAGGGCTGCTGTAAGGAAATACTATAAATTGTGTTGCTTACAACAAAAATGTATTCTCTGACAATTCTGGAGGCTAGCAGTCTAAATCAAGGTGTTGGCAGGGCCATGTTCCCTCAAAAGCTCTAGGTGCAGATTCTTCCTGGTATCTTCCAGCTTCTGGTGGCCCCAGGTGCTCTTTCGCTCGTGGCAGCATGATTTCACTCTCCACCTCTATCTGCACATGGCTGTCTTTCCTGTGTGTCTGTGTTTTCACATGATGTTCTTCTCTCTCTGATAAGGGCATGTTAAGGGCCCACACTACTCCAAATGGCCTCATCTTAACTAATTACTATATTTCCAAATAAGGTCATATTCTGAGGTACTGAGGGTTAGATCTTCAGCATATCTTTTTGGGTGGGGGGCCACAATTCAACCCCGTAGCAGCTGGGATGAACTCAAAGGCTGGGCTGAACTGGCATTATTGACCAAAGTACCTACATGTGGCCTTTCCAGGTGGCTTGGGTACCTCACAGCATGGTGGCTAAATTCTGAGAAGGAACATCCTGAAAGTGAACATTCCAAGAGAACCAAATAGGAGCTGCATGGCCATTTATGACCCAGCCATGAAGTCACACAGCATCACTTCTGCTTTACTCAATTGGTCAAACCAGTCACCGTCTACCCAGATTCTACCTCTTGAGGGGAGGGATGTCAAAGAAATTGGAGACCATGTTTTAAATCACTCACCTTCTGCTCCCACAACACACATAGCCTGGGAATAGTTTTTCTGAATCTGCTCATTAAGTTTCCATATTAAAATACAGAACGGGGCGCCTGGGTGGCTCAGTTGGTTAAGCGGCTGCCTTCGGCTCAGGTCATGATCCCAGGGTCCCCGGGATCGAGCCCCGCATCAGGCTCCCTGCTCGGCGGGGAACCTGCCTCTCCCTCTCCCTCTGCCTGCCTCTCTGCCTACCTGTTCTCTCTCTCTATCTCTCTGTCAAATAAATAAATAAAATCTTTAAAAAAAAATACAGAACACTGGGTCTCCTCTGAGGAAGTAGAAAGGTTATTCTCTCCCACATTCCCATAAAACATTTTTCAGTGTCATTTTGAAGATAGGATACTAGGCTGAACTACTCTATATTTTAATTTAAAAATCAAAGAATTTTAAAGAAGAAAAACTAGACTGGGAAAAAGTATTTTTGAAAAAAAAAAGAATTTTATATGAGCTGAAAATAGATGACATAGCTGGGGTGATTACAAGCTGTTGCCAGGAGGCGGGAGGAGTCTGTCAAGTGAGAATGCTGTGATTCCACGGTAATAAGAATTCAGGCTGCAGTTTAAGCTTAGTTGTTGCTGCTTGATTTTAGAGAACAAACTGCCAAAATATTGTGGAGCGACAATGTGAAAATCAGATCACCCTATTTTTTTTCTAATAAATTTCTAAATACACCCAGCGCATACTTTCTTACTGAGCTTTTAAAAATGGGGTCTGGAAAAGCAGATAAATACGTGACCATCTACTGTAGGGCCAGATATTATAAGAAAATATGACTGACTACATATGTTTATCAAAAACAGGTATCAAGATGTTCACAGCAGCACTATTTGAAATAGGCCCCAGTTGGAAGCTACCATAGTGCCCACCACAGCAGAATGGTACAGTGTGGTATATTTGTAGTGGGATATCATACTGCATCGTGATGAGAATAATCTATAGCTACACCCAACAGTATAGATGAATCTCCCCAACACTGGTGAGGGAAATAATACAGATACAGAAAAGAATAGGCCATATCGTTTCGGTTTTATAAAGTACAAACCCAGCAAAACTAATCTATCCTGTTGTAAGGCCAGATAAGAGTTGCTCTTAAGGGGAAGAATGGCTGGAAGGGGTCAGGGAAAGAGTTTCTGGTGATTTTTGGTTTCTTGATCTGGGCGCTGGTTGCATGGTTGTGTTCAGTTTGTAAAGCTATGCACTTCTAATATGTACACTTTTCTGGATGTATATTTAAAAAATAAAGTACTTACACTCAGATAACCACCAGGCTATGACAGAAGAGTGAGTATTATTGAAGAACACAGAAGAACCCATGTGGAGATTTTCAGTGCTCATATCCAAATGATTGATTTTCTTGGCTTTTCTGGTGATGTGTTTTAATTCAACAAGGTATTTTCATTTTAATGATGGTAAAATGGGTATTGTCACCTAAATCTCCAAAGAGATTTCTGGTCTGAGAATCAAGGAAATATAGGGGTCTTTGGAGGCAGAAAATTGCTCACTTGTCCCTTTGAAAGTACCTAAGACTGCAGGACAGAACCATTGGCTCCAACAGCTGGGGAGGAGAGGGACTAAGGAGGATGACAAAAATGCCCACAGAAAATATGGGCTTTGCTGGATTCCCAGTTTACTTCCATTGCCTTCAGATTCAGGGCTCTCTGTTACTGGGATCTTCCAGGATGCCAGTTTTCACTCCACCTTTCCTCCCTCACGTCCATTACCCATGTCCTACTTCCCATGATATTCACATGGAAGTCTATGAAAACGCTTTCTCCTTTTAGCGTCCTCCTTGTTTTATTTTCCTTGAGTGGGACTAATGGCCACCTGTCTTTGGGGTCTTATTGTTTTGTGACAAACCACCCTCAGCAAATTGCCTTGAGACCCATTTGCTCAAGGGCCTTAGAGTTTTTTTGGGGTGCAGACCAAGCTTCCAGACTCTCTTGCTCTACAATAAACTAGTTACAGGTTAGGTTGAAGATGGTACACGGCGTGTTTCCTGTGCATTGGCAGTAAAGGAATGGGGCTCCATGGTTATTCTGTCAAGCTGGAAGCAACTCCCTTGGAGAAGACTGTGTCACTTGGGCCAATTCAAAAGAGTGCCTAATGAAGGGCAATTGTGGGCCAAGGCATGAGCTGAGCAATTCCTTGAATGCAGCCGTAGAGAATGTTTTTCCAGGCACCATGTACACATCACTGGCTTGAGCAGCACTCTGCTTTCCCTGTCTTGGTGAGGTGAGCAGCACATTTAATTTCAGCTCCTGTGGCCTTCTGCAAACCACCTCAGCTCAACTCGATTCCTCAGCTGTGTTTGCTCCTCTGTTCTTGGAGAACAGCATTTTCACTTGGTTTAAACTGTGAGGCACTGTCTGAGCAAGCAGATTGGTTACTAATAAGGAAACTGGCACTGACAGCTTTTTAGGCTCTGATGAGAGAAAAGAGATGTCTTTACATCAGAATGGTTTCACTCTCAATGTAGCATATCCACTGGTTGAAATTTAGAGAGAGAGAGAAAAAAATTTAATTGTCAGGCTGTGGTGCATAGTGTCAAAGTTACTTAGGTTATGAGAAATACAACTTTTCAACAGCTTAAAGGCCATAGCTCATCTTTTTTTCTGGTATGGGCAGCTCAGACAAGGATCCAGAAGCCCCACCCTATAATTCAGTTCCATCAGACACTCAACAGAGGAAAATAGGAGGAAATAAGAAGTATTTGACTGTAGTGTTAGCTATGGAATGTTCCCTGCTAGTCATATGATTCTATTAGCTAAGCTCATTCCTGTCAGATTAATGGATATATCAGAGATATTTAGAATTAGAAGGGTCCAAAGAGATAATCTAGTCCCATGTTCTCATTAATTTTTTTTAAATTAAAAAACAACAAACCTAGGTTCAGAGAGATTAAGTAACTTGAAATGCTCTGTCAGTGACAGAGCTGGGACTGGAGTTCAGTCTTTATAGACATTTTTGAGAGTCAGAATGATTTCTTGCTTGAGAGGTACGTATCTCTAGGATAGGAACATTTGAAGGATAATCAGGAAAGATATGAGACAAATATCTTTTGTCCCATGCCTTCCTTTCTTCATGAATCCATAATATCAAGCCATTTTCAGTGGGACTGAACACAAAGGATTTCTAAGGAGCCTGGGTCCAATCTGAAATGACTCTACAGGAGTTGGCTGTGCCCTCAACATATTCCTGGTATATAGGGCCCTACTGGACATTCTGTAGAAACATCTGCACGTGGGGGCTGCTCTGATTTAAGCCTAAGCCTTCAGTTCTTGGTGGGATTCCCAATGCCACCTCCAGTCTGAGCCATCATTCTCAAATATCCAAGAGAGGAAAAATGTCCCCCTTTCTGTCTGAAATCTTTCTGATGTTGGAAGACCTAGGACAGAGGCAAACCTTTCAAAGACTTTTCTGTTGGGATTTAAATTTATGTCTAGCAGACTTTGGACATTAGAAGATAATAGTATTTACCTAGATAAATTGCCTTTCCTGTGGCATCGTTTATCCTTGGAAGACATCCATAGTGAGTCTAAGAGAAGATTCTACTATCTTCTGCACTCAGATAAAACTCAGTGCTGAGATTTGCTGGGCAGGATTTATAGTTAATAATGGTAGAGGTAAAACAAGTCACAGGTAATACTGTGCCACACATCGCAGATCCCTATACAGTTAAATGAGCTGACACTTCAAGTTTCTTGCCTCTCTGTGACTAGTACAGCTGTTACAATTAGAGGGGCCACCCCTGGGAATCTTGGGGATGCTTTAGAAAGATATTTCAGACACCCAACCTCTTCTATTTGCTTGTACATATCCTCCAATATATCTCCTATTCCCTAACTTATTCAACAAGTATTTCTTCAACACTTGCTAGAGTCTCTTTGAGCAAACTGATAAATGAGCTTTTATTAAGCTCTTACTCTCTGCCAAGCACTTACACATACATTGTCTCAGTGGTGCTCAAAGTACTGTTGTGCATTAGGTTCTTTTCTTTTTTACATATCCTGAAGCTGTGGTTCAAAATACAGAAATGCAGAACTGTGACTCAACCCTGGGTCTTCTGGTTTGGGGTTCTGGGTAGTTTCTGTTACATTTGCCTCTTCTAACAGTGCACCCTCAAACATTGAAATTGTTGACAAGAAAACTGTGTGGTTATTTTTTTAATTATTATGTTAATCACCATATAATACATCATTAGTTTTTTGATGTGGTGATTCACGATTCATTGTTTTCGTACAACACCCAGTGCTCCATGCAGTACGTGCCCTCCTTAATACCCATCACCGGGCTCACCCATTCCCCCACCTCCTCCCCTCTAAAACCCTCAGTTTGTTTCTCAGGGTCCATAGTCTCTCATGGTTCATCTCTCCCTCTGATTTCCCCCCTTCATTTTTCCCTTCCATCTCCTAATATCCTCCATGCTATTCCTTATGTTTCACAAATAAGTGAAACCATATGATAATTGACTTTCTCTGCTTGACTTATTTCACTTAGCATAATCTCCTCCAGTCCCATCCATGTTGATGTAAAAGTTGGGTACTCATCCTTTCTGACGGCTGAGTAATATTCCACTGTATATATGGACCACATCTTCTTTATCCATTCGTCTGTTGAAGGGCATCTCGGCTCTTTCCACAGTTTGGCTATTGCGGACATTGCTGCTATGAACATTGGGGTGCATATGGCCCTTCTTTTCACTACATCTGTGTCTTTGGGGTAAATACCCAGTAGGGCAATTGCTGGGTCATAGGGTAGCTCTATTTTTAAATTTTTGAGGCACCTCCACACTGTTTTCCAAAGTGGCTGTACCAACTTGCATTCCCACCAACAGTGTAAGAGGGTCTGTGTGGTTATTTTTAGCAAAAAGAACCCACCAAACCCAGAATCTTTGGCTTGGTCAACATGCTAATTTAACTATACTCAATATGTAAGCTATAGTGATTTTATATAATGGATGATAAATGCATCTATCTACCTAGAAACTATTAGCATGTCTTTTGACAACATTTACCTTCATCATTTGACCTAAACTAATTTAAAAACTCTTTTTATTTTCTGGGTTCATCTTAATTTTTAAAAAAAGTAATTTGGCAGACAAAGTCAACCTGGGACTACCGTGGATCATAACCCTAAAGACCCAAATGTAGACAACAATAAACAAGTACAACATTACTAATGGCTAAAACTCCAAGTGAAAAAAAGCAGAAAGCACACACCAGACACCCTGCAGAAACAATTAAGTTCTTTAAGAGTCTTATAGTGTTAAATCTGGAACCATCACAGCTAAGAGGATAAGCTTTGGAATCTGAGAAAGCTGGCTCAAAATTAGGCTCTGCCTGTCATGTAAAGCTACCAGCAATCAGAGTGCTAAACCTGCACTAAACCCCAGGTTCCTTCTCTGCAAAATGTTGGGGTGGTCGGAGCAGTGGACCATGATAATACTTCCCTCATAGGATTGTGGGGAGGCATAAATGCCCCTTAGCACAGGGTGGGGCACATGGAAAGTATATCATAAGTGGAAGCTATTGTTAGTATTATTAAATATGATATATAACGATATACAAAATCATAACCTAGCTTTATGCATTTTTACTCAATAAATTAAATTTGTATCAGGCAAGCTGAAGAATTTCTGGGATTAAACATCTGATGAGAGCTCAGACAGGTTGACCTTTATAGTTCATTCCAACCTTGAGGGTCTTGATTTTATAAGCCCTTTTAGGGGTCTAGTGCTAATTGTAAGCAAGGTACTGGTGTCATGTTATTTTCAAGTAAATAGAATGTTAATGAATAGATAAACAAAGTATACTGAGAAAGAAAACCATAGATTGAACACATGCATGCATCTCCACTCCTGTGCAAAACCTCACTGTAAAGGAATTTGAAATGCATGAACCTATGAGAACAAGAGAAAGGAGAGATGGTGAGAGAGAAAAACTCAATTTTGGAAGCGGGAAATCCAACAGAAGAGAGTAACATGCTTATTAGACTAGGGACAGTTGAAAGCTGCTTGTCTGCAGGGGAGAGAAGGCAACGGGAAGGAATGAGAAAGCAAGCAAGCCAACTTTGAGGTAGAATCTTGGAAAGACTTAGAGTAGGAAACACATGGAATCCATGAAGGCAAGAGTGGGAGCAGGGCTGAAAGCAGGATGCTTGGTTGAGAGTTTGTAAAAGGAACACTTGGGACCCCAGGTCTCTTCCTTACCAGTCAGCTAGGTGCTACCCAAGTCCCACCCCTCTCCCAGCTTTGCCCCCTTTACCTCTGGCCATTTCATAAGAATTTTTCTGATGTTGTCACAGCCTGCTTTAGTTCACTCAGCTGCAAAGCATGGATATAGAACCTTCTTCTTTTCCACCAGTACTTACTAACACAACAACATGAGGTAACGATGTTTGATGAACTTTACTACAGAGAAAAGGAAGACCTAAATCAGATACCATCTGTCACTATTTTTAGATTCCACTGTCATGTCCCTATGAAGACAGTCCTCTACTGGCTTTCAGTCCCCTCTGTCCCTAGCCTTCTGCCACTGGAACAAGGGCCTACTCTTGTCCCTGCTTGGAAGTCTCCTTTATCTTGTCCTCCCCAGACCTACAGTCAAAGTACGGGAAAACCTGTTGATAACGTAATAGACAATATAATGGTTGACAACATATTGATGTATCTTGCCCAATCTGAAAATAGAATTCATCAATGTTAGAGTAATGAGTTCTCTCCATGTGAGGCATTTACAGTTGAAACACTCCTTTGTTCACGGATCTGCAAGACCAATGAGTAGGTACTTTGATCTGTGCATGACTTAAAAAAGACACCAAAATGAACCCCCAAGAATAAATGGGAGAGGACTTACCCTCACAGGTATATTCCAAATTCTAACCAAAAAGCATATGTTCCTAACAACTCTCAAAACCAGTTTTTTTTTTTTTTTTTCCAATCCCAGATATATCAAGATTGGGACAGAATCTCTGAGCAGTAAGAGACTGTTGGGATCTATCTCTAATACATCATTTGGCTTCCTATTTCCTTTCTGATTTCCCTAGACAGTATTTGTTGCTCTCTTACTAGTGTTTTTATTCTTGTATGTTTATATAAACAACAATAAAATTATAGCTCTTATCATAGCATACTATTGTTATTTGTTAGAGGGACTGTCTACTCTGGTAAGTTGTGAGCTCTTTGAGGAACATTTTATTCATCTTTATATTCCTGGCACATAGTAGGCACTCGGTAATGCTGCTGCTGTGTTGAATTGGCTGTGGTAAAAGAACAAAATGCTTCTCCTCAGTCAGCGTTTGTTTTCTAGGATCCATTCCAATATACTTCCAACTCAAAAATGTGATTTAAGAGAATAGGCAGAGGGTGAATTGAGCTGAATGTTTTGCAAAAACACCTTGTCTTTAAAGGTGGGGAAAAAAATCAGCCACCTTCCCAAGATAGCTATTCTATCCCATATCTTGAAGCAATGAAAAGATGAGTGCTATGATCAGAGAAGACCCTCAGAAAATAGATAAAAACCCAACTCTAGTAATGCAGCCATTAGCCAGGAGGGAAATGACGAAGGATATCATTATCATCCTTATATTTTTAGTTCTTTGGTGACAGGTCAGATTTTTGAGAATCAGAAAATGATAAAAATAATCTTGTTATTCCACAAAGGAGGCTCTATATATATATCAAGCTGATTTTGAGCGCTGCTTGGGAATGTTGAGAAAATATTTTTAAGTGTTAGTGAAATGATAGGCTTTGGGGGCAGACCCAGCCTTACTTTATAAATAGTTTCTCTTGTTGGGGGACGAGATGTTGAGAGGTTTTAGGGATGTTGGCATCATAAAAAATCAGCAGTCGATGCAGGTTTTTATTTCCCAAATTTTCAAGAGAAGGGTCCATATGGTAGAATTTCATGAGGTATATAGAAAATTGAAAATTGCTTTTGATATTATTAGAGGTGCCTGGGGAGTCTTCCTGGCCCCACCAGATGACCATGCTATCCAGATCTTAAGGCTCCTTTGTTTTTCCTTATTTTCAAATTGCAGGATTCTGTAGGATTCCTTTTGCAGCTTCCTTTTGTAGCTGTTGGTGAGTGACCCCATAGCCATGTATCTAAAGAGGCTTGGGGCTCAGGATTTCAGTTAGAAATGACCTTCTATTTATTTAGGATGTTTGCTTCTTTAAATACTCGGCCATCTGACTCTCTAATTGTTTAGGATTAGTCATAAGTTAAGTAGGACAGAGAAAATGTTATAAATAGTTTATTGCATATCCATTCAAGAAATTTAGGCTAAGTTTATATATCCTAACCACTAAAAGACAGAGCTTATATGTTTATTTAAAACGTTGTTTGGGGGCGCTTGGGTGGCTCAGTTGGTTAAGCATCTGCCTTCGGCTCAGGTCATGATTCCGGGGTCCTGGGATCGAGCCCCATGTCAGTTCTCTGCTCAGCAGGGAGTCTGTTTCTCCCTCTGCCTTTGCTGCTCCCCCTACTTGTGCTCTCTCTCTCTCTCTCTCTCTCTCTCTCAAATAAATCTTAGAAAAAAAACCAAGATACTTTAAAAAATAAAAAATAAATCATCGGTTCCTGTTTCATTTAGAATGTACAAGTCTAATATGAAAAATGATTCTGTAAGATTTACATGTAAGTTGCTCTTTTCCTCATACTTATTTCACTACCTTTTTATTTCTTGTTTTTTTTTAGACTGAATTTGACCCCTTGAATGTATTCCCTTTATGTCTTTTTTGAATATTTTTAAGAACATGAATTAAAAATATAAGTCCACATGTCAAGGAAACTGTACACTTATTTCTTTGGAGTGTGGAAGTGATCTGAGTTTATTTTACTAAATAGTGTAATTTTGGTACGTTGGGTCTTAGTGTGGCCAAAGAGGCCTGATGAAACTGAAATAACACTAAATGTAATACTAAGAAATATGGAGAGGTCAAAGAACAATATTCCACATTACTACAGTAAACAGAGTGCTAGGACAATGGAACTTTTAAGTGGCCCGTGTCATTCATTGTGCCCCAGGACGGCTCTCGCACTCTGCATCAGTGACATCAGGTGTTGCCTCTTTGAGGTGATTTGAGGAGTTTGGAGTTATTTGCTTCAAAATAGCCACTACACCAGTAGACCTGCCAGGGCGCACATGGCCCTCCATCTGTCAAGCACTTAGACTTAGGCACTGAAGGCCTCCTGCAGAATGCAAACATGTTACTAGGAGGGACGGTACATCAATATATAGCATACAGTGCCCTTAATTATCAAGTTAACTGGCCTGTCTCTTAAATTTGGCTCACAGAAAAGAGGGAAGGAGAAGGAAGTCTGGAGAGGCATTATTGTTCTGACCCAAATGGAGGGTGCACTGTGGAGTCCATCTCTGGGAAGCCAGTGTTGGGGGCGGGGAAAGGAGAACACTTAGAGAAGGAAGGAGGAGGAATCAGGTGGGGACCACAATGACTTCACAAAGTTGCTCTAAGGCTACAGTTTCCAATTAAGAGTCACTTGAAATATAAAGTATTTTCAGTGGAGATTTATATAAGCTGTCTCCAGTTTCTCATGGATTTCTGCAGGTCAAGGACTCTGTTGTTATAGTAGCAGGAAACATACCCTCTTTGGATACTCTGCAGCCCTGCAGCACCAAGCAGGAGTCTGGTGCAGGTAACTTGAGAGGTCCAGCACTCCCTGGGAAGATAGGTATTGGGAAATTCTGTCTGACAGGCATGAGCTGCATCCCACCCCGAATCTTCCTGGAGTTCCTGCACTCCTGACAGTCATGTGTCCTGGAAGCATTCTCCTCATTGCAGCATGAGAAAGAAACATAGGAGTATATCACCATGACTTGGGACTTGCAAAAGATGTCAAGAAGGAGGGTGGGTCAAACATAAGAAAATATGCTGTGGTTGGGGAGTCCAAATGGTTGTAGCCAGTGCCCTCTGGATGCTGTATGCTCTGTTGGTGCCCATCGCTTTAATGGGCCTTTCCAAGTCTTTTGATGAGCTCTCAAAGCTTTGGTGAAGTGTGCTGACAGATCGCTGATATTCATGAGCCTAAGTAGAAAAGGAGGCTATAGTTTGCCAGCCTTCTCCATCGGATTCCCGAGGAGCTAACCTATAATCGTAGGGCAGTTATATAAACATCTCACTGGGGCACTGGCCCTTGGGCAGATAATTTTTCTTACTTTTCTCTTTCTGCCCACAAGAGGCATGATGTGGTGGGAAAGAAGAGGACTTAGAGTGATGAGAAAACCATGCGTTCATCTGCCTTCTAGCAATTTAAAGCTCATGTCACTCAGGAAAGCTAATTTAATCTCATTGAACCACATCTCTAAAACCCAGATGATTATAATAATTGCTTCATAGAGCTACTGAGAAGATAAAATAAGGTCAGGAGTAGAAATTTGACATATATCAAAATAATATTTGTGCAATTCCCAGTGGCATGGGCTAGCTTCTGTTCAGGTAGCCTTTCTGACAGGAAAAATTCCAGGGTTCCCCCTGAGTGGACTAAGATTTGGAAGCACTTCCCTTGGATTTTAGATGTGAAAGGAATCTTAAAAATTATCTTGTCCAGCCATCATACTTTAGTTTCTTTTGCATTTAAAACTTATTTTTTTAAAAAAGATTTTATTTATTTATTTGAAAGAGAGAGAGAGAGAGCACAAGCAGGGGGAGTGGCAGGAGAGGGAGAAACAGGCTCCCCACTGAGCTGGGAGCCCAATATGGGGCTCAATCCCAGCACCCCAGGATTGTGACCTGAGCCGAAGGCAGACGCTTAACTGACTGAGCCACCCAGGCGCCCCTTAAAACTTATTTTTAACAAAGAAATGCTTCATATAGTTTTAAAATAAAATATTTGTCATGAAAATAAATTTCTTATCCCCACTGCATCTCAGCTCCCACTCTGTAGAAGATAATATCTTGCCGAATTCAATTTTAGACATTATCTTGTATCTAGTGCTCTAATAGATGAAAATTTAGTTCATTAGACTTACCATCTCCCTATCCAGCCTCCCAACATAGTCTTATCAGTATTGTTAGTTTCTTCATGGGGTAACTTTGTGACTGCAGAAGGTATGCCATTTTATTTCTAAATTTATCATGAAGCTATAATCCTTAGCTTCATACTTTAAAAGATGAAGCCATTGGCCCCCCGCTTTCCTTTACCCCTCTTCCCACTTCCCAGTGTCCATCATTTGAATTTTTATGTCTTGTGTTGCTAAAGTTGGTGACATTTACATTCTGTTTTATGATCATAATTAAGTGTCTCATGTCTTTCTTTTTTTAAAGATTTTATTTATTTATTTGTCAGAGAGACAGAGAGAGAGAGCACAAGCTGGGGGGAGCGGCAGGCAGAGGGAAAAGCAGGCTCCTGCTGATCAGGATGCCCAATGTGGGACTCTATCCCAGGACTCTGGGATCATGACCTGAGCCGAAGGTAGACGCTTAAACGACCGAGCCACCCAGGCATCCTTTAAGTGTCTTGTTTATAAGTTGTTTATAAAAGGTTACAGTCAATAAACTGTTTACCTAAGTGTGGTTAAGTAAATGTGGTTTACTCTAGAGCCAAGTGGAAGACAATGATTACATTGCTTCTTGTCAGCATTTTGGTTTTTTGTTTATTTATTTATTTATTTATTTATTTTTAATTTTTTTTTATTTTTTTAAAGATTTTATTTATTTTTTTTGACAGAGAGAGACATAGCGAGAGCAGGAACACAAGCAGGGGGAGTGGGAGAGGGAGAAGCAGGCTTCCCGCAGAGCAGGGAGCCCGATGTGGGACTGGATCCCAGGACCCTGGGATCATGACCTGAGCCGAAGGCAGACGCTTAACGACTGAGCCACCCAGGCGCCCGGTTTTTTGTTTTTTTAAAGATTGATTCATTTTCTAAGGATTTTATTTCCAACAGGAATTATACTTAATAGCAAAACCAAGAAGTTTACACCTAAAGGAATATTCAGGCAGTATATGTGAAGATTCTTCTGTATTCTCCATATTCTTTATTGTCAAGTGCATTATTCCTGACTATCTCCCACCATGAGAAAAAAAATAGCAGTACTGTTATTGTTCACGATTCTTGTGAGTTCATGTGGGAAACTGTATGCATTGAAACAATATAGATCTGTATTTCTGCAATTCTGTAATACCATTATTGAATGCTGGTTATTGTTAGATATGATGCAATATCATCCATCAAGCCACTTGTGAATACTGGCTTCTAATGACTCCCTCAAATGTTTTTACTGTATTTCATTGATGATGACCACAGATGAAGTTCTTATCCAGAATATGCAGGAAAATGTGAACAATAATTTGTGTTCTGGTTATGTTGAATTTACCACTTGGAATTTTATAACATAAATCTAGAACAATACATCTTTCAAATCTGTCTTTTGAATTCTTTATGCAGCAACCACTACATTCCTAGAAAGTGATTATGTTAATGTTAACTGCACCCTGCCTTCCATTCATTGGCACCAGCAGAGAGGAATGCAAAAAGAGGCCTCACTGGCACAAGGAAGGGCTTATCTCTCATCAGGCATAGATTTAGCTGACCTGGGAAAGCGTAATGTCCTCACATCAAGTGGAGGCAGAAGAGAACATTAGTCGGGGTCACATAGAGTAAAGGATACCTGCTGCCACCCTGGGTTGGCCTTGAGTGCTAAGGATTAGATATAGCACCATAAAACAAAGCCCGATCAGAGTTAACACATGGGCCCACACATGTAGCTTAAGTCAAGGGTCTATTGGTGCTGAACTTGTCCTACATCCAGTGTTTGAGAGAGTACACTGCCATTCTGGTAGCCCAGTCTCACATGACTCTATGAAGAATTTATGAACCATGCAGCATGAGCATTCCACTTGCCAGAATGTCCTTCTGGAACCAGGGTCGGCCCAGGACCTCAAGAAACCTTTTGGCGTATGGGTAGGGCAGATGATAAGAGAGCATGAGGAAGGGGATGAAAGAAGACCAGGGCCCACATGGATCCTGGTCTGGGCTAAGGTGCTTCCCAGGAGGGTTCTGCTGACCCTGGCTGGTCCCAGGCTCTGGAGGAGGCCTTAGGAAATTTCAAAGAAGATATTTCTGAAGACCAGATCCCATTCAAAATCAGATCTGAGCTTGGGTCTCCCCATCTGGCTCTAAGTCTCAGGCCCAGGAGGAAATTTAGAACTTCAAGGAACTGCACTCCTACAGGGCAGGGGTCTCAGGGTGGTACTGCTTACAAGTGTGAAATGTGGTGTTTTTCAGTTTATGCATTTGTGGAAATGGCTTTTTCCACCCTAATCCTTGATTGTTAGTTTAGTATGGAATTCAAGGCTGACAGTCATTTTAACGCAGAACCTTGAAGGCCTTTCCTCCACTGTCTTCTCAGATTCAGTACAGCTGACGAGAGGTCTGATGCTGGTGAGAGTTTTTATTTTTTTGTAAGTATCTTTTAAATTTCTCTTTTTCCTGCTGAAGCTTCTTGGTATCTTCTCTTTATTACTGAAATACTGAACTTCTATAATGCTGAGCCTGGGTGTGTATATGTGCACGTGCATATGCATGTATGTAATTTAGATAGCTCATTGCCTTGGACACTTGATTGGCATCTTAATTTGTACACTCATGTCCTTTGACTCTTGGAAAATGCTTTGTGATATCTCTTTGATGATTTCCTCCCTTTTGTTTTCTCTCTCTGTCGCTCCATTGATTTGATATGAGGCTTACTGGTCTGATACTCTATACATCTTACCTTTTCTCTTAGTTTTTCACTTCTCTGTGTCCCACTACCTGGTGATTTTATTAGATTTTATCCACAATTTATTTGAATTTCAGAGCCATATTTTTATTTTACAATAGTCCTTCCTCATTAGCTATTTGTGTTTTGTTGATGCAATAATTTTTTGCTCTTTCTAGGAATATTAATTAAAGAGTTTTTAAAAGTTAAACTTTTAAAAGTTTTTCTAAAGTATGTCTGTTCCTTTCAGAGTTACATATTCTGCTTGTTTATTTTGGTGTCTCTCTTGTGTTGTAGAATTTCTTCAAAAGTCCAATGATATTTGGCTGTTCCATCATATTTAGGAACCAGACAATAAACTGATCTTGAGGTATGTGTGTGTGTGTGTGTGTGTGTAGGGGTGTGTGTGTATGTAAGGGGAAGGGGAGGGGCCAATGCTTGCTGGTTGGCCATTCCCTTTAATGTGATGTGGGGAAGTAAGCAATAGTCCTGGGGACCCATAACTGTCAGGTTGGAGGTCTTTTCTCTGTGGGCATTCCATTGCTTTGGAAATGAATCCTCTTGTTATCTGTGAAGTGGGTGTATTAATTTTCTAGGGCTGTCATAACAAAATACCATGGACCCTGTGGCTTAAACAACAGAAATTTATTTTCTTACGGTTATGGAGGCTGCAAGTCCAAGATCACGGTGTTCACAGGTTTGGTTTTTCCTGAGGCCTCTCTGGCCAGTGTCAGTCATCTTCTCACTGTGTCTCCTTATAGCCTTTCTTCTGAGTTTTTGTGTCCCTGGTGTCCCTTCCTCTTATAAATGCAGCAGACCGACTGGATTAGGACCCACCCTAATTATCTCATTTTAAGTTAATTACCTCTTCTTTAGGGCCCTATCTCCAAATATACCCACAGTCTGAGATACTGGGGGTTAGGACTTCAACATATGAATTTTGGGAGGTTACTTTTCAGTCCATAACAGTAGGTAGATAGATGTCTATCAGTCTGCTCATTAGGAGAGGGTTTAAAAGTACAAGATCAACTGTTGGGTCAAGAGCAGGATTTCTTAACTTTGGCACTTTTGACATCTTGGGGCTGCATAATTCTTTGTTGTGAGACCTGTCCTGTGCATGGAAGGATGGTTAGCAGCATCCCCGGCTTCTACCCACCAGATACCAGTCATGACAACTAAAGCTGTCTTCAGACATTGACAAATATCCCTGGGAGTAGGGCAAAATTCCCACCCAGTTGAGAACCAATCTGTAGCTTTCTCTATTTTAGGAAGTCTTAGGGCAGAATATAGATGAGTATGGATGATCAATGCACTATATTTAAGTAAATATTCTCCTACCTCACCACCCAATTATAAATGAGAAAACTGAGACTCTGAGAGAAGAGGTAATTTGCACACAGTTGCATCTAACAATAGTAAAGAGACATGATTGGAATCCAGTTCAATTGGCTGCCAGTCCAGTGCCCTTTCCAGGAACTCAACTCTGCTGCTTCAGCATGATTTATTAGTAAACACACTGCCATTCTCTTCAGAAAGACTTCCTCTCTTTAAAGGAAAAAGTCTCCAACAAATTATTGGATCCTTTAAAATAATAAACTCTAGTAATAGCAAAAGCTTTTGGGAGGAACCCTTTTGAATTTTTTAAAAAAGAACTTAAACTCTTACCTCAGTAGGAAACTGTTTTAAACTGGGAGGGTTGAGAGTGGATAGTTACTGTGTTCTATCCTCTATTAAGTGATTACAGATAAAATATTAACTTCATTCATTCATTCATTTATTCTTTTAGTTATTTCCCCAAACTCTCTGGCTGAGGACAAGCTCTGCAATGTGTGTATGTGTGCCTTTGTGTGTCTGCACATACACATTAGTACCTGCCTGTGTTTGTGTATTGTGGGTGTGTGTGATGTCTGTGCATTTCTATGTGGCATGTGTATGTGTGCATACACATTGGGTACGCTAAATTTGGTTTTGCTCAAAAAAGAATAAACAGAATTTTATGGGAATAGTCCAGAGTACAGCACTATTACCCAGTGATTCCTCTAAGAACAGCACACGCGTATTCAGTATTGCTGATTTTCATCCTTTGCATCCATGAAGCACTCTGAGATCTCTTCTAACACCTTGAAAGTTGGTGATTTGACCCCCAACCCCCCATCACCCAATTTGGGCTGACAGTACTGGCAGCACGCTGCCTGGAGGGTTCCTGCTGCCCATCAAAGTCAGCTCTGATGAGGCTTTTAAAACATACACGTGTCAGGTATGAGAAAGCTGCACCAGTGGGCCCAGACCCTCTAATCTTACTCCCAGGAGGGGGCCAAGAACTCTGCCCACTGGAGCTCATGACCTTGACCAGCTGAAGGCACTGAATCTTGGGCTGGGGGGCAGAAAGGATGCTGTGGACTGTGAGTCTGCAGGGATCCAAGAAAGGGACAGATGGCTGTAGACCAGTGTGAAGGGGGAAGTATAGCCTGGAAAGAAGGAGGGCAGGGTTCAGTCATTCTTTTGTTACCATATAGGCTAATTTGTTTCATTTCTTCAAATGTTATAAATTCTGTGATAGAAGAGACTCCTCCATTTTCTTTTCCCATGTCCCTCACAGGGCCCAGGAGAAAGCATCTGAATACTAGTGGATAGATATGTATCCTATTCCCTGTTTCAGTAGTACTTACAACGGGTATTTCACTCATTCATGTATTCAGCAAATATTTATTGAGCGCCTACTTTGTGCCAAGTATTGTCTTAACTTTGGGTTACAACAATGAACAGAACAGACAAAAATCCCTGCCTTTTGGAGAGACAACAAGTAAATCTGATAAGTAAGAATGTGAGCACTAAGGAAGACAAACAGAAAGGGGGTTTTCAGGTATGTGGAAAGGATGGATAAAAATTTTAGGTAGGGTGGTCCAAGAAGGCCTCAGTGATGATGTGTGTGAAGACCTGAAAGATTCTCCTAGGAGAATATTTACTTAAATATAGTGCATTGATCATCCATACTCATCTATATTCTGCCCTAAGACTTCCTAAAATAGAGAAAGCTACAGATTGGTTCTCAACTGGGTGGGAAAGAGGAGAGGTGCTTTAGATCATTTGGTAGTTTAGGTCATTTGGTAGTAGACTCAGCACTTCACTTACAAAGTGGGTGTTTTGTTTGTTTGGTTTTGTGCAACATCTTCACCTTTCAGAGGAATTGATGTTTTCTTGCTTCTGTCGCGGCCAATCCTTGCACCTGTGCGCTGGATTCCATCTTTCCCATCTCCTTAAGATGCTTTTACTCATCAGTATGGAACTCACCTTGCTGCGGGCTCAGGATGAAACTTGTTTTGGTCAGCATCTCCCCAGCAACAGCCCCATACTCCATGTGGAGTAGCTGATTCCAGTCTCCTGCTTCTGCCAGAACCCCCAGAGCCATCCTCATGCCCTTCTCCTCAGAGGTCCCAGACTCTCCTCTGCTGGGTCCGTCTTTCAAGCTTCTAAGACATCAGCTCTAGCTGAATGGGCTCCCTCCCCTGAGTCCCAGCTCCCTGAGGCCCTTCACTGAGCTCTAGACATGTCAGCACCTACTGGGCAGCACTCCCTGCTTAGAGGCCAGAGCCCAGCTCCATGGGGCTTCTCCTCCAAGGGCCTGGATTCCAGTGGCTCCCACCTCTGCCTTTTGTTTCCCTGGCCCTAGAGGAGGTGGTTGCTTCCTGCAGTTAAAATCTCTGTGCTTTCTCAGTGTTCCCTTTTGCTTTTTTGAGCCCTTTGACCCCTGGATTTGCCTGCCAAACCAAATGGATCTCTCTTGATCTTTATATCATGGCACTTCTGTGTAGCATTTTTACTTTTCTGACTACTCTCTCCTTCAAGAGCTCTCTTCCCTTCTGCCTCATGAGACCATTCTTTCTTGGTTCTCCTTCACACTCTTGAACTACCCCTCCTCAGTCTCCCCCATGTTCTCGGGCTATCCTTTAAATCTTGACTGTCCTCAGCTCCCTCCCTGGCTTCTCTTCTCATCCTCTTCCACTTAGACCATTCCGAGCCATGGCTTCAACCTCTTGTTAAGGGTTCTAGTTCTCCAGTCCTGCTCATACTTCTCTCCAGAGCTCACATTCCTATTTACAACTGCTGGTTAGATATTTCTATCTGAATATTCCCTAGGTTCTTCTTATCCCAAAATGCTATGTTCACCATCTGCCTCATAATCCAAGACAAAATGATGAGATCCATTTGGATTTCTCCCTCTGCCCTACATCCTGCCTTTACTTGCACTTAACATTTCTTGAGACTGTGACTTCCCTCTCCAGCTCCTGCCATAGTTCAGATAGTGAAAGCTAACACTCCCAGAGCACTTAATGTGTTCCAGAATCCATACTAAGGTTTTTGTATACAACTCATTTAATCCTCACAGCAATAACTCTATGAGGTAAGTCCTATTATTATCCCCATTTTACAGATGAAGAAACTGAGATACAGAAAGTTTATATGACCTACCCAGTCACACAAAAGGTGGGCTCTTAACAGGCTGTTTGACAGCCTTTCAAGCACCTTGGATGAATCCCCGGCTTGCCTGAATCAGTTTCCTTCTGTGGAGCTCTTCCCAAACCTTCCTCCACCCGCCTGTCAGGATAGACTCCCTTTGTACTCACAGAACACTTACTATAAATGTTGTTAGCATGTCTTCCTCAATGGGCAGTCAATACTTCAAGGGCAACAAGGATTTTACTTGTTCAATTTTATCTCCAGCATCTAGCCTGGGGGCTGGGACATAGTAGAAGCACAGTAAATACTTTGGGGACTAGCAAGTATTTTGGGACTCAATGGCCAGTTGAATTCAGTGGTTATAGCCTGAATTGGGGTCTTGCTCTGGGCATATGTGTATCAGCTGAGGGACACACCCCCAGGACAGTCACAGAAACAGAAGTCACCAGTGTCAGGTTGAATTTGGCCAGGTGATCTTGGTTGCCTGACATTCCCTAGGATAATATAAGAAAACTTTGACAAAACAGTGTGACCTGCTCTTGGCTTTGAGAATCCTACCAAATGGTGGGGAAATAAACAAAACTCACGGCAAAGGCAGTATGCTAATCAGCTCCGTGTGTCTTGTCTCATGTTGCAAGAAAAAAGAATCATGCAAATGTTGTATAATTGTTTGTCTTCATTATGTGAGCTTGTTCCTCACTTCATTATGCACAGGATTTGCAAGTTGCTTTCTGCCTTCCTCCCATTTCAGATAGCTGATTGGAAATTTCAGGAAAGGTACATATTAATTAGCAGGCCTCCATATAGCAAATATTAATTTAGAAACCGGTGTGAAGCATAAACATCAATGTAACATCCTATAGAATGAGAAACCATATAAATGTTTTCAAGGCCCAGAGATATGGGGAGGTTGGAATCATCTATTTTGAGGATCTGGATAAGCACATTTTTTAGGAGATTGTCCCCATTGCTCCTGGGAACGACAGCAAAGGATAGATGGAATGGGATGTTCAGCATAGTTTATATAGAAGAGGTGTGAGAATTAAAATTAAAGAAGAAAAACCAAGAGCAAACAGCACATAACTATGGATAATACCTAGGTAAGTTTCCAGGGACGTTCCCACCAAGCCCAGATGTTTTAGTTCGTGTTCTTTTGAGTGACATGAACACAAGTAGTGTGGTATTCCTCATAATTACACCTTGTGGTTAGTGCTGAGGAAAGAGACAAACCAGGAGCATGGGGTAAATATGGAGCCTGTTCCTTTGAAACCATGTGACCTCACCCAAATCCTCCCCAGAGCTCCTGGAAGGCCTGCGTGAGAAAGGGGAGAAGAAGAGAACAGAGGAACTCTTTAGGGATCCCAGCACTCCTCCATGTATCAGGTGGGAGACATCAGCCAAGTTACTTGCCTATTCTGAGCCCCTGGTTCTTCATCTATGGACTGTAGATAATAACATCTACTTCTTAGCAGAGCTCCAGTGATATGAGAAATAAGGAAGGTAAAGGCTTCTGGAAGAAGCATAAACAAGGGAAGCCATTATTACACTTTTCTTGACCAAAAGGGAAGTTGCTGCAGTGTCCCAAAGTTCCCAGAGGAGAAGTCTTAGTGGCTAGTTCCTGAGAATCTGCTCAGCCCCTTTCAGGGTACCCTCCTATCAGAAGATTTCTGATAAAATCCCAGCAGATAAAAACATGGGTTGACATTTTTGTATTTCATTAAAACCTCAAAGTCCCAATTTTCAGTCACTGCTTATGTTCATTCTTACATTTATTCTTGGCCCAAAGAAGGTGCTCAGTGTTGGAGAGAATTGACATGGTTTCAGGGGCCCTGCCATTACTTTAGGGATGCAATTGAGACTTGCATAGACACAAGGGCCCTGCTTTGAGCCTTCCCCTTCCTGGTGCTCCCAACCCTATCCTGACCAGTCTCACCATCCTGGCCCTATGCCAGGGAGGCCACCTGTGTATATGGGAATGGAGGTCTCGGTAGCACCATGCTCCAAGTCAGGAGCTGCCACGTGATTAGACATAGAAATAGGAGCAGGAGGAACATGACAGCTCTTTTACAGAAATCTAAATGACCCAGCTTCAGGAAGCTTAGTGAAAAGCCTACTCTTTCCCATCTTCCCTCACAAAAAGCCCTATGAAAAGTTCAAGCACCTAGAAAAGCCACTGAAGGAGCCAAATAGATATATTTATGCATTTTCTAAATTTAGAACAGTGGAGAGACATACTGTTTATAAGTGCTTGAGAGGTGTAAACAGTAAGAAGGTAAGAGGAAGCTGAAGGGCTGCACAAAAAACTATATTTCAGAATATTTGATGGAATGGGATGAACATGAAATTACCAAAGAAATGAAACTTGGAAGAGGCCTGGTAGTCTAGGGCTGGCCTCCTGGGAAGTTGCGAAGGCAGCTGTACCTGTGCTGTCCCCACCTTCTCCCTCTGACTAAATAAAGGAGCCGGGGGGATCTATCTGGAGATTGATTCAGGGAAACGGATGAGTAAGGGGGATTTTAAAAAATTATGATGAATGATTATTTTCTGTTGCCTGGCTTTAGAGCAGAGACTAAGAATGAACAATAGTAAGGTCATCCAAGGACATTTAGGGTATGGAGAAAATAAATGAACTCGCAGCCAACTTGATGTGAGTGGCCATCCAGGTCAAATTCAGAGAATCTGACAAGTCTATAGCAGCCTGTGGGGCAGGAATTGAGAGTGTCCCCATCTGTGCAAGGGGTAACAAAACCCACCTCCTGGAGTTTTGGGAAGATTAGCTGAGATGATGCATGGAAAGTGCCCAGAGCCCTGCCTGGCATGTCCCAAAGGCATTCCCATTAGGAAGTGAGGGACTTACTGATCTTGGAATAGAAAAAAGATGTATATATTCTTGTATTTTATTTTTTGTTAGTAATGTTAATTGTTATTTTTAACCCCTCCTTATAATGTAAAATTCTCCTTTGAGTACACCTACTTTTAGTTAAATGGATAAATGACCAGGCTAAGAATAGAAGTTTCAACACAGAAATAATCCTAAAGTGAGCAGACATCTACCAAGTAGAGTAACACCAGCCAAACAGATATTTCTCAACTCAAAATAATGCTATTCCTAAGTAAAAATGTGTCTTTGTTTGAGAAGACAAGGCGGAACCTGAAATATATATTGCTAAGTGAAAGAAGTCAGTTTGAAAAGGCTACATACTGTATGATTCCAACTGTATGTCATTCTGAAAAAGGCAAGACTATAAGGACAGTATGAAGATCAGGGGTTGGAGGGAGGGAGGAAGACACGAATAGGGGGGATGTTCAGGGCTGTGAAATGATTCTGTGTGATATTGTCATAGTGGACACATGACATGATGCATTTGTCAAAATTCACAGAATATACAACACAAAGAGTGAGCCCTAAGGTAACTATGGACCTTATTAGTAATAGTGTATCAACATTGGTTCATCAGTTGTAATAAATGTAGCATACAAGTGCAAGATACTAACAATAATGACAATAATAGGGGAAAACTAAGGTGGAGGGAGAAAGAGTATATGGGAATTCCTTGTACTTTCTGCTCAATTTTTCTGTAAAACTAAAACTGCTCTTAAAAAAATTAAATCTATTAATTAATTTTTTTTCTCTTAAATCGTCTGGGTGACTGAAAAACCTCCAGTATTAGAAAATCTTATTGATTATATTTATTTTATTTCATTAATGAACATTACACCTAATAAATATTGAGCTAATGCTAGGCTCTGAGGAGCTGAGATTAAATAGGGTCACTGCCTTCAGCAGTAACAACAACCACATCATTAGCTCAAAAATATAATACCTAATATTTATTGATTGCTTCTTATAGTCTAGGCCCTGAATTTACTCTCTCATTTAATCCCATAACCCTATAGGGGACAAATAAAGAAAGCAACATTTTATATTGGCTTGACAAATAAGGAAATAAGTTTGGAAAATTTAAATAGCTTGTCTAAGGCCACCCCCCTAGGAAATAATAGAGTCAAAACTGTATTGAAGTAATTGGACAACTACCAATCAGAAGTCTAGTGGGCCCCACAGGAACAGGGAGCCAGGTAACATTCTTTATTCTATTTGTAAGGATGCTTTGAAGAGTTTTGTTCTTAGTGAAATCTTCAAGTAAAGATATTAGAACAAATTCCATTATAAACAGGAATCGGATATGGTTCTGCCTCAAAAAGCTGAGTAACTCTTTTTACAGAAGAAATCTATCAGATTATATAATTGTATTTCTCCATACAAATTTGAAAAACCCCTTTATTGCAATTATTGTTGTTGCTGTGAAGAATACATTAGTACAAATTAGAACTTTATAGCTATTGAGAATTAAACTACAAGGAAAACAAGTTGGAAAATGAGGTGAGGCTCACGTATGTATCTATATTTAACTTTATATGAATAGGAGCATTAAACTTCACTGCTGCTTGAGGCCATTAAAATCTTTTTCATTATCCCAGGAACACTGTTGCTCAGATCACTTCTAAAATTCATGCGAAAAAGAACAGTGACTATGGCAAATGAGACCTATCCTTTCTTTCCCACATATAGGTTTCATATAACCATCCTTTCAAGGGTTTGTTGACTCACAATTGTGAGACCACCTTGAATTAAGGTAGTCCTTCTCTTAAGTAGAACATAGTCAATTAACCACCAGTAAACACCATGTATAAGCAGTGTACCAGGAGTTACAGACTCCAGAAGGGGAAGTAATCTCACAAAGAACTAGAAAACAAACAAGCACACACACATGAGAAAAGAACTGTAAATCTCATAATGAAAGCTAACATCACATTTCCCACAGGTGGATGACAGAAGCCTTGGAGATGAAAAGAGCTTGCAGCAAGGTTCAAAAAAGGCCTACACCCACAACCAGGAACATCTTTGAAATCCACAGCTCCTAAAAGTTGACTGCTCATAGTCTCTGTCCACCCTTACAGCCCTCACTGCCTCCTGCCTCTTGAGTGACTGAATTTTTTTAGTGAAAAACCCAATATCACCCATTGCAATCAGTTTTGTCTAGGACACATCTGCCTTTTCATACCCAAAGGTGGTCCTCTGCAAGGTGGGCCCATAGATTTTGACTGGGTTAAACTACCGTAGAGACCAACTCCTTCTCCTTACTAGGAGGTATGCAAACAGACCTGACCATTTATGGGTGGTGAGGGAGGGCTCTACAGCTCTTTCCCAGGTGACCCTTCCCAGGGCAGATAATCCTGAGAAGCACTGGAAATAGACATCTCCCCATACCCTGAAACCCTATCTTCAAGGGTAAAAAGTGTCATCTTTAAAGTTTCTCTGAGGAGTGGTAGAAAATGACTCAGTAGCTCTAGTCATGTACTTTAATATAGATCCCAAAGAAAGTGTAGCTGGACTCTGCGTAAAATGCCTTGGCTTATTATATCTCTCAACTAGTCCAACAGTATACTTGCTTTGTGGTCAGATAAGTCTGGGAAATGCTGAAGACTTGAATATTTACAGTGCAGGAAAAATATTTTAAAGTACTAGAAATTTCTACAATAAAAAACCTTTCTTTACATCCCCCCTCCTCCTCCATTTTTCCCCTTTGTAACACCAGTAACATTCCTAGGAGAGCTCTTTGAGAAATCTTTCTTTAGAGTCAAGAAATGTTCATGAATATAAATACCTATGCAGGATGCTTGGTTGATGGATTTCTTTCTTATGACCAACTATTGTAAGATGATTAGTTCCTGCAAATTGCCCTTCATGACAGAAAGTTCACACACATCTTCTCACTGCCCTCCATCCATTATCTGGAGCCTAAAACAGAAAATTCAATGTATTATGATGTAAATAGAAAGGTCAGTCATGTCTATCAAGGCAAGGGCTTGTTAGAGAAGCAGAAACGTGCCCCTTTTCTGTTGCTCTGAATCATCTCCCCAGAGTTAGTTACTTCCTAACTTTTGGAAAAAATGAAGGGACAAATAACAAAATCCTTGCCATTTTCTGAAGAAAGGAGATGAGGCACCCAATGATTTCTGGATACTGAGAGAATTATTGACTGATGGGGAACTGAAAGGAAGCTCTGCCCCTACAAATCCCTGAACAGGAGTGTGGCTGCCCACAGGTAGTGTCCTAGGCTCCTGGAGCAATCATAGAAGACCCTGCCATTGTCTTATACAGCTCCTGGCATCACTGGTATGTGATGTTCATGCTACAGTGGCCCAGTGGTAATGACCATGGTAAAGACCATAAGTTGTTTATCTGCCTCCTTGCTCCTCCAATCTCCTCTCTAACAATATACTCTCTACTTCTCTATTCAGAGAAGTCTTTCCAAAATACATGAGTGTTTACCTCCCCTCCCTCTGAAATCACATTAAAATGATAGTATAAACCCAAAATGATAAGGAGAATAGGATGAGGACCATAAGCAGGTAAGAAGTTTTAACAAAAGATGAAGTGGTATCTGAGGAAACAAGGCAGAGGATGCAGCTATAAAGGGTCTGCAAAGGGGTAGCTGAGGAAGGAAAACAGAGAAGATCTGAGGTAAGAGGTAAGGAAGCCATTGGCATACAAAGGAGCAGGCAGCTAAGGAAGGATCCCACCTGGAGAACCCAGGAGGGGCTCAGGACTTAGAAACTCCAAATTTCACCAAAGGCAGGAAGGAGAAAAGGGATCAAGTATTCAAAGGGATACTTGAAAGTCTATACATGGAAGTGTTAACCCCTCTACCAACCTTTCTCATCCTTTGTGGAGAACATTGAACATTCAAATATCTACCTGTTAGGCAAAAAGCAAAGAAATAAACATTTGTAAAGTATGTTGCTATTGGCTGAATTGCCTCCCCCCAACATTCATATGTTGAAGTTCTTACCCCCAGTACCTCAGAATGTGACTATATTTGGAGTCTCTAAAGAGGTAATTAAAGTAAAATGAGGTTGTATGGATGGGCCTTAATACAGTATGACTGGTGTCCTTATAAGAGGATGAAATTAAGACATATTCACAGAGGAAAGACCATGTGAAGGCACAGAGAGAAGATTGCCATCTGCAAGACAAGGAAATAGGCCTTAGAAGAAATCAACTCTGCTGAAACCCTAATCTTGGACTTTTAACCTATAGAGATATGAGAAAATAAATTTCTGTTTAAACCACCCAGTCTATGGCACTTTGTGTTGGCAGCTTTAACAAACTAATACATATATTTTACTCAACTGAAATTGAATAGTGTCACAGAAAAGTTCTCTGTAATTTGACATTGATGGGTATTACCATAGTAGTGACTGTTTCACCGTCTGATCACCCTAAAGGGAAGGCTGCTTAGTAACAAGGTCCTTGTCCTTCACAGATAGTTCCCAGCCAGCTTTGTGTCACCTAATTCTTAAATATGAGACTCCCACCATTTATACATAGGTTACCTTCAGAGATTTAAGGGAAGTCTCCAACATAAAATAGAGAAACCAAGATAAATAATTTTTTTAAATGACCATGGATGGAATAGATAAGTCAGAGAAAGAAGGTTAATGTTTCCTAGTTAATATTCCTAAAGAAATTTGAGAAAAGATTACAGTATAAAGCAAAAATAAGAGCTATGAAGAAAGGATGGAGAAAGAATAAAAAGCTTGGAAATTGAATATATGGCTGTAAAATAAAACTAATTGAAAAGCTGGAGGATATTTAGGAGCCCTCCCAGAAAGTAGAATACAAAAGAAAGAGCCCTAAAAGGAGAGAATATAATAAACATAGAGGGCCAACAGGGAAGGAACATCTTACAATAAAAGTCCCAGAAAGAAGGAATAGAAAACTGAGATTATCATAAAAATAATGCAAGAAATTTTCATATACTTGAAGAGCAAGAATCCCCAAATTCAAATGGATAGATAAAAAAAGACCCAATATCATTTTGAAATTTCAGAACATCAACAACAAAGAGAAAATACTAAAATCTTCAAGTGAGAATGAGGGAGAGGAAAAGGGGTCCTATAAAGAAATGAGAATCAAAATGACATTGGATTTCTCATCAGGAGCACTGGATGATAAAACACAGGGAACAATACTTTCAAAGCTCTAGAGGAAGATTGTGTTCAACCTGGAATTGTGTACCTTGCTAAAGTATCATTTAAAACAGTTATATGGGTAAAATAAAATCATTTTCGGAAATGCAAGAATTCAGAAAATCTACTTACTATACATCCTTTCTTAGAAAGTTAACTGAGGATGTGGTCCAGCAAAATACATTCAGAAATCAGGAAGAAATAAATCATGTGATTCTAGATAATGAATTCAATTGAGAATTCAATTCTGTGCATCATATTTAGAAAGTAACCAGTCTAAAAGCAGCACGTTATAGTGCTCAAGGAGAGGGGTCCTAAAAAAGAGGGGGAGGCTTGATAGATTACTTGTCATGATAGAAAATCTGAAAAAAAAAAACAGGAACAAAATTAAGACAATAATTCTAGGAAAAATCAGACTGTTGAATATAAAAAAGATAACTTGGTAAAACAAGAACAAGAAAGGAAATATAATCAGAGTCTATGACTTCATTACGCAGCAAACAACTTTTACATAGTCAATGATTAAAAACTATATTGCTTTTTAAGTTTTTAGATCAACCTATGTCAAAACACAGAAGATTTAACTATGATTATGAAAAGATTAACACTGACAATCTAGAAGTAAAAGTACAGAGGAGAGAGCCTGGGAGATCAAGGTGCAGGAAGCTGTTTGAAAAGCTGAAGCGATACTAATATTCTCATTTGCCATCTGAAAGTTAAGAGATCTTATTTATATTTGAAAGATAAGGAAATGATTCTGTAGATGTATTACTTAAAGGTACGAAGGCAAGATGTAGAAGAAAAATTAAAAAGCAGGTCATTAGTATGGTGATATATAATGAATGTATAGAAATTGCAGTACATCTCCTTGCAGTCAATAAAATGGATGTCACTTTAGATATAGGAAAATGTTTGAGATATTTTAAACAAAAAAAAGCAGACTATAACATTTTAGTTATAAAATGTTCATCTAGTTATTTCTTGATTATAGGCTTATGGGTCACTTTCTATACTTCATGTAGTTCATCCATGTAGAAGGTGTATTGGTTATTTACTATGTTTTGGCACTATGCTAAGGGCTGTGAGTATTGAATATGGAAGTGTATAAAGACACTCAATCTCTGCCACACAGCTTACAGTCCAGAGAGGAAGATACATATTGTACCAGTAACTATTTAAAAATGTGAACTCCATGATGGAGGACATTCGTGATGTTAGGAGAGCATTGAGCACAGGTCCTAAACTTAATCTTGGAATCTGGAAAAGATTCCTTCAACCAATGACTTTTAAGTTTTAAATAAGAGAGATTTGTTTTATTTTTGTTTTTTTTTTTTAAAGCAGAGATTCAAAATAAAAGCATATTGTTATTTCAATTACATAAATGTATGTGCTCAGGAAAAATTCTCAAGGGACACAAAATATTAATTGAGATTATCTTTCAATTTTGGAATCTGAGGAATTTTATATTTTTCTTTATACTTTTCTGGTTTTTCCAAGTTTCTACAAGGAGGATGAGTGGCTTTGATAATAAAAGCTATTGTTACTGGTGAAGCAGTTAGGTATTTGTGTTGTTTGATTTCCTTTCCCTAGTCCTACCTATGGAAGCTGAAGGCAGTTACTAATCTATCTGAAGCACAAACAGTTACCAAAACATCTATCTACCCTAGGCATTTTTAAAGACTGTCATTGGAGATGGTAGATTCCTTTCAACAAATGTTTCAGTTAGCAAACTTGGAGACTGTGTTTGCCATGAATTTTGTTAATAGAAGCACATGTTGGGATACTCCTTGAAAGTGCAAGGAGATGCAGATGACAGGGATAAGCCCAGCAGTTACCTATTATTTCTGATACTTCTTTATTTATTGGGCTACTGTGCCATGTCTTTTAAAATTTAACTATATCTTATAGTATGTTTTTATTGAAAAAGTGTGGTTTAAAATGTAAAATAATCCCTGTTTTTATGCCCATGTTCCTTGGGTTGTGTTTTTAGGTTCTAAAAGCATTTAAGTTGGTTCTCCAATTACTAGTTATTCCTACGTGTAGGATCAAATCTATCAGTGGTGATTTTTATGGACTTGGAAATTTAGTTTACTGCACATATAAGTCCTCTGCATCATATTATTTCTCCAATCACACATTTATATCATTATTTTGAGAACCACATAACTCTGTATTTTATCCAAAGATCTTTTTTCTCCAATATGAACTAAGGTAGAAGATCAAATTAATGCATCGTAAGTTGGCAATACATTTAAAAACCTCATGTTATAACTACAAGATTCAGCTGAAAGGTAAATTGCAGTGTGTGCATCCAGAGATTTAAGATCAGGTGCTGGGGCATCAGCATTCACAGAAAATCTCTGTGTTCTCATGTCTTAAGAGATTTATTAATATAAGGAAAGTCTAGGATTGGTGTGTGAATGTGTCGCTTATCTAACTTCATCTTCTCACTTCTATTTGTTTGTGTGTCTCTGCTAGAAAAGGGGGGAGGTTCAAAGGGTATTGTTATATTACAGAAATAGTACAGGCTGCTAGTCAAAAGAATTGGATTCTAATTCTGACTTTACCATTACCTAGGTAAGTCACTTAATCTCTCTGGTTCTCATTTAAACCAAATGATCTCTTCAAGTCATTTCTAATGTAAATATCCAGTGATTTGATGAGATCTTACTTTTGGATAAATCACAAGTAAGGGCTGCTCTGCCCAGTTCCTCCTCCTCTGGGATCCAGGCCTTTTGTGCTCACCCCTATTCAGAGCCACTCTGTCCCCCACCAACTACCTACTCCAGGAAAATCTCACAGCAAGAATTCAACAGTGATGAGGGAGCTATACTAAAACAACATCCTTCATATGGACCAAAGGAGAGAGATCTGAAGGAGTATGGGGTAGTCAGAGTCCAAAACATGTGTCTTCTCTGGAGGAACCTCTCAGGCCTTCCCAGCTAAATTCATGGTCTTATCCCTTTCCTAGTTCTTCTTCTGTATCCATTTACCTGAACTTCTTCCAAATCTACTTCCACCTCCAGATTGACCTCTAAGCTGATTCTGCCACTGGGGACAGTGAAGGGGTCATAAAGGAAAGTAAGCAAAAAGTTAAGATCCATTCAAAGGGAAAAAAAGCTCACAATAACAAAAACCAAGGTTCTGTATGCCCCCTATAAACATAAAACACTGCTTTCCTATAGAAGCTCAACCATTTTCTATATAATTCTGATTTTCTATTAACAACCTACATCTTTCCCAGAAGACATTTCTTTGTTCTCATATGTACATTTCATCTAAAAGTACATTCCATAGCACAATGATCCAACTATGGGCTGAATTCTCTGGAAACTACCAGCATTTCTCTTTCTACCTTCCTTCTGTTTCTAAGAGCAGTTGTGGATTAGTATAGACCCAAAATGGAAGTTGAAATATGATTGCATCATTTGTCATGTAGCTACAAAGGAAGCAGCAAAGTTAACCAGAAATGAGCAACAGGAGATTTCTGATAAAGAACTCATGGTTATCTAGAAGCTGATTTAAATAATAGACACCAGAGTTTGGAATTGCATTCTGAACTACAAAATTAGAGGTAACTGCTTCCTACTTACGTGATAGTGTCAATTTAATTTGAAATTTGAGTATGGTTTTATAAGCTTAGCATTGCATTCTGTGGTAGTGCAGAGAGCATTTTTGTATTTATCAGGTTTCCATGCATTTAAATTTGGAAAAAGAGATGACAAAAAACAAAGACAAAAACAAAAAAACCCCAACAATCTGGGTGTCCCTGATGTGGATACTATGATGCATGTTGATAGTATTTAGAAATAAAATGAATGAGATTACCTTTTTATGGGCTCAATGTTCATCAATGAAAATATGTAACTGATGAATTGAGCCCTGTTATCAGGCAGTTTAAGCCTTTCCCAACATAGAATAGGAAGGTAGAATGGATGCTTCTCTCATTGGGTTTGCATCAAGTAGACCAAATGAAGATTGTATAACTCATGCACCTCTTATTTAACTTTTCTCTCTCTAATTTGGATTCTGACAAGAGAGACAAAGGAGGAGCAGTGAAGTTCTGGGGGAATTTAAAATCTTGCTGCATCCCCAACTGACCCTAGTTTGGGCCACTTCATCATAGAAGCTGCTCCTGCCAATCATTTTTAAAAACTTTAGCCTCATTTCAAGAGACATATTGGTCTTGCTTCTGCAGACTCGTAATTCCTTTATTTGCTCTTGGGAAGAAAAAGCAGGTAGAGGCTTAAAAGCTAGATATCCCTACAATCCCATCTCCTTGTTCATCATTCTTAACCAGGCAGAAAGCTGACTGGACACTTGGTCTCTAGCAAAAGGATATTTTCAGATACTGAGGTGTTGCCAGAGACAACTGGTCAGAGAAGTTAGGAGGGAGGGGAAAGAGGAGGATCCAGATTCAACCCTTATAACTGGTTGCTGCTTTCCCCATAAGACTGTGCATTGATAGACCTCCTGTCCTTCGCATTTCCTTTTTCCATCCCCTCTCCTGCGATGTCTCTTTCTGACCCCAAATTTGACCTTTCATAGTAAGAGGTCAGTATGTTTTCACACTTGGGAAATCTCATTCAAGAATTCTTGTCAATGGACAAGTCATAAGAAGCCCTTCCATTTTCGGGCTCGTTGACGTCACCAAGGAGGCGATAAATATCTGTTGATATAATTGGATGTGAGATTCAGTGTTGAGATAGCAAAACTCTGCCCCTCGTTCTCTGGCAGGGCCCTATGATTTATGCAGGAGCAGAGGCAGCACGCAATCGAGCTGTCAAGAGAGCGTCAGCTTATTAGGCAAATGCTGCGTGGTTTCTGAAGAGGGTCGACGCTATAAAATCCCACTCCAGGCTCTGGTGTGGAGAAACTCAGAGCCCAAGTCCGTTGAGAGACTGAAGAGAAAGATAAGAGGTGAAGAAAAAGAGAGTGAGGACAGAAAGGAGAGGGAAGAAAACCCCTGAAAAAGCCCGGAGACGTTCCTCTGCAGAGAGGCGGCAGCGCCCCACTCACCTGCAGAAGCACCTCAGAAGGTAGGGAGTGCCTAGACGGAACCGCGCCTCCAACTTTGAATTGCCTGAGCTGCCACGGGGTGCGCGGCGGAGCCGGGTGTCCCTGTGAGGGCATGTGTGTGAGTGTGAGTGTGTGTGCGTGCCTGTGTGTGTGCTGACTGTGCCTCAAGATTCCGGTAGTAGCCGGCATGTGTCAAAAGCAAACTTAGACGGCTGCTAATCATTCTTGCAACTGCCAGTTACTCCTCGCTGGCATTGTAGACCAGTCCCCGCTATCGATCCCGACCCCTGAGAGAAGGACGCAAGGGCTGGGATGGAGAAAGAGGAGGACGAGGCAGCGGTTCTCAATTTGGAGGACGACGCGGAAACATCCGGAAAGGGCGGGGTGGGGGCAGGGGAGATCTAAAATGTGTAGATCTTTAGAGCTCGGGGAATCAGTTTTGGGGATCGTTAGAAAGGGGACCCAGAGATCCTTCGAGGGTCTCGGAAGAAGAAGGGTCACTCCAGCAAGACGAGGGGCTGAGCTTGGTGCTGAGCTCTGTAGTAGTCCCCTTTCCTGCCCCCAACCCCCCATCCCTCCAACTCTAGAAGTCCTAGTTCGAGAGCTTCAGCACCGCGGACAGTGCCTGCCCGAACCCCTGAGGCACGTCTGTGGGTGTCATGTAGGAGGACCCCAGGCGCACCTCCCATTTAAGCTAAACTCTGACCAACTCTTTCTTTCTCTCTCTTCCCTTCTCTCATTCCGCTCTCCGCCCACCTCTCTGCCTCAGCGAGCGCCCCTAACATGCGGCTGCCGCTGCTCTTGTCCGCGGGCGTCCTGCTGGTAGCTCTCCTGCCCTGCCCGCCATGCAGGGCCCTCGTCAGCCGGGGGCCCATCCCGGGCGCCCGGCAGGTCCCTCAGCACCCCCAGCCCCTGGATTTCTTTCAGCTGCCGCCGCAGCCCCAGCAGCCGCAACAGCCGCAGGCTCGGCCCGTCCTGCTCCGCATGGGGGAGGAATATTTCCTCCGCCTGGGTAACCTCAACAAGAGCCCCGCTGCGCCCCTCTTGCCCGCCTCTTCACCTGTCGCTGGCGGCAGCGGCAGCCGCCTTTCGCCGGACGAGGCGGCCGCCAACTTTTTCCGCGCGTTGCTGCAGCAGCTGCCGCTGCCCCGGCGCCCGCTCGACAGCCCCGCAGGTCCCGCCGAGCGCGGAGCAGAGAATGCCCTTGGCAGCCGCCAAGAGACACCGGAGAGGGAGAGGCGATCCGAGGAACCTCCCATCTCGCTGGATCTCACCTTCCACCTCCTCCGAGAAGTCTTGGAAATGGCCAGGGCCGAACAGTTAGCGCAGCAAGCTCACAGCAACAGGAAACTGATGGAGATTATTGGGAAATAAAACGGTGCGTTTGGCCAAAAAGATGCAGCATTTAGCACAAAAAAATTTAAAAAAATTACACTATTCCGTACCATAGCGTTGCTCTGATACCATTTGTTTATTTTTTATAGCGTGAAGCCTAGACGATATACAGCAAGGGAGCCTATACTTAATTAGCATGCACAAAGTGTATTCACGTGCAGTAACAGCAACAAAATGTTATTTGTATTGTCTACTTTTAGTTTTCATTTCCAGGTGTCTTTAATGGTGTTTAGAAAGTATAGACCCAGAAGGAAATGTTTTGAAGCAGACAGAAGTCACCCAATTTATTTTGTTGTGGTCTGAGCCAAAGAGAATGTCATTCTCTTGGGTGGGTGAAACAAAATCTGTAAGCTCTTTGAATCAACCTTTCCTTGTAAACGTTTCAGTAATAAAACATCTTTCCCAATCCTTGGTCCATTTGGTTGTGTAAAAGAATGTTGGATATTTATATTTTTAATAAAAGCTGCAAAGGTAATCAGGACTTTATTTTTCCTTTTCAATGTTCATAGGAGTAAAACTCTCAGCTCCTGGCTTCCTTCACCCTGACTTCAGCACAAGAGAAAACAAAACTCCTTGCATTAATTTCCTACTAAAAATACATGCATACACCAGTGGCTTACACAGATACTGCAATTGCCTCTCTGTACCTCAGATTACTCCTCTGAGGTGAGGTTAAATAATTTAGGAAGTTTCTTCCAGCTTTAAGACTTGATAATTCTATGACTGGAAGATCAATTCATAATGGAAATAATAACTAACCCTGATTAACTATAAGATGTTAAATAATTGTAGAGGGTGGGGAAAAAGGAAAGGCAAAGAGGAGAAGTGTTCACAGGGCATTCCTCCAAACTACAGGGCCAACACTGCTTGTTTTTGTTTTTGTTTGTGGTATGAGAAAGACTCACTTTATCAAGCTACTACTTTGGTACCATAAAATACAGTTTTTCTATGCTATTTTCCAGTGCCTACTTCTTTTTTTTTTTAATTAAATTTTTATTTATTTATTTGACAGAGAGAGAGATAGCGAGAGCAGGAACACAAGCAGGGGGAGTGGGAGAGGGAGAAGCAGGCTTCCTGCCGAGCAGGGAGCCCGATGTGGGACTCGATCCCAGGACTCTGGGATCATGACCTGAGCCGAAGGCAGACGCTTAACGACTGAGCCACCCAGGCGCCCTCCAGTGCCTACTTCTAATAGGAGAAGCTTGATAGCTTCTCCACTTAAAGCAACAAATTTAATTGCTATGAAATGGCACCTGGGAAAATGTTTCAAAAAAAATATTTTGACTTTAATAACTTCACAAATGCTCTTCTCATTTATGTCTATACCAATCCTAATCACTGTAGTTCTTAAGCATATAAACTACACATTTCTAAAACGGAACAGGCACATCCAGTTAGTTTTACAATGCATTTATCTTTGGTAGTTGGGTTATAACTTACAAAAATTCAATTGAATATTTAATGCTCCAAAATTAATTTGGAGTACGAAGATGCTTCTTCCCTTGGGACCCTTTGAATACACTTGACTAGTGTACTAATAAGATCACATGAAACACTGAATAAGTCATTATAAGACTAAGTTGTTAAAAACAGCATTTATTTAAGAGTTCATACAGAATAAAGTAATACTTATGTTTTGAAAGAGGCATTATAGTGGTGATTTAAATATATATATGTATTTTAAATGTGTATGGTGTGTGTATATATATTTAAATACATGCAGTTATTCTACAGTTCACCAGGCTGGTGCCTCAGTAGGTACATAAGAAAGTAGACAGTTCCTGTTGGAAATTCTTTTTCATTTTAAGTGCTTGATATCTGCACATCTATCTTAGATTAGAAAAATGTCACCAGAAATGTCCTAGGCCTTCAGCCTTCTGGACTACGAAAGTGCCACCAGAGTTAAGGAACATTTCTGGATATATATCCAGTGACATCTGTTATGGAAAAGAGGAAACCTTTGTAAAATGTTTCATATCTTTGGTCAATGATTTACCTTTTGTCCATATATTGATAAATTAGTCACTTCTGAATTAACACTGAATTTCACTGACCAACTGCATTGTTAAAGAAGAAAAAGAGTAAGAGCTACTATGATATTATAACAAAAGCCAATGCCTATTAGAGACAAGAGTGTAGTGCACACTTTTTCAACACTTGCCACGTTATGGACGCACACACACGTATCACACCTACATACTCTTCATAATGTTTCCCACACAATAAAAGATTTGCATAAGATCAAGTTTCTTTTTTCCAATACTTTCAGCAACTATTTTCTCAAAGTTGTTTTCCCTCTGGAAAGTCATCTGGAATTAAAGGGTTTTTGTTTTTGGTTTTTGGTTTTTGGTTTTTTTGCAGAAATCCTGTTCAGAGGTCCCTTTCATCACCTGCATCATATTAATTTCATCTAGGTTCCCTGCTGCTGGTGTGCATCACAGCCAGGCAGACCGAGGGCAGCAGCTGGAATGAACATCATTCATTCAGGGAGTTCAACCAGGAAAAGGAGAAGACATGACGAGCTGGCTCAGAATCAGCTCCATTCCCACTCCCTGAAGCTGCAGCCTGTACCTGGAGGGGAGGGTCCTCAAATCCAATCTGCAATAGAAGAAAATCTGGATCAGAGGAAGAAGAGCCTAGTCCTTTTGGGTTGGTCCAGTCACTTTTCTACTCAGGAGAAAGGATAATAATAATTATTATTATATAGAACATAATTATTATTAGGGCTGGAAAGCAAGCTCAGGCTGTCTTGGCTATGGCCAAGAGCCATGAAAACATTTCACGCTCATGATCCAGAAAGGGGCAGCAGTAACGCATGCAGTGGATGGAAGTTCTTGGGAAAGAGTCCAGGCCTTTTTTTTTTTTAAGTCCACTTGTATATGATTTACTGAGATGAAAGTGGCATTGAACTAATAGGAATTTGCCTTTAGAAAAGTCCACAGTGTACAACATGATGACTATAGTTAACACTGCTGTCTGACATATTTGAAAGTTAAGAAAGTAGATCCTAAGAGTTTTCATCACAAGGGAAAAAAACCATTTTTTTTCTCTTTGGAATCAATATGAGGTAATGGATGTTAACTAAACTTACTGTGGTCATTATTTCATAATATATGTTAAGTCAAATCACTTATACCTTAAACTCACACAGTGCTGTATATTATATATGTATATGTAGATAGTATTTTTTTTTTTTTTGCAAAGCTGCAGGCTTAGTTTTGAGCAAATCATGAGTGAAAGGACTTTTTTCCTCTAGGCAATAACATCTAATGACATCAAAATTTCTAAAGAGATATCTATCTTTTATATAGATATCTCTATAGAGGGTATCTATCTTTTATGGAAACCAGGCAGATACCATTTGTGATTTTGAAGTAATTGATCAATCTAATCTCATAAGTGAAATTAATTTCTGTTGTTCTGAGTTTAAAAAATAATAAATGGGGGACAATCATAAAGAAGTCTTGCTGAAATGCAATTTGATGTATATACTCAGACTCTTTACATTTAAAGGTACTCTGACAAACACAGTTCTTCCTAGAGCTACTGAAGACAGGCTAACATATTCTGATGACTTCACTTGTAAAATTATCCTGCTGGATTAGAATGGCACTGATTTCAAAGCAATGAGGTAGGCACATGCATTCAGTGCAGAAGCCTGGGGTGATTTTGTGAAGCTGCTGTGTGAATGGACGATAGAAAGCTGGCATGACAAAGCAGAATTTTGGTAAGTACACTGTGTTGTTGCCACTTGAATAGTTTCGAGTGAAAAATGAGTGCTTTTCCTGCACCTTCCCAGATTTTACCCTAAATATATGTATTGGGGTAATGTTTCAAGTTCAGTAAAATTGTCCCAAGTCCTTATGGTTTAGGGATTATCCTTCCAACTGCCATGTTGTTCCTTGATAGAAAGTTTAGAAGGGCCATGAAATCATACTTGGTCACAGTAGAATAAAACCAAAGCAAGTAGTTTTCCATGAAGGAATAGTTGAGACATCAAGTGAAATTGGGCTTTTTAAAAAAGGCTGCTATTATGCTATTAGATCCTATTGGTAATGGGTTAGATACCTCTGTGTCCTTGAAGTTGATGTAGAAAAAACAAGATCCTGATAGAATCCTGTGCCTTTTTATGCACATCAAACTATTCTCTTCCCAACTGTAGTCACTTTAACTATTCCTAAAAACAAAAACCAAACCAAACCAAAATAAAACAAACAAAAAAAACCACAACCAAATAAACCCCCAATCCAAGTGATCTGGACATATCAATGATCTGTAGAAGAATTTTTCTACCCATTTTATAGGAGTAAATACCGAATTCTGCCTAAACATACAGACCATGAGTAGCCTCTTTTGAGAGCAGTCCCTAATCAGGAGGAATCTTCCATGACAGCTGTTCTGAAATATCTAAAGGGCAAAACTAGTTGGGTAAGGTATTTTCTGTAGAGGGCTATAATCTTTGCAAAACTGCTGCTGGCTAACAAACCATTTGGTACTGCTTTTGGGATTTGTATATATTTTTGTGCTTTCCTGTACTTGAGATGAAAATCTATCTTCCATTGAAAACGTTCTAGCTGTTAGTCACCTGACAGACTTCAAAACTTGGTATCAAGTCGTTGAGGTTTCTCCTTTTACATCCCCGTGTTTTCATGCAGTTGTTAGATTTCCTTCTAAATGATATGGACAGATGCTGTCTTTCAGAGAAGAAAGGCCAGTGCCAGAGTGGGTGCCAAGAGCAGAGATTTATCCTGAGTATTTTCAGGTGACTACACCATCTCCTTGGTCTTGTTTATGTAAACTTGGGGACCCACCAACCATCTCAGCGAAGAAGTTCTGTGCCAAAAATGCTGAGCCTGGCACAGGATCCCAGACTAACCACTTACTAGCTGTATGACTTGGATAAGTCAGTTAACCTCTGACTTTAAAAACTAAGGTTTTTCTTTTTGTAAAATAGAGATGAGACCCTATCTCACAAGGCTGTTGTAAGTACTGAATAAATAAAGTAATACACCTAAAGCATTTTGCACATGCCTCACTTATATTAAGTGTTTTAAAAATATGCATTTCCTTCTTCCCTCTTCTCCCTTCCCTTCTCCTCCCTCCTTCCTTCCGTTCTTCTTACATTAGTGAAGAGGCTCCTCTACCATGTAGAATCACCTGGGGACTGCTTATGAGGAACTATATACAAGAGCAGTGACCCCCTGTAAGGAAAGATGATTATATTTGCAATGCTCATCTTGTCAGAATTGGTTATTATAGGATTTAATTCCTGTGGCATATTGTAATCATGATTATTCATGACCTGCCCAGTGTATCTCCGAAGTAGCCCAACTTTATATATGGCTCTTTCCTAAAGGAAGAATGAGATAAAGATTTAGAAACCTCCTTTCTCTAAGTACAGCCCATTAAATCATAAGCAGACATTTTTCCTATAGCCTTCCTCAAATAGAATTGTATATACGTATTCCTTTAAATAGTTTTCCAAATGCTAGTTCTCCTCTATCACAGGAAATGCTATTTCTCGGGAATACAGATGTTCCATGAAGCTGAACAAAGGACAGAAAATGACAAGCACTGAACCTCCCTACCTGCCTTTGAGTTTGTCCTGCATTTCAGTCTACTTTGAAATGTATAAAAAGATGAAGAAAGGATTATTAGTCCCTTATTACGTCTACATTTTACACATTTTTCTCAAGTGACCAAACAAACTTACAAACCTCACCTAACACTATGCTGTATCAGCATGGGACTTCAGATAATTTGAGAAATGAATTTTAGTCATAAAATACAAGCAGGAAATGGACTAGGGAGGCAGCACTTTCCCTGTCTCAGCTGCAAGATGCAATTCAGTCAAGATCCACAAAAGACCATAGAGGGGAGTGACATACATTTGCTTAGGAGAAAGACTATTTTTCTCAGATGAACTTGACCAGGAATGCTGGGTATTCATGAACCAGATCCATGCAGAAACAACATCTTTTCCTTGGATTTTTTTTCCTGTTACTATCAAATGTTTTTTGAGAGGAAAAAAAAACAATGTCAGATTATGGTACAAGGGTTTTACTCTGTAGAAGAGTAGGGTGATGAGAGGTTCTTCCACCCAAAGCTGCATGATGCGCTAGCATCAGCCTTGACAAATGATGTCATCTAGAATCATTTGTTATTGATGGAGATTAAGGAGCATGCATTCTTCCAGAGGCTTGTGGACATTTGTCTCTGTGCACAGGACAGTTCCAGGTTATGGACAGTGTTTACTTGGTCTGAACTGTGTGGCTGAGTGGTATTTGGACAAAAACTCGAATTAGTTGCAACATTAAAAAATCAGGAGCAAGGATGTGGAGAAAGAGAAGCCCTTGTGCACTGTTGGTAGGAATGTAAAATGGTGCAGCTGGTGTGGAAAACAGTGTGGCAGTTCCTCAAAAAGTTAAACATAGAATTACCACATGATCCATCAAGTCCACTTTTGGGCATATACCCAAAAGAGTTGAAAGCAGAGACTCATACAGATATTTGCATGCCTATGTTCATAGGAGCACTATTAACAATAACCAAGAGTGGAAGCAACCCAAGTGTTCGTCAATGGATGGGTGGATTAATAAAATGTAGCATATACATATAATAGAATATTATTCAGCTTCATAAAGGAAGAAAATTCTGACACATGCTACAACATGGATGGATGAACCTTGAGGACATTATGCTAAGTGAAATAAGCCAGTCACAAAATGACAAATATTCTGTGATTCCACTTACAGAATACAAGAAGTATCTAGAGTAGTCAAACTCATAGAAACAGAAAGTAGGATGGAGGTTGCCAGGGGCTGGGGGAAGGGGGGAAATGGGGAGTTGTTTTTTAATGGCTACAGAGTTTCAGTTTCTTGAGATGAAAAAATTCTGGAGATGGGTTGTACAACAATGTGAATATACTAAGACTACTGAACTATATTCTCAGAAATGGTTAAAATGGTAATTTTTATGCTATGTGGGTTATGCCACAGTTACAAATTAGGGGAAAAAATAGGAAACTTCACATTAAAATCTGGATTTGCAGATTCTCTTGACAAAGCAGAAATGTAGCAATCCAGTACCTGCGTGGAGACCCCCTGCTCTTTGTCCCCTTGGACTGGGTATGCTCTCTCTCTTTCCTGATTTCCATCATGCTCACTACTCCCTTTTGCCTTCTCTGCTGCAAGGCTGGTTTCAGTGTCCTTTTTTGTTGTGCTTGTAGAGATGCTATGCTCAGATTAAAGAGGGAGGCAAACTAAATCTTGTATTTATGCTTTTATTAACATTTTTCTTTTACCTGGCTTGCTTTTTCATTAATGTTACCTTTTTGGTCTCTAAGGACACACAAACCTGTTGCTCTTAACCGAAGGCTACTTTTTAGTAGGAAAGTGTCAAAGAAAAGAGCATGAAATGCTCAATGGAGTCTTTGGCTTGATTTTTATGCTAAATGTGATTTTTTTTTTAAGCCAACATGCTTCCTGTGGCAAAATTCTTGATAATCAAAGCATGAAACTGCCTTCAGTGCTCAAATGAAGCCAGATGTGTCCCTGGGCACTTAGCAGAGGGGATCTAACTGGGTGCAGTTTAGTGAACATGCTCTTAGCGTGGGGGCAATAGCAGCAGCCCCCTTTACCTAAATGCACCCTGCCACACGGTTCACTGACCGAACAAAACCAAACAGATGCTTTCCTGATATTCACTCTGGCACAAGCCTTGGTAGTCACATTTAAGAGGGAAAATATTTTTTTAGCTGGCCCCAAGTGAAAGGGTGAGCTCTCTGATCAGTAACCAGTGCCCTCAGGCTTCCTCGGGGCTTCTTAGGGGCTCCATGAGGTGCCATCATCTGCTTTTCTCCAAATGATCATTCTCTCCACCTCCAGTGATCCTGGTCCATTATCATTTACCTGCCTGTGTTCCATTTCCTTAGCTTATCCAGGTGATAGTAATGTATCTGATAAACTGAATTACAACTAAGACATTAATGGATGCTGATGGCTTAATGTACACCCCTGCCACATAGAATGGAAATGTCCGTGTCTTATCCTGAGGGACAGCTGTGGTGGACATGGGAGCCACTATGTCAGGCCACTGGAAGATATTAGGGGCAGTGAGGAAATTTGTGTCCAAGCCCCCACGCTTGGGCCTCCATCTCCTCTCTACTACTGTGAATGCCAATCACAAATTCAACCTGACAGAAGGATCGGGTTATTACCACCTGTTAAATGCCAGTCCTCCTTGGCCAATTCAAAAGTATCCTTGCCCATCTATAATGAAATCCATTTGCCTTAAAGGAATGTGGATAGAAGGGATAAAGCTAGACTTGAGGCTGCTGAGTGGGCAACCACCCTGCTTCTACCCTGAACCTGCTAGGCTGGGTCAGAGAATCAAAGCCAGATGCTGGAAACAGGTGTGAGTGGGATTGCTGAGGTCATGCTTAGAATGCTTATTCAGAAAGACTAAACTCAAGCACTGGCCTGCTCCCTACTTAGCATTCCTGAACCTCGGGCCCTTGGATAGCTTAAGCATTATGGATTCCAGACTGGAAAAGAGAGTACGCCCAAGAGCCTGAGCCATGCATCAGTCTCTGAGGAATAAGTGGGGCATGGTCTGTAATTCACAGCCAAGGGTCTAAGCCCTGGAAATTCTGCTGGGCAGGTCTTCCACCATGGGCATTTCTTTCACAGGAACACAGACTTTTCTGCTTGGTGGTGGAGCAACGAAGATGCATTAGGAAGCACGGAGCTGTGTAAATATAGCACAATCTCCATGAATGCTAGAGGAAGAAGAAAGTAAGTATACTCCAAAAGATCTATAGAAGGAAAACATCTACTAAAAGCATTTTTTCTTGGGAGGATCTGCAGCTGTACACACTAAGTAAAGAAATGGGTGAAGGGAGGGGCGCCTGGGTGGCTCAACTAAACAGTTGAGTGTCCATCTCTCAATTTCGGCTCAGGTCATGATCTTGGGGCCCGGGGATCCAGCCCTGTGGACGTCTTTGGGCTCTGCACTCAGCGGGATGTCTGCTTGAGATTCTCTCTCCCACTCCCTCTGTCTTCCCCCCACACACACACACTCTTTCTCTCTCTCACTCTCCAAAACAAACAAATCAATCTTAAAAAAAGAAAGAAAGAAAAGAAATGGGTAAAGGGATTTAATTTGGGGGCTTTGTTGTCACTAACTGCTGCTTCTTATTAAGGGGAGACCAGAGACCAGAGTAATTTCCTCAGACTTCTGAAGCAAAAAGAAAACTCATTCACTTTTTCTTAACCCAGAGTAAGATTTATGGCGTATACTATTTGGTTTGTTTCAAACGTGGTATTTAGGCATTGATGGAGTCGGGGTGGGGAGCAGGAAGAAGCTAAAACGTTGGTATCACAGCCTGGCAAAAAACTTAAAGCCAGCCTTCTTCTCAGATATGGACCTGATGATTGTGTGTTCAGTATAGAGTGTGTGTTCTCACCCACTCTGAAAGAAGTACTGAATTACAAAAAACTGCTAATTAGATCATTAATTCCTCACAGACAGGAGCTTCTGTGCCTTGTGTTAGGCAAATAGGCCAAATGGGTCCTTTTCTAGGGTCTTAGGAGGTTGCTAGTATTATTATGCCCAACCTATAGATGAGAAACCTCAGGCTCAGGAAGGCTGAGGACCTTGCTCAAAGTACCTCTAACGAGAGTGCTGAGAGTGATTAATAGTGACCCCAAATCCAAAGAGAAAACCTAGTGCTGTTGAGCATGTGGGACTCACAGGAGGGGCCAGTTCCACCACTGGAAGTCAGACTGAGAGAGGCAGGTTGGTCAGCAGTGTGGGGTACAACTAAAGGGTCAGGGTACTGTCAGGCAATGGTCAGCCACGGGCCTGCGAGCAGCGGAGGCCTAGAAACGACCTCTCTGCCCTCGTGAAGCTGTGCCAGTGCGTCAAGAGTGGTGAATCAAAGCAGGGGAGACCCTGCGCACACTATTTTCGCTTCAGTCATCAACCCGGGTAAAGTGGGGATTCACTCGCTTTTCCTAGATGCGAGCTTGGTGTATAGTATATTGCATGCTCACGCTCCTTGGCCAAGGGCAAGGGATCACGGGGCTCTAAGCTCCCGCTGCTCTGTGACCTTGAGCAAGTCGCGCATCCTCTATGATCCTCCACCATAAAATGTGCAAGCATAACGATTCCTACTGTACAGGGTTGTTGTGAGGTTTGAATGAGAGAACCTCTGTGGAAGACTTTGTAAATGATAAAGCAGCGAACACACATTAGTTACAGCACTGCCACGTGGCATTGGTTTCTCAGATGCATTAACAAGGTGCTGGATTAATTCTTCGTGGGTTGAAGGCATTTCATGGAATTCACTAAGATATGTAAACAAAGACAGAAAAAAAGTCCACATTCTGTACAATACTAGCAAGGGTCTTAGGTTAAATCAGAATAATAAACAGTTTTAAGACACAGGGAGCAGAACTCAACTAGCTATGTTGTAACAACTCCCCCAGAGATCTTTCCCTGGTGCCTGTCTTACTGTTTTCACAGAATTGTAGGGCTGTAGGCACAGGTTGCCAGGGGAAATGAATGCGTTATACTGCTCACACACAACTTATATTTCCCTCTTTAAAATGGATACATCCATTTTAGCTTCCTATTAAAATAACATCTACCAAGCATGCTATTTCATCCTGAGAAACATAGCCTACAGTTTTAGTAGAGATATTTTTTGTCCTTTTAGAAAAGCCCCCAAATTGACAGTTATTAGGATGTCACTTTCCCACCAGGAAAAAAAAAAAAAAGGCCAGAAAAAGAATTATAGTTGAAGAATACAAATGAAAAAGCATTAATAATGTTAATGTAATGGTCTCATTAAAACTTCTTTAAGAAAAACCTTACTCTCTTCTATAGCTTTTTCTATGTAAAATGACTGCATTTTATTATCATAACTTCTTATAATTGCTAGAGTTATTAAGTCCTGGACAGTGTTATGCAGTAAATGTAGGCCAGTCCTGAGCCCTGATCAATTTTCTCTCTATTTTTACCAAGCTTAAATTCCAGCACAGTCAGGGCGCTGGCATATCAGGGATTTGTAAGCTTGAATCTCCTAATTTGTAAAAAATACAAGCAGTCGCTCTCAGTAGGGATTTCTGTTTGAAAATAATCTGACACCCTGAGTCCCTCAATTAAATTTAGAGAACATAGTTAAATTTTCATTCATTTCAGTTTGTTTTGGAAAATTAAATAGGTCATTTCAAAGAACACGGGACCCGTAGTCACACTCATGGGAAATCATGTTCTTGGTCTCCTGCTTTATTTTTTAAAATGTTCTGTAATACCTTGTGAGATTAATCTCACTCAGAAAATCAGCTTTCCTGCCCTCTAGCCTCCAACATCTCTTACCTCTCAGTCTCAAGTGGCAACTAGAGTTGATATTACCCTGGAAATCAGAATGAATGGTTTGGTCTCAAAGATCATTTGCATGAAAATGATTTCATCTTTTTGCATGTGACACTTGTGGAGACTCAGAGTTCCACATGCTGCTTTTCCTCGGAACTTCGGCCTAATGTTCATCCTGGTTTAGGAAAATACGAATATTTTATAGGAGACCGAATCTTGGGATGATGAGAAATTCAATAAAGTCTTAGATCTGGGGACACATATATTGGTTTCTGAGAACCTAGGAAATAAACCCTTCAAGAAGGGAAAAGACTCTGCTAGCCCATGCTTGTTAAACCATAGGCTGGTTTCCTTCCTTCCTCCCTCCCTTCCTTCCTCTTTCTTTTTTCTCCCTCCTTTCTCCTCCCCCATTCTCTCTCTCATGAAATGTTTTTTTATTTTTCTCTGGGCGCACCTTTGTAACCTCACAGGATAACATTTATAGTGCCTGAACTGGGGACTAAGATGGTATGGGCTGGTTTTCCTTGGTGACACTTGCCCACTGGCCTTGACTTCCACACATCCCTTCTGCTATTTTAGAGTGAAGAGCTCAAAGGTGTAGGGGACCCATGTGTTTCCTAGGTTCTGTGCCTGAGCCCATGATACGCTAGATAGGAAGAATCTGGAAACACTTGAGACAGTAGAAGGGACCATGTACACCTGCTTGTCAACACTTGGGTTGGGAATCTTGGATCTTCTTAGTCAAGAAGACAGCTTGGTGCTGGAAGTCCCTGGCCCATGATAGGTTAGCCTCTGCAGTTCTGTGACAACTGGTTTAGATAAGACAAGGAGTGAATTAGGGCATAAGTGTGTCATGAAAATATACAGAGATATTAGCTTATACAGCAATTTACATCAGACCTAAAAATAGGGCACCATAGACCAGTGACAACTAGTAATTGAATCATAAAGTTCAGCCTAGTCACTTAAAAGCATTAGATACGTCAGCTATCTCAGCTCCTGCTATGCTTGGCCCTGTACATTGCTTGGGAAGGAACTGGGGCTAAGAGGCCTTCCCCATTGCCAGATACTTGGTACACCTTAAGGATTGTCAGCACCTTTCTCCTCTAGGCTCTCCCCACCTTTCTTCTAACTGTGCTAAGCTACCTTAAAAGATTATGTGTGTATGAGGACCCTCCTTATACCCATTAAAGCAGGCAGACACACACAAAAGAGAGAGATAGAAAAGAATTTTGTTTTGCTTACCATTTATCTTGGGATAAATTCTTCAAGACAATAGAACAATGCTAAATGTGAATGTACCTAAACAGAGTTTCAAATGCATGAGGCAAAAGTGATATAATTTCAAGGATAAATACACAAACCCATAGTTATAATCAGAGATCTCAAACTTCTTTTCTCAGCAATTGGTAAAACAAGTCAACAGAAAATCAGTAAGGATATCATAGACTTGAACAACACTATCAATTAACCAACTTAATTGACATTTATAGAACACTCACCCAACAACATCAGAAAATACAATGTTTTCAAGTGCATGTGGAACATTCACCAAGGTTGATTGTATTCTGGGCCATAAAATATATCTTAAATTTTTTTTTTAAGATTTTATTTATTTGCGAGAGAGAGAATGAGAAACAGAGAGCATGAGAGGGAGGAGGGTCAGAGGGAGAAGCAGACTCCCCGTTGAGCAGGGAGCCCGATGAGGGACTCGATCCCAGGACTCCAGGATTATGACCTGAGCCGAAGGCAGTCGTTTAACCAACTAAGCCACCCAGGCACCCATCCATAAAACATATCTTAAATTTAAAAGGATTGAGATCATATAAAGAGTATTCTCTCTCCACAGAAGAATCAAACCAGAAATCAAATAGAAGGATATCTGGAAAATCTCCAAATATCTAGAAAATAAACACTACTCATCAACTCATGGGCCAGAGAACAAATCCCAAGGGAAATTAGAAAATATTCTGAATTAAATGAAAGTGAAAATACAACACATCAAATCTTGCGGGATGCAGCTAAGACAGTGATTAGAAGAAAATTTATAGCATTAAAAGCTTATATTAGAAAAAAAGAAAGATTTCAAATCAATAATTCAAGTTTTCACTCTAAGAAACTAGAAAGAGAAGAGAAAATTAAACCCAAAATAAGCATAAGGATGAAAATAATAAAGAATAAAGATGAATGAAATAGAAAATTCACAAAAAAAAGAGAGAGAGAGAGAGAGAAAACCAATAAAGCCAAATAAAACCAATAAAGTGGAGGACTAACATTACCTGATTTTAGAGATTTCTATAAAGCTATAATAATCAAGACAGTGTGGTGTTGGTAGAGGGACAAACATTCAGATCAATTGTTCAAAGTAGAGAGTCTACAAGTAGACCTGAACATATATGGTCATTTGAATTTCTACAAAGTCATCAAGGTATTTCACTGGGGGAAAGATAGTCTTTTCAATAAATAGTGATGGAACAAATATCTATATAGAAAATAAGCAGACAAAAAAAATCCTCAATCCTTATCTCACAATACAAAAATTAACTTACAATGACCTTAGATCTAATTTAAGAGTTGACACTATAAAAATTCTAGAAGAAAATGAGAGAAAATCCTTGTGATTTTTCAGTTAAGCAAAGATTTCTTAAAACACAAAAAACACAAAGCATACGGGAAAAAATGACAAATTGAACTTCATCAAAACTAAAAATGTTTGCCCTTCAACTGGGAGAAAATATTTGCAAAATATGTTTGATAAGGGAGTTTTATCCAAAATAACATAGAGTACTTTTACAACTCTCTAATAAGATAAACAACCCAAAGAAATTGGGCAATAGTGAACAGATACTTCATCAAAGAAAATATTAAAATGACTTAGAAGCACAGGAAAAGATGCTAAACATCAGTAGTCATTGGAGAAATGCAAATTAAATGACATAGAATACACATCCATTAGAATGGCTAACATGTAAAAGATTGACACAGTACCCACCGGGATGCAAGGAGGGGATTAAGTGCAAAGGCACAAGAGGGCACTTTGTAGAGTAATGGAAATATTCTACATCTTAATTGCGGTAGTGGCTATATAAGGCTACATATTTGTCAAAACTGATTGAGCTATAACACTTAGGTATATTTTTAAACCACGTATCGTTCATCTCTTCATTCATCTCTTCATTCATCTAGTATTCTGTGATTACCTCTACCGTGTACATTCTAAGAATTTGCTCTACTGGGCAGTGAGGTCTGTAAGTGCCCTTAGGTGGATTTTAGAGTTGAGCCATCATGGATTTTATGGAGCTTATGGCATCAAAAGGGGTAATCGCAGCTGTGTAAACATTCAGCTGAAAGGGTGCCTAGGAAGAGATTTGGAAGAGTTTGGGAAATGGACATTTATGGAAGAGCTTCAAGGCAAGACATGTATTTTGAGAAATGTGATGGGCTGTCTATTTCACTGAAAACCTGTTACTATTGTCCCTTAGCGTGGCTTGTGTCAGGCCTGAGTCTGTAACCCTCTCAGTGAAAACATCCTGAGATAATTTATACAATTCTTAGTACTAAATGTTTCACTCTCTACTGTGTAAATCCATGAATCTTTTCTTTGAATAGTTGCTTCATCTTCCCAGTGAGAAAACTGAGGCTCAAAGAAAGTAAATGCCCAAAGTTAGTGCAGAGAAGTGGCAGGACAGGAGCCTAAGTCCTTTTTACTAATTTCATGGATCCTTCCAGTGCCCTAGACTTGGCAGAATTTCTACCCAACTTGTTTGTCTATTTTCAGTCTTGAAGAATGGAATGTGAAAAGTAGATATTCTATTCTTAAACAAGGAGCTATGATACAGTAAATCTTCTAGGTTCTCTTATAACCACAACTTCATACTCTGGTAACCCAACTTCATACTCTGGTGAAATATATGAGTTGAGGTTCTTTAAAGAGGCAGAAATTGCAGTGATTTTAATGTCAAAGTTCGTATCTCCAAAGCAACGGATTCTGATTGGGGTGTGGGGCGGGGTGAATGGAAGGTACTCTGACCTTGGGGCAGCTGCCATGGTCCAGCTCAGGCGTCACCCAGAGCAGCTGCCTACTTAATCCACCAAATAGGAAGATGTTTCTCTGGAAATCCCTGTTCCCTGAACAGCTCCCCTTAAACACTTTGGACAAATTCTTCCATATAAGGCCACTAAGCCTCATTAGGGAGGGAGGAAGGGGAACAGGGAGGGTCTTTCATTGTTGCTGCTCCCACTTCTGGAAAAATCTAACTGCCACATATATCCCCAATAAAATACTCAACTGTCCATGAATGTGGGTGGTGGGAGTCGTCCTTGTCTTAGCACCCAGGTGTAATTTGCATGTAAGTTGTATAGGAAGTTCAGGAAGGGCAATGGAGGGAAGCAGACTAGACCCAGAAATGGCCATACAAGGCATGCCCAGGAACAAGGCATGCCCAGGAGGTGAGGCTCACAGAGATTGCTTTCCAAGGGCAGCTGACCTGCCTTCTTCCCACCTTATTACTGCCCTGTCCTCTAAGATTGACTAGGGTGTGATGTCACCTTTTCAAAATAAATGTAAACATTAATACATGAAGTAGATCAAATGTTATTTCCCCCAAACTCTCTCTGCATTGACTGAACATACAGCAGGTATGGCCTAGAAAGGTGGAAACTTAGAGGGCAATTTTGCAGCTAAAGACCAGTTCGTGTCCAGGGGCTTTCACGGGGTTTTCTGGGAGAAATAGGATGTTACAGGATTCAAAGTGCATCCTGCAGAAGAGTCTCTCTTCTATGGAATTCAGTTTTGCCACAAAGCTGAAGCCAAACCTTGTTGAGAAATTTATTTTTTTCAAGAAAGAGGGCGGGAAAGGCAACAATGCTTGTCTGATCTAACAAAAAGCAGAATCCCAGTTTGCCACTGATGGGGATTGCCTGTGTGCTTAGGTGAAGAGAGAAGGCACGGGATAAAGTGGAGATTGTATGGTATCAGAAATCACAGGCAGCAAAGGCAATGGCAGGTTTCACTGTGTGAATGGCTGTGAAGAAAGCACCTGGAGACAGAACATTTGCCTTCTTAAAAGTCTGAAGGTGACTGAATTGAGTTTACAGATCCGTAGGTAAGCCTGCGATGCTTGAGATTCTCAGGCAAGCTTATTCCCTGACACATAGTAAAGAGAGGTAAGACCACCCGGGAATCAAGGAGAGCTTTTGTATCACATCCTAAATGTCCAGGGAAAGACTAAGGATAAAGTGTGAAATTCTAATAAGCTAACCTTGCATTGGACAAATACTAATTTAGTGAGTTGGGTTCTGAGGCGGTGAAAGTAAAGCAGCCTGCAAAAAATCCACAGAGGCCAGGAATCTGATACTATGGTGAGGTGTCTATTGATCTGTCCATATTCTTTGCAACAGGGAATGCCAATCACTTACTCCAGAGCACTCCCATCTGTCTCACCCTTAGCTTAGCAGACAGGCATGTGAATGTCGGGGTACATGACATGGGCTCAGTGGATGGCGGACAAGAAGCATGACTCTCCCCCTGCAGCCTCGGAGAAGCATTCTATGGCAACAAAGCCCCCAACCTGAATTCTCAGAATGTAAACTGAACTCTTCAGACAATTATTCAGATCCACAGTTATTCATGATATTCCCATAAAAATATGCAGTTTTCTCTCTCCCCCATTTGTCCCACTGAGTCCATGGCCAATGCTTCCACCCACTGCTCTTCGCCACAAATCATGAGCAGACTCTAAGGACACTAGGAACATTCTAGGGTACACAGGCTGACTGTGTAATGGGCTGACTATTAGACATTGGGGGCAGATCCTAGTCACTGACTGGTGACATCACAGGGACCCCTGGAGATCCTACTGTCATTGCTGAACGGACAGCTAATGAGGCAGAAAGGAACTCTGATGGGAGCTTCCAGAAGAGTCAATGTCAACCCAGGAAAAAGTCAATGAGCCAGAAATAGCTGAGGCCTTTCAGCACCAGTCGCCCTGAATTGCTTCTGAGCTACAGGCACAGGGAGCTGGGCCTCAGGTCCAGCAGCAATTGAATCTTTAGGAGGTTTGAATCTTTAAATATTATCAAACTGATAATCTTCAAAAGGCTGTTAAAGGAGTAAGATGTCAGTTCCTATGCAAATCTTGTAACAGTCATTAAGAAAAGGCTTGGCTATGAGAAAGGTGTCTCAAAAATAAAGGCTGTTGGTTTTATGACTTTTCTTTGGTTCTCATTCTTTATGTCTGGTGGATGAACATTGGTCTTCCTGCTTTTTATTCATTCAGATCTCACCTGGCTGAAATCCCCTTGATGGTGCTGCACCCAGGATACCTTTCTCTCAGAGATCTCCTCTCTCAGAAAGACTGTAGAGTCTGAGGGTTCAAAGAGAACTGAGAAGTCACCCGGCCCACCTGCCCACCAGCACAAGAATTGCCTGCGGATCTTTGACAGGAGTCATCCGGCCACAGCCTGGGTGCCTCTGGGGTAAGCAAATGAAATGTAGCTACTTAATCTATGGAAACTGTATATACTCCTGAACTAGTCCTTTGCTGGTCCTCCCTCTGCTTTAAGAGCAGTGAATCCTCACAGCACTATTGATGCCTTTTGAAACTGTCCTCCCCTCATGGCCCTTTTGGAGGGTCCACTCTTACTGGATTACTGAATAATTGCCCACTGAGTCACTGTTCTGAGTCAGGATTCCCTTCCATGCAGCATTAGACAACGGAGCAATTCTCCTCAGGAAGGCACCTTGAGGTGATTGCACTGAGGGAGCTTGAAGCCATGAGTATTATCTAGAACTTGGTTCTTGTTCAATGGCTGAGCCTCAAAGTTGGGGAGAAATTTATCTCTAAGCCTATAGAGTAGGAACATTATGGAAGAAACTGCATGAGATGTTAGTGAAGGGAAAAGAAAATATTTCCTACCCATTAAAGCAAAAACCAAGCACTGAATCTGACGCCAGATGTAGTGAAGTATAAGAAAAGCCAAAAGTGCTAGGCAGATTGCTAACTCCTGTGAGAAAACAAGAAGAAAGCTTCACTGATATTATCACACATAATATTTTTCAACATCATTCAGATGGATTTTGCGTTTTGGTTTGGAGGCCTATTACATGCTCCTATCATGGGGTTTTGCACCACTGTTTTCAGAAAAGAGCTCCTTCTGACTCCAACTTCCACTAAATATGTAAGAAACCCAATTAACTTTCTAGAAATAAAGTTCCCATAAATTTTCTAGAAAACTTTACACTCCACTTTTTAACCGAAAAACTACCTCAAAATGTTTCCTCACACCAAACAATTATTTTTGTCATTTTTCCATTTTTGAAAATAAATATATGACACAAAAGCATGTTACTTTCAGTTTTCCAAAAATAATTTCCCTTTATTACTTCATGAAATTAAGGTTCACTTGAGCAGATTCAGTCAAGACAATAAGCAACTTTCTGATTTTTGAAAAATGCCGTTTGTTGTTCAGAATCACATGATGACCCAGGAGCACGGAACCAGGGAGTATTTCTTTGACATCCCATGTCTGGGCAACACTCATATCCACCCATCATTTAAGAATGTTCATGAGTATGGAGCAACCATGAGCATTCTTCCTTGTGAAGAAATTATGGAATATTTCTTCTAGGGAATCTTTGAGCCATGCAAACATCTAACCCATTGTAGGAAAAAGACGTGGCCTTCAAAGTACATTATAAAAAGGAAAAAAAAAAAGGTATTACGTGACCCTTAAAAAAAAAAAACCAGTGTAGGAAAACCTGTGCTTTTCTGCTCCCAGCAGCACATGTTTAGGAAGCGCTGGTTTAATCAAGCCAAGACTCTCTTTTTCTAGCCATAGCCAGCACACTCCCAGAATCCATGAATCAACCAGAGGTTATTTTCCAGAGCGGACTTAGAACCCAGTTCAAACGTGCTCCTTCACGGTCGCTGGGAATGACACAAAAGCAGGGGATTAGTCTTTGGGAGCCCGGGGAGGACACAGAAAAGGCTGAGCAAGGGCAAGTGGCCTTGGCGAAGGGAAACCTGGGCCAGCAGCCAGGCACCGAGAACAAAGCAGCTTTCGACTGCATGGACTGCAAGCGTCAGGGCCAGGCGTGCTTGGACCCCCTCCCCTGGGACGCCAGGTGTGGGGTCACCACATATGGGTAGAGTGAAGTCAGTCTGTTTTCTTTTTTGTTTTACCAGCCTTAAAAAGAAACAAAAAGCCCCCCACACAAGCCCAAATTGAGGGATGAGTTGTTTCTGTGTTTTTCCCACAGCCAGGGTTTCTTTCTGCCCCTCGGGAAGCCCTTCTTTCTTGCTCTGAGCCCAGCAGGACGCTAGGTGGCGTGGGGGAGCATTCGGACACAAGAGCATCAACACTAACCTGAGAAGTAGCTGCAGGTGAACTAGTTTCCTTACCACTCACTGCTGCCCTCTCACCAGCTGCGGCTTCTGCCACTTCTGCCTTCTGCACATTCGGATCCTCAGAATCGGGAGGCCCTATGTGTCCCAGACCTTCGCTCCCTGGGGTGGAAGGTGGGTTGGTGCTGGCTTGCCGGGTTTGGCCTTTATACCAACTAGGGTAAAACAAGGGATCCGCAGTGTCCGTTGCTGCTGGGACTGGAGTTTCAGACTCTGTGGTCTGCTGAGAGCCAGTGGGGACAACCTCCCCCTTAATCGGGACAGATACATTCAAAAGTAAAAAAAGAGGAGGAAGAAGAAGAAGAAAAAGCAGTTGGTTTTAGTTCCCTTTGGGTTTGAAAACTAATGAGCTCTCTGTGCAGTGCCTGATTTAGCGCATGTTCTAGTTCATCCCACCCTCTGCAAGCGCTCAGGGAAGGAGAGCAGCCAGCTCCCCTCTCTCTGGGCCCCTTCACGTGCCCCCTCTTCTTTTCTGCGCTTGTCCTTCACCAGATGGTAGCCTGGACAGACACACAGCAGATGCCTGAAATGAAGTTTGCTTATAAAATATCTGATATAGGAGAAAGGTCGATCTACTGGCCACAATTAATATTTTGACATTCCAGGTGGGCTCCCCAAACCTCTTTTCTAAAATCCCAAATTGATCTTGTTGACCACATCCAACTCTCATTTAGTTACCACACCTCTTTCAAACTCAGTGCGATTGGTATACCCAGAATTTCAAGATTCTAGGAACCATAAATAGTATTTCAGCCTGGTTTCCTATGGAGACGGAGCATAGAATATAATTCTCTAATTCAGAGTTTCCCCTCTGAGGTTTTGTTTCTATAGATAATTTCAATCCACTTTGAAAGCAGGTGCAAAACCAGGGCACCTTTTTGATGAATCTACATTGCCCACAAACTCCACAGGTCGAGACCTCTCTGCTGAAGGTGTCAGGACATCAGCACAAAGGCTTGAAAACTGGACGGTGACATCTTAGAAACTAAGGGTCAGCCAATCAGATAGAGGATTTGGGATGAGTTATCTCCTGGGAAATTTCTATTAACAATTCTGTTAACATAATCTCATCAAATGGCAGATACATAGAAAATTAGACGTTGTTTGCCCACTTAATGAAAGATGTAGTTCTATGTCAGGGTCAGCAACAGGGACATAAACTAGCATGACTTCTCTATCTACTTCCTTTATTATCTATAGAAAAGTCAAAGTCCTGTAGGTATAGTCATTTTTACTTCTCACCTTAGATATTTCTCACCCTGTACCCCGTATCTGTTTTCAGAGCAGACCCAATCTTCATGACATTGGCTCTCTAGGAACTAACATGTTACACACATACCCCTCTCCCCTGCACACAGATCTCCAAACATTGCTTCAGATTCGAGGGTGCTATTGGCGGGGAAATCGTGTTAAACTCGGTCTCACCAACCAATTAAAACAACACTGAACCTCGTTGAATCACTAGAGGACTGTCCTCCCTGACGCTGAGACTGCTCTGAATTCTTTTGTCTTCGACATACCAATGTCTGGCCTATAATTACCCTTTTCTTAAGGCAGAATAAATGTTTAGGCTAGTCAGCAAGGAGGCACGCCCGTGCATCCTGTAGGAGGGAACTGGTGAATGGTTACCTGTGTCACTGGGGCATCTGCAACAGGTGGCAGGGCTGGAGGTGACTCTGGAGAGGAAGCTGGAAGTGCCCCTGGGGCAGCCTGGAGCTCTGAGGCCAGCTGAGAGGGCTGCAAGCCTTTCTCCGGACTTTCTTCTCCTGATAACTCTGTTCGAACATTTTCTGCCTCTTCCACTTCTACTCCCTCCCCTTCTCCTTCCCCTCCTTCTCCTTCTTCTTCTCCTTCTCCCTCTTCTTCATCTTCATCTCCTGGTAAGGTAATGTGTTTTTAAAATCATTATAATTATCACTGCAGCTGTGAAATCAATTAATGGCCAGTCCTTACAGCCCCGATTAAGGTCAGGGCTAGGGAAATCTTCTTCATCAGACACTGGACTATGGCCCAAATATGCCATGCTGGGGCTTGTGCTTCTAGCTAAATGTGGACAGGAGAAATGGGAGGACGGGCCCAACCATCACCATCCTCTTTGTTCCCCTCCCCAGTACAAAGTGCAGTCCTTACTACTACCGTGAACTATGCACCTGACCCCCCCAGCCTTCAGAGCCTGGTCACGTTTATACCATATTCTGTCACATCTGCAAGCTCCTAGAGGGCTGGGGCTGGGATAGTCACTTATCTCTGTCAGATTAAATAGAAATGCAACTCTCTTCCCTTTCTCAGAAAACATACAAAACCCTGTCTTGTTTTAATGTCTTACCTCCTCTGTTCAGAATGCTGACTTTTGCTACAGTTAATGCCGTGACTCTTTTCCTAACACGATCTTAATATTCCCTCAGGCAAGGGCGCCTGGGTGGCTCAGGTGGTTAAGCGACTGCCTTCGGCTCAGGTCATGATCCTGGAGTCCTGGGATCGAGTCCCGCATCGGGCTCCCTGCTTGGCAGGGAGTCTGCTTCTCCCTCTGACCCTCCTCCCTCTGACCCTCCTCCCTCTCATGCTCTCTGTCTCTCATTCTCTCTCTCTCTCAAATAAATAAATAAAATCTTAAAAAAAAATATTCCCTCAGGCAATATTAAGAAGAGACAATATTAAGTCATTTTTTAAAAAAAGATTCATCCTGAAGACTTGCTTCTAAAATTACATCTGTACACACTGATATAGCTTCATGGTTATCAGTGGTCTAGCCAAGGAGTCTTGTCATCTAGATGGGCTAGGATGAATCAAGACAATCAAAGTTTTGGTCAGTTCCAAGGTTATTTTCTTTCTTTTTTTTTTTTTTAAAGATTTTATTTATTTATTTGACAGAGAGAGACATAGCGAGAGCAGGAACACAAGCAGGGGGAGTGGAAGCGGGAGAAGCAGGCTTCCCGCAGAGGAGGGAGCCCGATGTGGGACTCTATCCCAGGACCCTGGGATCATGACCTGAGCCGAAGGCAGACATTTAACGACTGAGCCACCCAGGCGCCCCCAAGGTTATTTTCCTCTTTTCAATTATTTCATGAGGACACATTTCCAAGAAGGCGATCTCTGGACCAAATGGTAGAGATGCATTTATAACTCATGAAATACAGCTGGTCACAGAGAGCCAGTTTTGTTTCCAGGTGTGACTTATTCTGTAACTCATTTACTATTCTTGCCCTCTAAAGTCTGATTAAGTGGATGAGCTACAATATCTATCCAAATGTCTTCTACATTTTATTTTTATCTCATCCTTAACCTTGCACTTGATGGCACTTCACATCATTGTGTTTAACACCTTGTATAGGATTGATCTTGAGACATCATCATCACCATCAATTATTAAGTATTTGACAACTCAGAGTCAAATGCCCAATAATGGCATTATAATGGGCACTGTGCTGTGCAAAGTTAAATAAACACTGTCAACCAACTATATGAATCTGTAATGAAATAGAGTTTCACATTGGATTATGATCCTTGTATAATTGTCGACATCCATTCTGGAGGTGATTCTGAATCCCCTCTTTCTCCTGCTGAACCCAGCTGCAGCTCTCACACACCTGCAACTTTGTCCAAATGCTCACAAGAAAAACAAACCTCTGTAAAAATCAATTTCGCGGATGATTTTTTCTTCTCTATTGAGGTTGACTGTGAAATGGTTCATGTTCTCATAACCATGTTCTATTTTCTCCATCTGAAATGCCTTCGATGCTTCAGAAATTCTGCAACAAAGACAAGTTGCCACTTTCTGTCACTGTCTAATGTTTGATAGCCTCGGGGAAAATGAAAAGTATGCATTTTTCCATAAAATGAAAATTACTTACTTTTGTAACAAAGCTTTGGCATTCTGCGAAAGCAAACAAAAGACAGACCTACTTAAATTCTTTTCATCAAAGACTTAATTCTTTCCTCTGCTGACTGAAAATCTCAGAGCTTAGTTTCTAAATGCCATGAATTACTACTGTTTTATACCAGAACCCTCTTATATTTAAGTGATGTCATGGTCCCTTAAATATATGCTTATGGAGTTGTTTAAAAATATGGAGACATGAACACATAATGAGCTTATATTTTACTTGGTAAAATAAATCAAAATGAGATGAACATAAAATAACAAAAATATGATGACAACACTTCTCCAGCACCCACCTTCTTGGTTAGTTCTGTTAGGTACCAAAAGGAGACTTACCTGCAGAAACACTGCCATTTCTGGCTCATCCATGAACTGGATTCCTGATTCAACCAACTTTGACACGTTTTCCAAATGATCAGAATACTTTTTGATCAGAGTGCGGACATGTTCCAGTTTCTCCTCTTGGGTTCGGGTAATGACTTGGGTCATTTCATTTTTCCTCTCCTCCAGGATGCCATACAAGTAATCAAACTTCTCACAAAGTTCCTGTTTCTGTTTTCTGCAGCATTCCTGTTAGTTGGGTTAGCTCATGTTAGAAAGTGTTTGAAAGAGTGTCTATTTGGAGAAATCACCTGGAATGTTTTGGGAGATAAGAAAATGTACTTACATAAGGTATTTTTTTCCTTTTCTTGAAGCTGTCCCTTAATTATAGATTCCCATTGTTTTGATGCTTTGAAAAGCTCATATTTATCAAACTTTATACTTAGACAAGCCAAAATCAACCAAATTGGCTAAATGGATCAATGATTTTTCACGATGTTCTTTATAAATGGAGAATTCCATAGAAATTAGGACAGGTTTTTAAAAAATTATGTATTGGTTAGATAGCTTATAGTTTTATATTTTGCCTTCGGGTGAGTGTGTGTATATGTATGTGTGTGTAAGGAAAACACCGTGGTACTTCCTGGTTTGTACCCTTCAGTCTCTCTCTGCTCTACCTACACTACTCTTGTCCTAGTTTCAGTCCTCCCATGGAGATTCTGAGGCTTCCCATTGGCCTCTGCCTCTGGAATTTACTTGAAGCAAACCCATACGCTACAGCCAAATTCATTTTCCTGGAGTACATTTCCCTGGGGTATGGTGCTTTTTCTCTGACTACTCATTGCCCAAACAATAATATTTAAACTTCATAACTGACTTTCCAGCTTCTCCATGACCTGGCTCTAGCTTTCCTTCATAATACTGTACTATTCTTCATCACATACCCTATATCCAGCAAAAACAAACCACTCACTTTCTTTGTTCATTTCCCCTCTGTTTAGAATGTTCTCCCCCAATTCACAGTTGCAAAGTCTAAGTAATCTTAAAGACATTGTTGGAATACCACTTCTCCTATAAAATGTTCTTTGATCTCTATGACTGAATGCCGTCTTTTAGTTCTTCTGAAATCCCATGATAGTTACCATCAATGGCATACACCTCTAGTCACCTAGTCCTCTATTTATCCAATATTGTCTAAGACAGGGAAATACTGGATTTGGTCTTTGATTCCCTGAGAGAAAGGCTCTATGGGAAATCAGACTTGTCCATTTGCATTGTGTGGCTGAAGCATCTCCAGTTCCATTTAACTTCCTTCTCTTTGAGTCCATGTTCAAATCATAATTAACTTTCCAGTTGGCCCGGTCATTGGCCTTTTGGTTTTTCAAGCTTCAGTAAGCTTGATGTGTATATATGCCAATTTCCTTGGACCTGACCATCTCTGGGTCCAGGACCTTTACAGCTGAGAACAGGCTTTGAGACGCAATGATCCAACATAGCTCTCCTTCCCGATGGGGTCTTCTTGGGAATCCAGCCAATTTATCTGACATTTCTGACCTTTGTGACCCTTATTATGTGTTCTTTCATTTTAGTAACACTGGTCACTTAGGTGTCAAGTATCACTCTTTTCCTATATGTGAGTATCTTAAATCTCTAAAGTATAGTCTCTTTAAGGATAGAATCTGGGTCTGCTTAGACCACTTTGGACAACAGATGTTCAGTATATATATGTTGAACAGGTTTTTTTAAAACTGTGTTTCATTTTCCCCCCATTTCTCTACTGTTCTTGGAGTAAGGGGAAAAAATGGATAACCTAAACCAAATTGTTGATTATGAAGATACTCCACAAATGTGCAGGAAATACACCTCTCCCTCCACTGCCTCCCTTGGAACACAGTCAGTTCTCATCATACTTTCTGGCCAATAATAATTCATGAACGAGATCCAATGATTCTAACCATTTTAGTAATAATTACCAGTTAATGCTGTCATCCACGTCAATTCTTAAGCATATCATTTGTGTCAAGCACTAGGCAAGGCTCTGGGGACCCAACAATGAACTAAAACATAATTCCTGTTCTCAAGGAGCTCAGGTCACTGAATGAGAAAGACTATGGACCAATAATATAATAGCAACCTAGTAGGCTGAATAATTGAAATATGTTAGAGATTTATACCAGGTTTTATGGAAGCATATGGGTGGGGGACATTCACGGGGAGCAGGGGTGGATGGCTCAGGAAAAGCTTTTTACTGGAAGTGATGCCCAGCTTTGGCCATAAAGGATGAACAGCAGCAGAGGAGGTGTGAGGAGGGGATGAAAATTCATGGAGACTTGACAGTTGTCAAGGTAATAGGACAAGGACTCACAAAGCATGTCCAGACATGGAAATCACTGGGCTTGTCAAATTTGCATCCATTTCCAGCCCTTCGGCTTGAGATTTGGACGATTATGAGGCCTCAGAGCTGAAGCCTCATAGTAGCTTCCCAATCAAACGTTCTTTCACTGTATTGCTTTCTGTTTTAAGCTCACAGGAAACCTTGTGCCTACTGCATTCCTGAAATATGCCTCTTTGATGTTCAGAAGCTCTCCTGTTTACTGCAAAATACGATGGTTTCTAGCTTATTTTTCTAAAAGAAATTGTGCACTTAAAACATATATAACAAATAGTAAGATGTGATACTGGTAGAATATTTTTGTTTCTCAAAAGTTTTCTCCTATATGATTTAATATGTATGAGAGCCTTCATGGTCACAAAACCCAAATTATTTATAGTGAGACTGATGCGAAGTCATGTGTCATGGCTAGTGTTTTATTTAGTGGTTAAAATGAAATAACCACTTTATTTTTACATTATTTTCAATTCCAAGTATATTTTATTTCCATTGGGTTTCCTAATGGTTTTTACTATATTAATTTTAATAAAAATTACTATCATTTTAATAGCAACTATTATTTACTTATTTACAGTGTATGAAATGCTACCCTGTGTGCAGTTTATGCTTGATTATTATTATTATAAGACTACATGCTGTATAAAACCCTTATAATATTACCTGACACATTATGGGTACTGTATCAGTGCTTATTAAATTTAGATCCAATTATCCTTAATTTGAATTATTCAGTTGTGGAATTTTGAAGTTGCATGGAATATCAGAAGTAACCTGCTCCAAAGAAATCATTTCACTCACGTGGAAACTGAAGTCCAGCAGAGTTAAATCATTTTCTCAAGCCATTCTGCCATTTATTGTTGATGCCTGGCCTAGAGCCAAGGGTTTTGAACTCCTAGGTTACAGCTACTCCTACCATACCCTGCTGTGAGATACTGGAAAGTAACTTGAAAAAAATTTTTGTGAACTACTGTGAACCAAGTATGTCTTTTAACAAATCGACTCTGTAACAAGTAGACTTTTAAAGAAACCTCAAATTATTTCAGAATTATATTCATTAGTTTATTCCTTCAACAAAATTCACTAATTACTATGTACCAGGCATTAGAAGATCTAAAAACCTGCCATAATTTTTCCGGTGTTCATGAGAAGGGTAGAAAAATTATTATATTTTCTAACAAAAACCTTAACTTCTTTTTTTCTCTTGCTTAATGTGCCTTTAGTATAATTCTATGCAAAATATAGTAAGAGTCAGAAAAATCTGTTTCTGAAATAGGAAAAATACACTTCTTGGAAGTATGAAACTCATACTTACAAACTTATAGAAATGAGTTTAAGATGTTCAGGTTAACCTAATGTCAGATTCAAATGAGAAATACTCCATGAAATTAAAATTGAATTGACTAAGGTGGGTGCCTTTCCACCCTTCTGGACTACAAGACCTTCAAAGTTCTATGAAAGTCAGTTAACAACAAACACCTCAGACTCACCCTCTGAAGTAATTAGAGAACAGGTATATGCTATGAAAGAAAAATATGCTCCTAGAGGCCAGCTCGCTAGTGATAGTGATTACTCTGAATTTCAGTACCTACTGTGCCTTTGTAAATATGGATCTGAAATGCTTTCAACAGTGACTTTCTAGTAACCTGAAAAATGGAATGGGAAAAATGTGGACTTCTGCCTCATCAAAACATCTGCAGGTAGCATACTTTGAAGGATGATTGTTACCTGCGCAAGCATGATAGCAACCATCTTTATCTCTTCTCTACAAAAACGTCCTCACCTCAAAGATTTCTTTTTGCTTTTAACATTCTTTTTCACTTATTTCAGTTAAAAGACTTGGTAAAAAAAAAAAAAAAAAAGGCTTCAGTAAAAATTCTTGGCTGTGTACCCTCCCCGTACCCCCACCTCTCTGGATAGTAATTGAATCAAGATATATGCTTTTTGAACTTTGAAGTTTATTTTTTAAAATATTCTCCATTTTCTTCCTTTTGATATCTGTGGTTCCTATGACCTGTGTGTGTGTGTACACGTGCCTGTGTGAGCATATTTAGCAATTGAAGTAACTTCCATCATAAATGCACTAGGTATTTGCTCCAAGCATATTCTGATGCATGGCCTCCACTGCAGTATGACCCACCTCCTGGGTCTGCCAGGACAGTTAGAAGAACCAAATAAAAGTTGTCTGTAGTCCTTAAATGAAAACAAGATTCATCCCATCTCTAAGGTGAACCCAGTAGGGATGCAATACACCAATAAGTGGTGATTTTATAAAGGGAAAACTATGCTGTCCATATTAAAATGGTAAAATGATGACAGGTGGAGTACCTGTTTCCAACCAATGTCATAATATCCGGCTAAAAAGAAAAAAAATCAAGTAATCATTTGGTCATTTCCTTAGAAGTGAGTAGGTAACCTTTAATATTTATCTAAAACCCATTGTTTAGTTCTTGCTTTCATAGAAATGTTAAAACTGACAGACTCTAATTTTTAGCCTCCTTTATATTTTAGTAGAGATAAGATGCAAGATAAGCAGTTGCAAAGAGAAGCGTTCCATGGAAAAAATCAACAATCTTCTACTAAAGAGTATAGAGCCCGCCACTCAAAGTACCGTCATTCCATTGTTTTTAATGGCCAGATTTTCAGTGGCTCACCTTCTTCCCAAGCACTTAATACTCCCTGAAATGATCTTGTCATTTATTGGTTTTATTGTCTAACTCCCCTCCTAGAACAAAACCTTCCTGAGAGCAGGAATCTTTTCTGTTTAGTTCATCACCACTTCTCAGCATTATGTGTGCAGAATATGGCATGGAGTGCACACATGAGAAAGATGGTCTGAATGACTGAGTGAATGAATGAAATATGACTTGTATCTAGGGATATTCAGTCCTCAAAAGTTTCTATGTTCCAGAAAATAGATATGTAAGTAGATACTCCAAGCCTCTGCTTCATTCAGAGAAAGAAAACAGCACAAAAACAGCTGTGCAACCATGGGGAAGCCTCTTAGCCTCAGGACAGTTTTCTTATCTGTACAATAAGGGATGGGACTGCGTGATTGCCAAGCTCCCTTCTAACTCTACAGTTCCACGACTCTATGACTTGAGGTAAATGTAGAGATATTTCAGAGTCTTCAGGCTACAAAATGTCTCTCTCCAGTACTGGCAAGTTTCAGAGTGGTCATCTCCAGCATGAAGACATTAATGATATGTCCTGGCCCTGCAGTGTCAGTCCCAGCTTGGGAATGTGCCAGGGTTACGAGAGGAAAACCTAAGACAATTGGAACCACTGCTCTTACCATGTAAGGAACATGTCTCTGGGACAAAAATAGAGCTGAAGATAAGCTCTTCGCCCCAGCACTTGTCACTGAGCAACTGGCTCCAGCCGGCTCATTCACATACCCACCACATTCTTCCAGCGCTCTTCAACACCCACGCTTGTTCGGTGCTCCCGCTCTGGGTCTGGGAGTACACACTCGGCTTCGTTTGAAGTACAGTACTTCAGAACTCCCTTCGTTAAGCCCAACAGGGTTTTCTCTCCCCACCACCCCCAAAAGAAGGGGGGAAAAAGCAGACAGCAGGTTAATAACACTGAAGAAAGAATTATCTTAAGGTAGGAAGATTCTCCTGCGGAAATCAGCCAACCCTTTGCTGGTAAAGCCTCAATTGCTAGCACTTGGGAGAAGTCCCCTGAGCGCAGACTAGGACGAGAAGCTGGGTCTCTGCAGGGCTACACTAGAGAAGACAAAGGAGAATTACATGTCCCTTCCAGGCAGAAGAGATAGAGTTCACTCAGCGAAGCAACTCTACCCAGAGCCCGTGGGGCTTGGAACTCCCAAATTCATACTGTTTTCCACTGTATCACGTTGCCAGCCACTTCATGTTAGAGGAACAATTACGTTCTAATTTATGGGATCTCTAAAGCTTACTCCTGGGGTGTCTGTCCAGAGCATTTAGAAGCTCCTTGAGTAAACTCTGTAAAGCAGAGAGCCCTGCTTAACATGGCGAGTTGAGCAGTTGTTCAATTTGCTCCTGTCCCGAGTGCAGGGTCAACACGTTTCCCAGAAGAGCCTTAGCCTCCCTGGTGCCAATATTTTAAGTTACCTCCAAGCCTCTTAGATCAAGAATAGGGTTAACATCTTCTACCATTTGTGTTCAGTTTTTCCGTCTGAAGGGGGTTGCTTAGCCCCACATCATAATGACCAAGACCCTGATAGTCTTATTCTGACACCATTTAAAAGATGCTTCTGATGCTCCAGTGGTTCAAACAATTATTAGCATCATTACAATAAGTGTGCTCTTTCCAAACTGACTGTGAGAATAATATGAGGTAACTTAATCAGGCCCCTGGCATGTGCCTCTTACCCCAACTTAGGCATCACAATAACACTCTGAAGAAGGTATTATTAACCCCACTGTACCAGTGAGCAAGTTGAGGGCCAAAGAGCTTAGGTCACTTCCTAAGGTCATATAGTTAAATGATGGCTAAAGTTCAAATTCTGAAACCTGGTCTTTTAAGCATATGTTATATTGCCTTTAAAATGTTGCCTTAAAAATTCTGGTATGCTTATTAAAATAATTCTTATATTTAGACTTCATATTTGTAACTGCATGGACAATGTCCCAAAAGCTGTTTGGGTAAAATTATTGTTTTAGAAGTACAATAGATTTGTTTTCATTGCAAAAACCAGTGGAGGATCTTATTAAAGTTGTCATTTTTCAGATAATGGAAATGCGCAAGATCAAATATTTATTACTCAATTGTAGCTGTTTCCTTTAGACGTGCATCCATACAAAACAGGATTATTTCTAGGCCTGCCTGCCTGCATGCCTGCCTCAGGAGGACCAGTATTAATAGCCTACTACTCTCTTTGGTGTCCAGTGACATAGGATAAGTGCCCTTTGTAGAGACTGTAAGATGGAGGTTATGATTTCTAGGGATGCGGAAGGAAAGCCAAGCCCATTTTTCTGGAAGCAGCTCCCGAGGAAGTGTACTTGTCTACTCCAACCAGCAGCCCTCTTTCTGAGTCCCAGCCTGTCCCAGAACACTGCCTGGCCTGGAAAGGCAAGTGTAGCTCCAGACCGTGCCGGGCTTGTCTAGAACAGCCTAGAAAGCCCTCCAACAACCTGCAGGAGACAGCTCTGGGAATATCTCGGGCTGAACCACATTCAGCCAGGCATGCTAAAAAGACTGAAGCCTCCTTCACCCACTGTCAGCCCACAGCAATGAGAAAAAAATGCCACTCCCCCTTTTGACACAGGTCAGACTGCCCTTTTGCGAATATAGTCCTTCTCAAAGCCACTCTCAGAATCATTGTAAACTCACATCAACAGCATATGTGATTTTTAAAGGATAAGAAGGAGTCCACAGTGTGAGTTAGACTAAGCTCAGCAGCTCTCCAGGGCTGGTCCTGGGCTGGGTGCCTGACCAGACCAGCCCTGCAAGACATTACATGACCAGGGACAAAATTAGACATGTGCAAGGGATGGACACTCCTACCAAAGGGCAGGTGTCAGGGCCCCAAGTGGGAAGAGGCGAGGTAATTAGGGAAGGATAGTGCCCACTCAGGGACTACTCCAGTTCCCATCCCTAAGGGGTTCTTCACCAATCAGAAGAGAGAATTCATTAATAACAGCTCCCCACCCCCTGGCCAGGAGCCACCACTGGCTTCCCGGGAAATGTTTCCTGGCAGGTGGTGAGCAAAGCCAGGAAGGAAAACAACCACCCCAGGGAGAATGGGAGAACAGGAGCTCTGTGACCTGAACTCCGGAGCAGAATTCATCTGCTCTGCAAGGTAGGACCATTTCACTCTAAGCCAAGAGCCTGCGGTGCTTCAGGACATGCTGCCTTGCAGGCTGCCGCGCACAAGGGGAGCCTCTGGTGTTTTGCCCACGGATATGGTGCTGACTCTATGGAGATCACCTCGGTGATTACAGATGCACCCCGTGGCCTTTTGTGGCAGGGTCTCTGGCCTCTGGCCTCTTCAAATGGAGGCTATTTGCATCAAGTAGGGATCATAAAATCAGAGACCCCCATGAGGCTCTGAGCCAATACCTACATCTCCAGATGAGCCACCTAAACTGATCTGAAAGAACTGTGCTTATCTGAGCCACGTTCATTCATTCTTTATTTTATTGGTTATTAAAAATGTCAGGCTTGCTTTAGAAAAATGTGAAATATAGGCATATATAAGGAAGACAATAGTATCACTGTTTACTGCTCCTAACCTTTTGGTTTCTGGGGTTTTCTCCCCCTATAAATGTATATGGGGGGTTATTTATGAATATATACATTCTGTACAGTTTTATTTCCTAAAGGTAAAAATCTCAGAAGTGAAATAAACAGGTAAAAGGGATGGACACTTTTAAGACTCATGCCAATTTACAGCTTCATCAGAAAGCCCTACAGGGAACAATTATACTCCTCTAGTAACCTGTGAAAATACTTGTAAATGTGCGTCATGTTTGATGAATGTTTTCATCAGTAATAATAGGGGTAATAATCCTGACCTCCACTGCCAGGAACTTCCTCCTGATATCTGCACTAAATCCCTTCTGCTGGCTTAACTTCAAACCTGTTCCTTCTTGTCTTGTTCTCAATGAAAGAAAAAACAGCTGCTTCCTCTTGTGCCCCTGACTGGCCTCCGGGAAGACAACCAGTTGTCAAATCTTTCCTCGCCCTCTCAGTGTCCTCTGAGGCTAGCTAGCTAAATGGAGCCTGAGTCATTTGTTCAAGGCCAAATGTGACCCACAGAGCTTTCCTCCTGTTTGTGTTCTGTAGCCTCTATGTCCTGGACAGAGGTCTCTGATGAAGGCCTGACCAGAGATGAGTATAGAGATTATCTCACTCGCCCACAAGGAACATATTCCTATTTATACACTCAAGACTCAACATTGGAGTGCTGATTCATGGCTTACTGATTAAGCTGTATTTGGCCTTTACTGTAAGTAAGCAAAAAGAAAAGAGTTTATATTGTCCATTTTGTAATCTCTTTGGGCTCTTCGCCAAGAGAAAATTTTTCTTCTATAAATGGATCCCAGACTTATCATGATCTTTTCAGGAATTTGAGTATGGAGAAGAGAGGACATTGATTTTAATGATGTGTAAATCTAAAATGAGTTGGTTATGGCCAGTGCCTTGAAATCATCATCCAGGAACCAGCCTTTGGCTCTTGATGGAATTTGCCTTTCTAATGATAACATAATGAAAACAGGGTACTTACCAGGCTCTCACCCTATACTAGGCACTGGCCATATTTAATTTCTCACAGTAACTCTATAAAATAGTACTATGTCCCATTTTTACAGAGGAGAAAAATGAGGGATTGAATGTACATGAGACTGGATCTTAAAACCTAATGCTTAGTTTAAAAAAAGTAAGAAGCAGAATGAGAAATACAGCACAATACCATTTATAAAAGTAAAAGGCATGTGTATAAAACAATAAAGATTTTATAAGAGTATAGGTAAACAGAACACCAAACATGTTAGAGTGGTTATTTACAGAGAAGAGAGTAGGAAATGGGGATGAAAGGAAATACACAGATAACAAGTGGGCCCTTGCCCACAGCAATAAGGACAATATGCACAGATTGAGCAGGACAATGCCTCAACATTGCACCTGAGGTCCAACTGAAAAAAACAAGTAACCCCCCAAACTCCCTTAGAGCAGGGAGATGGTAATAAATGGCTCCAGTTTACAGATCCAGAGGGCTGCACTCACCCAGCCATCTTGCACTTGCCCCGTGGGCCGTCTGGCTTAACTAGTCTGTGAATCTTCAGTTCTTGACAGCATACCTGCCACATAGCTGAACCTCTTTAGGCTCCAGCATTTTGTCTTCAGAAATTACACAGTTTATATTTGATCTAGAGGAAGGTGGATTCACAGTATTTCTTATAGGCCAAACTTAAGTGTGAGCTAGGCAGTCAGCCACTCATGCATTTGTTCATCACCTTTGTCCTGAGTGTTTATTATGTCCAAGGCACTGGGCCAGACAGAGGCAGGGACGGATGAGCCAAAACTCTGGTCTCAGTGAGCTCCCAGCTAGTGGATCATTCTCCAACCACGGTCAGACACACCTTTGTCCTCCTACTGTCCCCCTTTGCGGCCTTTGCTGTCAGAGCGCAGATAGGCAGCTCGAACCTGCACAGGATTTTCCAAAGCACTAACTAGTGTGTCTTAAGACCGTTTGGATATCCACAAAGAAATAGTGCTATCATGGTGGACAACATTCATTTTCATTACTGGGAATTGATTTTTCTTGTAGGTAATCTTTCAAAATGGGTTGACCAAGAAAGAACAACAAATGTCACAACCACCCTAGTAAGTGTGGCAAAATCTGCCTTGTTGACTCATGTAGTAACCAACCAACTCATGTTGACTCCTGGTTCTTCCTGAGCCAGGAGAATGTTGGAGAGACATGAGGAAGGAGGCCATTCTGTAAGGAGAGCTTGTGTGGCATGAGGCAGCCACAACCCCCCCAGGAGTTCAGGCTTCGCTTAGACTTGGTTGGAGTTGCTTCACTTACCTCAATAGTTTTACAGGTGTCTTCCAGCTGGCTGATCACTCCCTGGACTCGATCATTGCTTCCCACAAGGACAGCGATGCCATCACTGAGCTCAGACTAATGAAGGGAAAAGAAGGATGCAAGATTTTAGGAGTTTTCTAGTCAGTACTGATTGCAGATAAATCACGGTGTTGTCCTCAGGGATTCCTAATCCAGGGTCCATCGAACCCCTTTGGAGTAACAGTGAGGCTTAGAAGGCTTCTCAACCTCCTCGTCTTGTAAATAAAGTTCTGTATGGATGTGTATATAAGTGCATTTATCTGGGAAGAGGTTTCATAGTTGTCACCAAATTCTTTTTTTTTTTTAAGATTTTATTTATTTGAGAGAGAGAGAGTAAGTGAGTGAGAGAGCATGAGTGGGGGAGAGGGGCAGAGGGCAGAGGGAGAAGCAGGCTCCCTGAAGAACAAGGAGCCTGATGCGGCACTCTATCCCAGGACCCTGGGATCATGACCTGAGCTGAAGGCAGACACTTAACTGACTGAGCCACCCAGGTGCCCCAAGTTGTCACCAAATTCTTTAATGGAGACTGTGACCCTGCTAAAAAAAATTATAAACACTGAATTATAGACTATAGATAGAACATATTTTGCACCTTCTATGTGCTAGGTGCACAAATACATACATACTAGACTAAGTCATTACAAACTTGACACTGTAACATTCGACTGGTTCCAGGGGAGAATTTTCAACTTGAAATTCCTCTCCTCTTTTGACTCAAAGAGATTCCATTGTTTGTACTTAACCCTTTCCAAGACTGGCTATGGACCACCAGGCAGCACTGAGTGGGGACTTAGGACACCTACCTGCTTGGTCCAACTCTGCCTTTAATTTCTTTATGATGTTGGGCAAACATGTAATCAACTTGGACCCTAATTTTCTCAGATATAAAGTGAGAAGATTGGACCAGAACAGTGGTCGTAAAACATTTTAAAGCTTCAGAACCCTTTCTTCAAAACGAAGCTAATATGGAATCCCAATAGGTAAAAGTGAAGCTGCTTTGCCCAAACAGGAGTGGAAGTCCTGCCAGTCTGTCCTTCTGTCCATCCCACGTGAGTTTCTAGGGCTCTTAGGAAAACAAGTACTATTCAGTTCTAACACGCCATGACTTGAGTGGGGTGGGTGGGTGTGGAAGGAAAAAGGGGAAATAAATCGTAAGCGGATTGAAAAATAAGTAAATGTTATCGATATCTTGCTAAATCCTGCTTCTTTAGTGGCTAGTGCTCACTGGTTATGACTGGTATTGCCTGGAAGTTTGGCTTTCAAATTTGATCCCAACTCTGATCCTCACAAGTAAAACACTGACCAAATGTGGAACCTATGATTCTGCACAGAAAGAAGCTGAGAGATGGAGCTGCTCAAGTCCTAGGTGCTGAGAGTGGCTGCATCTATCTTAGCACAGCACTGCACGTTATTTGCATCAAATGGGCACATTGCTACTTGCCAATGGATGAAACCAGGTTGGCAGGTCAGTGATAAGCTGGGGGACAAACTATAGTTGGTCACAGTGAGAGGGCTGAGGCCCTGGGGTGGGGGTATGTGCCAGACTCAGAGGGGGCCTTTCAGCAACTGGTCTCGGTGCAAAGCCCAGGAGGCCAGCTTAACCTAGCCTTGAAGCCTACTACAATGGGAGTGGGGGAGAAAAGCCCTGGGAGGGGTGTGGCAAACAGAACCTTTTGTTAGCGAATGAAGAAAAATTCCTGTGCCTGGAGTGAAAAGTTATCCTGTTCATATCTACGGTCTGAACTTCAAACGGCTCAGACCAGGTGCCAACACACTGCTTTTCTTCAGCAACCTCCAAAGCACACAAAAAACAGCGACCCTTGCCCTCTGCACACCTTCCTGACCCTGCGCACCCCTTCCCTCTCTAGCAGTCCCTGTCCTCTCCAGGGGATCTAGCGAGTGGCCACGTGCTCACCAGCACAGCACCCCTTCCTGCTCCAGCCTCCATGCTCTTGGCCTCAGGGCCACGTGGCTTGGCTGGTCCCCTTCAGCGAAGGGAGCCAATCCCGCGGGCACTTGGAGGGGGCTGCTGCTGCAGGGGCCGGAGAGGCTCTGTTACCTTCTGCCTCTGGAACACGTGTGTTAGGGGTGCCACCTGGCAATCCTTGTGTGCCCCGAAGACCTTGCACAGAGAGCAGGTGGGCACCTCACAGTTCAGACAGTAGATGTTGATGCGTTCTTCTTCATGCTCCTCGCACATGGGCTGGTCAGACTTCTTTTCTGGTCTGGGAGGAGGTAGGCAGATAAATGTGTCAGCTTCCATTGGGGCCAAGCAGAGAGGGGTGATTAGCATTGCTATTTCAGAAAACTCCCAGGGTACCCTTCTTGTGCTCAGAGCCCTCCCAATTCAGTTGCCCTGCGGGGCTAGCAGTGGTGTGCTGACAGATCTCTAACAACCAGCCTGGGGTAGGGGGTAGGACTCAGACACTCTGATCTGTAGCATTTGACATTTTCTGCCGTGAGTGTTCTCGTCATGGCTGATTTCAAGTTATTGAAGGTTTAAAACACGTCTAGTGGAATTCCTGAAAGTTGAACATTTGGTTTTTGTGTTAGGAAGGTGCTCTAGCCCTGTCTCCACATACTCGCAAGTCTCTTGAGGTACTTTCCAATTATGGGTAAAGAAGGAGAAGTGGCTGATAAACTAGATCTCAAACTATCCCAGCTTTGCAGAGGTGCTAGGTCCCAACCCTCCAGCCTCCAGCAAACACATTTCTCACGCAAAGGAGGAGGGGGGTGGGCTGCAGGAACCCAAATCACTGATGATTAATCTAGACACTGGTGGGAAGTAGCTCTGTGTAAGAAGGAAAATGTCAGCACCTGCTTCATTAATTTGTTTGGGTCTCTTTCTGCCGTTAAGAAAATTAAATATAAATAACTTCCCAAGTGAGGAGTTGACACTGATTCAGAGTAGTTAGTGAGTGCTCAGTGAAGGTGAACAACACTTTAAGCAATAAGAAAAATGCTGCTCTGGGACGTGGTGGTAACCTTGGAAGTAAGGATCTCACAGATAATCCCCAAGTTTCAGTTTTCCCAACAGTTCAGCACCAGCCAAAATTTTTCGGACCTGCAACAGGTGATAATGGAGTGTTGGGTTTGTGTTAGATGATGACCAAGCGCTGAGGAATTGAAAGCATCAAACAGGAGTGACAAGTCATTGCCGTTTAAGAATAACCTGTTAGCTGGAGAATCACAAGCAGCCCAAGTTCACAGCACGTGGTAGGGCCTTGTATATTCCCCTAATGATCAGCGTGGCTTATGTATTATCATCAAGATCAAAGTTATGCCAAGTCGTGGTGTTCTAGGCCCTCTCTGGAGAGCATGGTGAGAGATGTGGGTGTAGCCTACTTCTGCAAAAACCTGGAATTCTGACATATCCTATCTAAAGGCTGAGGTTGTTAATAGTTTTCAGAGGTACCTGGAAAGTGTAAATACAAATCCATAACCTTTCCTCACATTCCCAAACACATAGTTATTTAAAAGCATGGTTATTTAAAAGATTTGGGGCTGAGTTTTTCTATTGTTATCAAGATCCTCTTTTAAAAAACTGCAGGTTTTAATGGGCCATGAAATCGATTATTATGGGTCATGAAATCAATTTGGGGGTCATGACCAGCATTGTTAAAATCAAAATAAAATAGAACAGTAAATACTGTGAACTACATGTAATAAGAATAAGGTAATGATATGTGAAACTCTTGTTTCTGGCGTACAAAGATAGATGTGTATGTAGATACATATATGTGTGTACACATATCTAAGTACATTGGAAACAAAAGTGTATATTTCATATCTATATATCTATCCATGTATGTAATAGTCACTGTATCACAATGTAAAATGTACTTCTACTGTAAGACATGAATAAAATGGTTTAAAAACCATTGCTGTTGATGTGCTACCATGTAGCTGCAGCCCCAGAAACTCAGAGAAAGGCAGAGAATATACCGATTTACATCTAGAAATCACTAGGTAGGAGTCAAGTCAAGAGATTGGGCTGTTGGAAGAAGCCCTGGGTCTGGTAAGGAAAGTGTATGGGCTTCCAGCTTCAAGATTTCAGAATTTGGTTTTTGTAAAAGGAATTTTTGCCTGGTCTTATAGCAATATGTTTTCCATAAAATCTGTGGCCTCCTGACTTGAATTTCCGCTATATTCTCGGAAGTCAACTGAGGAAAGTAAACTGCTCAGGTCTGTTTCCTCCACCAAAATGTGAGTTCCACGAGGACAGGTCTGTCTTTTTTTTTTGCTGGATCCTCAGTGCCCAGAACAATGCCTTGCACAGAATGGGTACTCAGCAAATATTTGTTGAATGAATGAGAAATGAAAGATAATTTGCCAGATTAATGGGTAGTATTTCCTTGTGATCTAACGTAAAACCACTCATCTGGGGAAGGTATGTGAAATATGGGGAAAACTCAGGGTCACTTGGCACTCATGAGCAGCAAAGGAAGAGGCCAGACAGCATTCTGAAGACTCCCACTTATAAATGACAAAGCCCTTTGGGGGTTATTTAGAGACTAGGAGTGGTGGTTTGCTTTTGCTTGGTCAAAGGCTTCTCCACCTCCAATACCTTCCCTACCATGTATCTCCATCTCATAATAATAAATGTCAGGCAAGTGTCTGGAGCACATTTACTGGAAAATGGCACAGAGGATGCTTCTGTGGCTCATCTCCCTGCAGCATTTCCTGAGGACAGCCTGTGTCCCTTGTGCTATTCTGATGTCAACAGCTCTGACCAGAGCTCAGGTATGTGAGTGTATATATATGTATAAATATATACAATATATATAGTATAAATATACACCCAGTATACGTAAACACTAAAAATGCGGCAATAGCCATAAGGCTGTATGTTTAGTTTTGATTGTGATTATTTTTCCATAGTGCATACAGGCTGAGAACTACTTCCCATATTCCTTATCAGGTTTTTCTTGTTTAGGTGGCAACACGGGCCCAGGGGCATCACCCACTTATAAGTGGGCGTATAATAGAAACCTTTAGACAACTTAAAACATATAACAGACTTGGGTCAAACATGGCATAGATATGGTGTAAATGCACTTTCAGGAGGTGAGAGTGTCTGAGCTCACAGTTGTGGCTCAGGTCTCAGCTCCAGATGTGGGCAGTGGCCCTTAGCCATTCAGTGCCAGCCAGCCTCAAGGAGTCTGTAGCCTGCTGTCTCTGGCCTCAGGTTGCTGGGACCATTCTGGAGCTTCCCGAAGGGTGGGCATCTGGTCTTGGTGACGCATGGCAGGCGGCGCCTTTAGAGTCAAACTGATCTCCAAGTTTAATTCCAGCTCAGCTTCTCCATGTGGCAGCTGTGTGGCCTCAGGCAAGTTACTTAACCTGTTTCAGGCTCCACTTTTATTCATATCTGAAAATTGGCCCGAGGGTCTTCTAATTAAATATGAACCTATGCCTTTTTTATTTGTTTCCTGTGGAAATCCCACTAAAATGAGTGAGGAAATCGTAAGAATCACATTCTAGTATAAATCAATAAGGACAAAAAATGAGCAAGATGACAGCAGATGAGCGATGTCGACCAAATGTTGAAATTGAGAACATGTGTATGAAAGGAAGTGCCCGGCTTGAGTTGCATCTTATTCTGCTAAGTGCCTGAAGGGGAGAAGCCTGCACGGAGCAAGCTGATCTGAGCTGTGGAACCCAGGAAAGGCTCTGGAACTTCGGAAGCCAGGTATTCTGAAGGCAGGAGTGTGTGGGAGGCTGCAAAGTGGAGTGCTTTCTGCGTATTTTGGGAGATTACTTGAGGATCTGCTCCACAAAAACAGTAGAATAAACCAGCAAAGAGAAAGACATAGGCTCTAGGAAACAAAGATTCAACCCAGGGAAGAGTACAAGTAAAGTAGGCGAAGCCCTCGGGGCACCTGGGTGGCTCAGTCATTAAGCGTCTGCCTTCAGCTCAGGTCATGATCCCAGGGTCCTGGGATCGAGTCCCACATCAGGCTCCCTGCTCAGTGGGAAGCCTGCTTCTCCTTCTCCCACTCCCCTTGCTTGTGTTCGCTCTCTCGCTGTGTCTCTCTCTTCAAATAAATAAATAAAATCTTAAAAAAAAAAAAAAGTAGGCGAAGCCCAGCCACGTGAGGACACTGACCTGATCATCTGCAGTGAAAAGTAGATAATGTCTAAACTGAAAAATCAAGAAATGGGAGTATAGTCGTAGTATACAGATATCACTGGGTGATAACAGAAAAACAGCTAAAACAATGAAAAGTGGTTGCCTCTGGGGAGTGAGACTTAGGGGTGGAGAGAGAGTGCGGTGAGAGTGGAGGCCTCCTTAGAGGTCTTGTACTATTTGACTGTTTAAATGATGTATATGAGTTAGCTTCAGTGGAATATTCAGAAATTTTAATAAGATAATAATAATAATCACAATCTCACAGGATTGTTGTGAGAATTAAAGAATCATACACGATTCATGTGTGAAGCACCCTGAATAGTGGTTGACATGTACTCAGCACATATTAGTTTTACTTATTATAAAGTTAATTATTATAACTTTCATGATTAATATTAGCGAAATAAATTCCTGTTTTTGTCACCTCCCCAAACAATGGCTAGTTCAGCACCATGCAGAAGTCTAGGTAAGAAGGCCAGGTGTGGTCAAGATCTACAGTCTCCAGTCTTCCTGTGGGAGGTCAGAGTTGACCAGCCCCTCTCTTTTATGTCCCCACCCCAATGACGGTGAGCCAGAGATGGGTTCATCTCACTCTGTATATCCAAGGTTATTCTAAGGTTGCCTAATGGACTCAGGCTTCTGGGCTGGCAAGGCTGCCGGCCTCCAGAGAACACCTGGGTTTATGCCCAAACAGAAACACCTGGATCCTCTTTGCAACTTGTGGTTTTGCCACCCAGTAGAAATGTCCCAAAGGCAGGTCTCCAGTTCAAGAAATAACAGCATAAGAACTTGATAATCAGAAAAATACCGCTAATGCACACAGTTACGAGCTTCATGGTTGGAAATTTTGTTCATTACTTTTATACAGTTTGCTCACCTGGGCACTTTTTTGGCAAATGCACATGTAGACTTTATGGTTAAAGTAAAGATGTATCTTGTGGTTTTGCTAATGCTACAAGTTTTAATATCTCTTCTTCTCTGCATTTCATAGCATTATTGCTATTATTTCCCATATTTCAGGCTCTCACTGTAGCAAGTAGCAAAATGAAATTATTGCAATAACATGTAAGAAGGTTTGTGGTGTTGCTTTGTCAGCGGGCACTTACAAAGTAACCATTCCATGCAAGACACTCTACTAGGCACTGAATCAGTTGTTATATAAACACCCTTAATGATTGTCTGGGTTATTAATTGACTGGTTATTTTTTTAAGAGACAGTGTGTGCATTTGCATTTTAAAGTAACGTAATACAATCAGATCAATCAATGAAGCAACAACGGCAACCATAGCACTTTCCTTCTTCTCCAGAGACTGGAAACAAGGGAAATAGCTGACTCTGTGTCTCTGCAATATGTCACTGGCAATTACTCTTCTTCCCCAATTCCATCTAGATTCTGGCACTATCTAATTTAGTTTGAATCTTAAGCAGAAACTAATAGGCATAAGATTAAAATAATTATATGTTAGATTTATAGAACAGCTTTCCTTCCAAGAGTGCAAGGCTCTTAGAGCCCTGCAGATGTTCCATAAATACATGTCTCCTAATAAGAATCACAATGAGTTCATTTCCAGATGGTCTCAATATTGCTATCAAGCTTTGTGGACCGGACTGACCTGTGTACAATTGAAAAAGGGCTCTTCACACCATGGCTTCTAGGAATAAACTCCTACAGTGTTGTCTCTAGGAAAGGAACTCTATAACCAATGTGATTCGATGAGGAAGAAGACTTTTTTTTCTTTTTTTAATGAATAGATGTATATACTGAGTATCAGTCAATCAACAGGTGAATGCTAAGAGTATGAGACAAATACAATCTAGAGATTAGAGAAACATAACCTGAATGCCATCTCCCCCTGCCCCATGTCTCTAAACTTTAACTTACTAAAGGAAGGACTGTGCATTGCTTTGCAACTTCCCAGAGTCCATACCATGACTAACTATGTTAGAGAACTTTGTTTTTATTATGATCATCTAGACAATTTTCAGGTGAGACTGTCTAGACTAGGAACTGGACTATTTTGGAAAATGCCATTTCTATTAGTTTTCCTTAAAGTTTTGTACTATAGGTTTTCTGCTATGTAGAATCTGGAGCTACAAAGGACCTGTGAAGTGCAGAGATGTCTAAAACATACGTAATACAAGGCTTAGAGGGATGGGCCGCATTATACCTCTTTCAGTATTACTGAATGAATTACTTCATTCTTAAATTGATACAAAGGCTTGGGCACCAGCTGCCTTCTCCTTCCATGAGCAATTCTCACATTGGGAAGGACTCACTTGGAAAAACAATGTCTGTAATGGGCAAACAAGCGTTTGGTGTATTGATCCATTAGAACAAATAGACAAAAACAAGCTTCAAATGGGTTTGACACAGGGAAGAAGCATACCTGGTGGACTCCTGCTTGTAGATGTCAATGATATTTTCCACCAGCAGGTTCCTCTGAAGGCCATATATCCCATGTCTGTCCAGAACCACTTCGTGTCTACAGGATGGACAGCGAAATCGGCCCCCTGAGGCCACGGTGGTACCTCCTCTTGTGGGCAAATACGGGTTAGAGGCCTGTTCTTGCCAAGCAAGAAAAGAGGAATTGAGTAATGCCACAGGTAGCTTTTCTGAGACTTCTTTTCACTCTGTTACTGCAAACAACATCAACCTCTACTTTAAGCTGGCCATAAGATAATCCCCTAGGGCCTTCTCAGCAAGTGGTCCCAAAATACAGGGCCAGCACTTATCCACAGTCAACAGCTGTGTACCATGTTCAGCATCAGGCACTTTTCCATCCAATGTTTTCGTAACCAAAAGTTCCAGCCAGAAACTCCAACGTTAATATCTTGGGCAGCAATTCATTTACAATTTGAAAGCAGATTCAATGTTTTGAGGTTTTTGGTTTTTTTAAATATGATTCTTAGTATTTAAGTAAAACTAGGCTTGGGAGTAAGGAGGAGGCAGACAGCAAAGCACAGAGCAAATCATTAAAAAAAAAATGTTTTTCTTAAAATGAATGCAGCCTTAACAGGTTTTCTAAAAGAATTTACTTAAAAGTTAAGCACTTGATTCTGAGAAAAGAGACTTTTTTTTTTTTACCCCCCTAAATTCCAAACAAACCTACCTGGAAAATATCACTGGCACATTTCCTACACAGGTTATGCTGACAGGGGAGAATAACCACAGGCTTCGTGAACATCTCTAAGCAGATAGGACAAATGAGTTGCTTCTCCAAGTTATCCATGGTCTGCTGCTCTTTGGAAAAGGATTTATAATTCAAAGATGCGCTCATCTCCTGGCCGTCCCTGTGTGCGCTGCCAGGGAAAGGGTGCTCCGAATGGTTTCTGCAAGTGTCTTCTGGAAATAATTCCAAAGATTGGGTGATTAAGTGTCCTTTATGGTTTTTTCGGTGGAAGACATTGTTTCAGGCCCAGGTTCAGAGCAGGTGCCTGAGCTGTTTTTAGCATTGGCGAGTGGGGGTGGGGGGGGTGGGGGTCACGTGACAGTCGGCTGACTTGTCCATATAAGCCAGTGACAGGAGGATGGATTCTGACAGGTGACAGAGACCAGGAGCCAACATTCCTGCCCCAGGGAGTGAAGAGAGTGGGTGGGAAAAAGGATTACAAACCCCATTTAGACAGGGTTGTGAGGAGAGGGAGGTTGAAGCGGACAGTTGTCAACAATAAATGCAAATTGCATGCCTAGTCACTGAGCCAAGCCCTCTGTGAGCACTCAGTAAGAGCGTGGTGATGGGTTGCTCCAGGACTGGGGAGAATGCAGCCCAAGAGTCTAACTGTATAACGAATGCCATTTCTGTCTTGAGAGTTTAGGAAGCGAGTCACCAAGAGTAGCATGATCTTACTGTCTTAACTGAAAACATGAAAACATGTCTTGAAAACCATGCTCCAGGCTTTACGAAGGCAATCATCTAAAAAGACTTGCTTAACGTTAATTTTTTCATCTTTGCAAGAGTTGTGTTCTGGGAAAAATTCCAATTTAAAAACTGATTTCAATCCTTTTCACCATAAAAGTGTCTATGAAAAAAAATCCAAACACCAGTCGACGATCCCATTTTTTTAAAAAAGTTGTGAATAAAATTCTAGTAAGTTCTTTTTTCTTCCACATTGTTCTCCTTCCTCCCTAACCCGCTCTTTCATCCTGTATGCCTACAAACCCCTCCTTACACACACCAAAAACACAAAGAAAACTTGGCAATCTTTTAAAATTTAAATTTAATTTGCAGCAATAATCAATACTGAGGTAGTAACTGGCATGTGGGGTAGTAGACCCATTATTTCATTTTTCCATAAAGCAGAGAACAGATATCAGTGCTATTGCCAACTGAAGTGAAAATGGAGTCCTGCTTCCATACCTGGGTTTTCTCTGGTCTGAAATCCGTACTACACCTCTTTGCATTTGCCTCCTCCTCCAAGCTGATTTTTTAAATGATAGTATCCCTGGTCATTTCTGATATTCTTGGTCTGCTCTTGAGTCATAAATAGCAATCTTGATGTTTGCCAGGAATTTGTGAAAGAACTGTTTCATCAATATATGGTTATTTAAAAATTAAAAATCAGATCAAAAATGAAAAAGAGCTACATATCTGTTTATATGTGATGAATTTGCAGGTTAACTTCTCCTTGATTTAAAAATATTCAAACAGTGACCACATTTTGTCAATATAGCGCCATATGCACTTAATCACAAGTGAAGAGTAGGCCAGTGTGACTGGTTATTTATGGTCTTATTGCTGTGTGCACTGAAAGCTTATTGAGACTCTAAGAAGCTCTATTAGCTAATAATAAGTTACATGTATTCATAAACATTTCAGGCATCTTAGGAGAATTTTGTGATTCCTTTCAATATCTATTTAGCAACTCCAGTAAAGAAGGGATCGGTGACATTTTTTTTTTTACTGATTTAATTCAGTTCACCTAGCCTAGGCAGTTAACTGTATTTATCATTACATGGGCTATGGAGGTCTGAACGCAATATGTGAGTTATTTTCTAGAGAAGATAAAGTCTCTACAGTAAAAGACTCTTCAACCTAAGGAAAAGCACTTAAACTAATAATATACAATATAGCCAAGACTATCCTTATTAGAGGAATTTATTCTTTCAAAAATATTCACTGAGTGTTTATCATGTGTCCCCATTGTGCTCAGCTCTGCGGATGGAAAGACAAACAAGACACAGGTTATTGTCCTCAGGGAGCTCAGTCTAACAGTGGAAATAAGACAGTCATATATAGAAACATAGTACAAAACAAAATGTGATAAAGAGCTACAAGATTTCAGAGTTGGATTCATCAGGAGGGCTTCATGGGTGGGTTGATCCACTGAGAACTTAGATGAATGGATGTATAGTCAGATGGGGCATAGTTGGGGCTTTCCAAGGGAAGGCACAGAAGCAAAGACAATAAGGCACAGGAGTGCAGGGAATGCTCAGAGTGTATGGTGCTTTGGGTCGGAGTGCAGAGCATGCTGCTGGCACATTGGCAGGCCACAATACTGGGCTAAAGAGTTTTTAACACTTAATAAATTAGGCAACATGTTGGAAGTTGTTGAAGGTTTCTCACAGAAACTTTTCCATGAGAGCTGTGCATTAATTAGATTAGTCTCACAGTGGTGGTTGGGATAGATTAGGGTGAAGGTGACCTAGGTAAAGACCAGATGGAAGGTTGTTGCCAATAGCCTAGGTGAGAGGTCATGATGCCCTGCACTGGGCGAGGCAGTGGGGAAGGAAAGGAGGAAAGGGACTCTGAGGCTATGAAATTAGGATCCACAGGGGTGACTCAGATGGTCTGAGTCTGAGCAACCACCAATGATGCAGTGAAGGTGCATAGTGAGTCAGGAGACAATCCTCTTTTTTTTTTTTTTAATTATGTTATGTTAGTCACCATATATTACTTCATTTGTTTTTGATGTAGTGTTCCATGATTCATTGTTTGTGTATAATACCCAGTACTCCATGCAGAATGTGCTCTCTTCAATACCCATCACCAGGCTAACCCATCCCCCCACCTCCCTCCCCTCTAAAACCCTCAGTTTGTTTCTCAGAGTTCATAGTCTCTCATGGTTCATCTCCCCTTCCGATTCCCCCCCCCTTTATTTTTCCCTTCCTACTGTCTTCTTTTTTTAACATACAATATATTATTATTTCAGAGGTACAGGTCTGTGATTCAACAGTCTTACACAATTCACAGTGCTCACCACAGCACATACCCTCCCTACTGTCCATCACCCAGCCACCCCATCCCTCCCACCCCCTACCACTCCAGCAACCCTCAGTTTGTTTCCTGAGATTAAGAGTCTCTTATGGTTTGTCTCCCTCTCTGGTTTCATCTCGTTTCATTTTTTCCTCCCTTTCCCTATGGTCCTCTGTCTTGTTTCTCAAATTCCTCATATCAGTGAGATCATATGATACTTGTCTTTCTCTGATTAACTTATTTCACTTAGCATGATACCCTCTAGTTCCATCCACGTCATTGCAAATGGCAAGATTTCGTTCCTTTTGATGGCTGCATAATATTCCATTTATAAATATATACCACATTTTCTTTATCCATTCATCTGTTGATGGACATCTTGGCTCTTTCCATAGTTTGGCTATTGTGGACATTGCTGCTATAAACATTGGGGTGAACGTGCCCCTTCAGATCACTACATTTGTATCTTTGGGGTAAATACCAGTAGTGCAATTGCTGGGTTGTAGGGTAGCTATATTTTCAACTTTTTGAGGAACCTCCATACTGTTTTCCAGAGTGGCTGCACCAGCTTGCATTCCCACCAACAGTGTAGGAGGGTTCCCCTTTCTCCGCATCCTCACCAACATCTGTCGTCTCCAGACTTGTTCATTTTAGCCATTCTAACTGGTGTGAGGTGGTATCTCATTGAGGTTTTGATTTGGATTTCCCTGATGCCGAGCGATGTTGAGCACTTCTTCATGTGTTTGTTGGCCATTTGGATGTCTTCTTTGGAAAAATGTCTGTTCATGTCTTCTGCCCATTTCTTGATTGGATTCTTTGTTCTTTGGGTGTTGAGTTTGATGAGTTCTTTATAGATTTTGGATACTAGCCCTTTATCTGATATGTCATTTGCAAATATCTTCTCCCATTCTGTCGGTTGTCTTTTGGTTTTGTTGACTGTTTCCTTTGCTGTGCAAAAGCTTTTTATCTCAATGAAGACCCAATAGTTCATTTTTGCCCTTGCTTCCCTTGCCTTTGGCGATGTTTCTAGGAAGAAGTTGCTGCAGCTGAGGTCGAAGAGGTTGCTGCCTATGTTCTCCTCTAGGATTTTGATGGATTCCTGTCTCACATTGAGGTCTTTCAACCATTTTGAGTCTATTTTTGTGTGTGGTGTAAGGAAATGGTCCAGTTTCATTCTTCTGCATGTGGCTACAAGTTTCCCCAACACCATTTGTTGAAGAGACGGTCTTTTTTCCATTGGACATTCTTTCCTGCTTTGTCGAAGATTAGTTGACCATAGAGTTGAGGGTCCATTTCTGGGCTCTCTATTCTGTTCCATAGATCTAAGTGTCTGTTTTTGTGCCAGTACCATACTGTCTTGATGGTTACAGCTTTGTAATAGAGCTTGAAGTCTGGAATTGTGATGCCACCAGCTTTGCCTTTCTTTTTCAACATTCCTTTGGCTCTTTGGGGTCTTTTCTGGTTCCATACAATTTTTAGGATTATTTAGGAGACAATCCTCTTAATCCAGCTTCCATGTCTACCTCGCTTTGTGGTCTTGGGAAACTGACCTCACCTGGCTGAATTTCAGTTCTTTTATCTGTAAGTGAGTGGTGTCCATAACCTAGCTTAACAGTATTTGTAGGGGAAAAAAACCTTTGAAACAATATTAATTTTGACATTGAGAATCTCCAATTCAATTATTTGATGTAAAGTTGATCTCTAGCCTTTCCTCTGTTTTTCTGTTTCCTGTCTTGTACTTTTTCTTAGAACTGCCTCTAGGAGACGAACCAGCAAACTAGCAAGAATCTCACAGGCTTAAGAGTCAAGTTGATAGGTAATTATCACTTTCTCCTCTTTATCCTCTTTTCTCCATTCTTTGCTCCTCCCCACTCTCACAGTCCATGAAGTAGGCATGTGAATTGAGAGTAGGACATGGGAGTAGCACTCTGCTCTAGGGAAGAACCAGAAAATTTTAGTCTGCTCCCAAATCATTCAGAGAGTCTGAAAGATAGGGAAAATTCTGAAACTGAATCAGATTTGAAGTCAACTTCAAGGCTCTGGGATTTGGAGTTGATCTGTGCCTCCACAGAGTCATGAAAACCAGATTAGTCTCCTGAAAGAGTCCTAGGTTGTAGAGGAGTGATGGATAACCATCTTCCCTTCCCAAACCCCCACTCACCACAACTAGGATGGGGGTTGAAACCAACTGGGGCAATTACACACAGGGAGTTGATTTGTTGGAAGCCCCAGTTGCCCCTCATTCCCAAGTCCTACCAAACTAGGGCAGGGTTATGTTTATACAGTTGAGAAGCTGAAGCAAAACCACCACTGCTCTCACCTCCTGGAGGACCAGCAATTTCCCAAACCCCCAGATAAGTCAGAGGAAGCAAGATGGATCTGTAAGAACCTGACTACATGCCTAACAGCAGACTCAGTATTTTTTTTTTAAAGATTTTATTTATTTATTTGAGAGAGAGAGCACATGAGAGGGGGGAGGGTCAGAGGGAGAAGCAGACCCCCTGCTGAGCAAGGAGCCCGATATGGGACTCGTTCCCGGGACTCCAGGATCATGACATGAGCCAAAGGCAGTCGCTTAACCAACTGAGCCACCCAGGCACCCGAGCAGACTCAGTATTAAGGCATGATAACAGAAAGAGAAGACTTTTGACCTCTTTCGACCTCTAGCTACTGGGCCAAATGGACCCAGACTTCAGGAGACAGAGCACAGGAGTGAAATGAAATGTGAATTTTGGTATGTGTTCATCTTGGGAAGGAAGAAAAGAGGGTTCTAAAATCTGTTACTTTTAGTACTATGGTTGACCCTTGAACAATAACTTATATATGGATTTTTTTACAATACAGTACTGTAAGTGTACTTTCTCTTCCTTATAATCTTCTTAACAACATTTTCTTTTCTCTCATTTACTTTATCCTAAGAATATAGTATATAATACATATAACATAAAAATATATGTTAATTGACTGTTTATTTTATCAGCAAGGCTTCTGGTCAACAGTAGGATATTACTAGTTAAATTTGGGGGGAGTCAAAAATTATATGAAGATTTTCAACTGCACAGGGGGTCAGCACTCTTACCTCCAGGTTGTTCAAGGGTCAACTGTGTACTGCCACAACAAACATAAAAAATATGTGCAGAGTACTAATCACTTCTTATAATAACTCTCTTTAATAGGTATTATAATTTCCATTGAGCCAACTGTGTAGCTCAGCAAAGTAGTTGCCTTGTCATTTGGCTGCTAGTTGTGAAGCAGATTCAGAGACACATCTTTTGACTACAGAGCCCATGACCTCACCCACTAAGCTGTACAACATCCATGCTCTACAGCACACTTAGAATTTTCAGCAATGATGTAAATGTTCTCTATCTGTACTATGTAACTTCTAGCCTCAGGTGGCTATTGAGTACTTGAAATGTGTATAATGCAACTTGGGATCTGAGTGTTAAATTTTATGTAATAACAGCCATACATGGCTAGTGGTTACCATACCAGACAACCAGCTCTAGAATATGTGATATAAAAAAATCTTGGAAGAAAATTGGAGTGTATTTAAAAGATTCTCCAGACGGAACAGGGTCCCCTTCTTGTAGTGGATTTTATACTTCCTGGTCAGAGTGATGTGAACTTCTAACCCCAGAATAGTTACAAGAGCATCAGCTCTTCGTCCTAACTTGCAAAACAAGAGAGACCATTCTGGGAGTAGAGGCATTAGAAGAGTCCCAGGGAATCAGTGTCAGGAGTGCTAACTTTCCTGAGGATTCCAGAATGTTCTTAGCATTTCATTTACCCATGTTCTCTTTGTCTCTTTAGCATAGGTAATTGCAAATACAGGTACTTGAAATAATCAACGCTTAGCTCAAGAAGCTAGTCATTCATCAGATAGAGTAGCGGAATTATGGTCAAATGGAAGGTGGAGCTAAAAAGAAGTAAAAAATTGATACAGTTTGAAGCAAAGCAGTGAGGCAGAGAGAATGCAGTCCTGCTGGAAGCAAGAGAAAACAAAAGGCACTAGAATGCTGATCTTGCTTCTGGCTCAACATCTAAGGTAGAGAGGAAGGAGAATTCTTCCTTTTTGTACCCACTGGAAGTGAGAAAGTTGGTGGATGACTAAGTCATTAAAACAGGGAAAGAACGGCAGATGCTGTAGATGTGGAGGCAGAGAATTAGGGACTGTTTAAGAAGGAAGTTTAGTTAGCCTGGAACACTAGGGCATGAGTGAACCAGGACTTGCAGGTCAACTCCAGCCCCAGTTACATCTCTTGAAAAATCACTTTAATTCCATGCCAAACAAAGACCAGTGCTTAATACTGTGCTGATCAGATCCTCTTAAACTAAGACAGTGAGGTTATTAATTCTTTCCTGCAATATCCATTCATCCACCCATCCATCCATCCATCCATCCATCCATCCATCCATCCATCCATCCATCTTTCTCTCTCTCCCTCCCTCCCTCCATTAGTGAGAACACTAATATATGACCACTGGGGAGAAAGCAGCACTTCATTCAGGACTTAGATGAGCTGGTGTTCCAAGAGTTAGGCTCTGTTGATCAGTCCTGCTATATATAACCCATCTGACCACAGGAGACATATGCACAGTATGTTATTTCTTTTGGTATCCTGGGGCTCAGGGTGTGATTTAGAAAAGCATTTTTCTAACCAACTTTACAAGTTACTTGAAAAAAATATAACCCAGAACTCTTTCCAGTAGAAGGATTCTTGCAATCTTTTTACACCAAGAACTCAATTCATGATATCTATACAATACTTAACTTTTTTTTTCTGCCTACATTGTCAGTCTCTTTAATTTAGCTGTCTATCTGGCAACAGGCAGCTTGTGTATGTGATTTAAAATTTTTTTAATGAAAAGAAACATTTTACAAAATCTAAAATCAAAGAGAAATGAATTAACTTGAAAAGTACTTTCCAAATCTAACACTAAGGCATTTCTTTCATTAGATAGCTTACAAACTTCTGGCTGTAAGCTTTTCTTCTTGATAATTACTCCTCCAAATCTGTTGTTTGTACATTTTAATTCATCATAAATATCTCTGAGGATATGTTAGAAATTAACATATTTTACTTTTCTCTGAACATTTCCTAGCATAATTCACATGCCAGAAATGAATAGTGACAGTCCCAACAAGTAGCAAATGCTTTAGCCTAAGGCCTTCCCAATGGTTGTGTCTGAACTCCAAGCCCTTCTTGACTCCACCCTCAACACCCACAACCCGCCTCACCATCCCTCCACCTCAGCCTTCTGATTGATTTTTCTGAATTCACTCTTGCTTTCTGCAATCTGTTTCTCATATGTCACTCCCTATTTAAATCCCACTAATGGTCCAATTACCCGTGGGATAAAAACATTAATCCTCACTGTGGTCTCTAAGGCCTGACATGATCTGGCTCCTACCTACCTCTTTGACCTAACTGTCCAATTGAAATAAGATGTGGTTGACAAATATGAGACATATATATAATTTTAAATTTCTAGTAGCCACATTAAAAAACCGAAACAAATGATATTGATGTTATTAATGTATTTCATTTAACCCCCCAAAATATAAACTATTATTTCAACATGTAATCAATATTTTAAAAAATGAGATATCTGTGAATATAATTTTACTTCCTCCTTTCCAATCAGGAGGTCTTTTACTTCATTTTTCTTGCCTTACTGTCCTGGCTAAAAACTTCAGAATGGACATCCTTGCTTTGTTCCTGATCTTGGGAGAAAAGCTTCATACTATTAAGTATAATATTAAATATGTGTTTTTCATGAAAAGCCCTTTATCAGGTTGAAGAAGTTCTCTTCCCTTCCAAGTTTGCTGATAGTTTTCAAAATCAGGAATGATGTTGAATTTTGTCAAATGCTTTTTCTGTATCTACTAAAATGATCATGTCATTACTCTTCTTTAGCCTGTTTACTATGATGAGTTATGTTGATTTTTGAATGTTGAACCAGTCTTGTATTCTTGGAATAAATTCCATTTGGTCATGATGTATTTTCCTTTTTATGAATTGTTGGATTTAATTGGCTAAAATTTTGTTTAAATTTTTTGCATCTATTTTCATGAAGGATACTGGCCTGTAGTTTTCTTTTTTCATAATGTCTTTGTGTGGCTTTGGGATCAGGATAATGTTGGCTTTATAGATCAAGTTGGACAGCTTTCCCCTTCTTCAATTTTCTGAAAGTCTGCCTATACTTGGTATTATTTCTTCCTTAATTATTTGGTAGAATTCGCCACAGAAGCCATCTGGGCCTGGTGTTTTCTTTTTGAGAAAAAAATGTGAGTTAATACATGTAAAGTAACTAGAACTGTGGTTGGCTTATAGGAGGTGTGTTAGCTGTTATTTTTAAAAAATGCATCTTATATTTTCAGTTAAAACTTATAAATGTTTACGACAGAAATTAGAAAATATTTTAGAGTTTTAAAGAAGAAAAAATCACAGTAATGTTACTATCTAAAGATCACTATTAATATTTTAATGTATTCTTCAGTCTTTTCTACAGATAATGTTTGTTTATATTGTTATTGTTTATATTGGCCTGTACCCAATTTATTAAATTAGCATTAGATGAACATTTCCCATGTCAATAGTTCTTAATAAGTATAATTTCAAAGGTTATATATACTCCCTTAAATGGTCATACCATAATTTATTTAACTATCATTTTGTATTTTTAGGATTGTTCTACTTTCCCTCCACAGTAGATCCAAGCATCTCTTTCCTGCACTTCCATATATACTTGTATAAACACACATGCAAACCCTCAGAATATTCCCCCCAGGCCTTCCCTTTATGGTACTGATCACATACACTGGTAACAGTTAATGTTTATAGTGTGTTTACTATGTACCAGGCACTGTAATAAGGGCTTTACATGTTACATCTCAATTAAAAGTAGGTACCATTTTATCACTCCTATTTAACAAACAAGGAAACTGAAGCACCAAGATGTCAAGCAACTTGCCCAGTATCACCCAGCTAGGCAATGTGAAAGCCAAGAAAGGCCATTGGATTTCACAGCCCACATGACTGACTACCGTGCAACAGTGCCTCTCAGCTTGTACCTTTAGACTTTTGATATGAATTCCATTCCACACCTGAGTTGCTAACCCTGAGATGTTGTTTTAGTTCTTGCCCAACTCCCATGCCCTGACCATGTGCTCTCCCCCAGAATTTTGGGAGCATTCCTTCCACTTATTATACATTTCTTGCTCTTATAGCCATTTATAATTTTACTGCTAGCTCCTCCAGTCAGCCAGTTAGAGCATTCATAATCTCAACTGGAAACTGGGCCATATCATTTGATAAAAGGATTCCTTTTCCTACTTTGTAAATTTGTTTTCATGAAAATAATGATATGTTTTAAATGAATCACTATACACTCAATTTTTTTTTTTTTAAAGATTTTATTTTTTTAGAGAGCAAGCAAGAGAGAAACAGCATGAGAGGGGAGAGGGTCAGAGGGAGAAGCAGGCTCCCTGCTGAGCCGGGAGCCCAATGTGGGACTCGATGTGGGACTCGATGTGGGACTCGATCCCAGGACTCCGGGACCATGACCTGAGCCGAAGGCAGACGCTTAACCATCTGAGCCACCCAGGTGCCCCACTATACACTCAATTTAAAGACTTTATTGAAAAGAGTAAAATGAGATAAAAATGGAGACTGCCCTAGAAAAGGAAAGATATACCAATAAAATGCAGCGGGTTGTACACACTGGTAACAAAAAAATGTGCAGGTTGCCTAGAACACTAAAAGGAACAGGAGATAAAAGAATTGTCATTTATTAATTGTAATCATCAAAAAAAGTAATATTGCTGCCTTTGTCTTTGTCTTTGAAAATGTATGTTTCGTGTTGAGAACTGCAGTGTGGTTTCAACAGCTTTTTAATGGCTATATTCTAGTAAATTAGGGTAGGAAGAATTTATTACCAGAAAAGCCTTTGTGTGTGTTCTGCTCAATTTCTGAATCTTTCAGTGACAGTGTATTTGTTTTGTTTTTGTCTTGTCTTTAACAAAATAGACTATGCTCAATAAACAGATCTTTTTTTTTTTTTTTTTTCCATTTAATTCCTTTCGAGTGCTGGTCCCAGTTCTCCACAGTTACTTCCCAGGAGGAAAATGGCATTAGAACAACCTCCTTCAGGAGCAAGCCTCTGGGTTTAAGGCCCCTGTCCACTTCCTCGCCGCTCTTCCTGTACCCCTTGCTTTATCCTATCCCAGTAGATCTGCCCACAGCTGGGCACCCCACTGAACTCAGATGACATGAAGCGGAATAGTTCTCGCTTCCTCGGCTCAACATAAGTTTAAGGTAGCCAGCGTCCCTTTCCAAGTTCTGTGTTTTTTTGTGTTGTTTTGTTTTTCTGTCCGTTCCCCCTAAATATGGGCAGTTTAGTATCGATGGGTCTCTGGAAGTGCAGCTATCAATCACGAATCACAAAGAGAGTGCAGATACAACTGTAATCCGTAGCCATTTTTGGACAGAGAAAGAACCAATTTCGTGAACTTCCCAACGTCAATGGGTCTAAGATTTTTAAGTTGTGAGAATAAACTCTGTCAGCACCCATTATCCCTTGTCTGGGAAGTTTTAGGGAGGGGTAACCTCAAGCTCAAGCTCGTCCCCTCTCTCGCTTGCCCGATGGCAGATTTCAGGTTCTACCTCGAGTTGAATGAGAATCGAAAGAAAAGCTACCACAAGGGAAGAGGAAAAAAGCTGGAGGATGCGGGCATCGATCCCGCTACCTCTCGCATGCTAAGCGAGCGCTCTACCATTTGAGCTAATCCCCCACCGCTGGGCACGAGCCGTTATCTCTTCCTCTAGAGAGAGGTCAGAACATTTAGAAACGGAAACTATTTTTTTTATGATGTTCTTGATCTTGCCTTACAGTTTAGGCCAAAGTGACAAAAACATCCACTCCTCTCCTTCGAGCCGGAATCGAACCAGCGACCTAAGGATGGCCACGGGCGCAGCGCCTACAGTCCTCCGCTCTACCAGCTGAGCTATCGAAGGGAGTGGTGTGGCAGGCTCTCAGCTTTCCTTCATAATTTTTACTGTCTAAGCTTTGTGTGCTTTGTACCGCGTTTCTCTAGTGACTCCCAGGTTTGTTGACCATGAGCTATCTCCTTCCAGCGAAACCCGCGTCTCCTCACGGCAGCTGGAACGAGCGCCCGCGTTGCCCACCAGCCACGGAGGTCTGAGGAAAAGGGCAGGCGGCTGGCTCGGGACTTTTCTCTGTGTGCTCAGGGGACTCGCGAAACGCCGAAGACGATTTGGAGACAAGCAGAAGGCCGTGACCCGGCAGCCGCCCCGCCGAGCGCAGACTCACTTCGGCGTTTGTTACTAGGACCGCACGTTGCGGGGATTCACAAAAGATTTCACACGGGCGATACTGCCGTAGGCCAAAACTAGGGCGAAACTGCAAGCACTTCCAATTGCTCAATTGCTCGTTGGAATATTATGTGTATTAGGGAAGGGGCCCGTGGAACGGGCCGTAAATCATACAAAGTTGGTATTAAAAAAGAAAAAAAACCAAAACACTGTCTCCTTCGAGCCGGAATCGAACCAGCGACCTAAGGATGTCTCTTGCCAGGAAGTCAGCTACAGTCCTCCGCTCTACCAGCTGAGCTATCGAAGGGACGGGTAGATCGCTCGTGCCCCTTGAAATTCAAACTCAGAAACCCGAGCAAGCACAGCCGCGGGTTAGAAGTCGAATAGAGCATGCGTAACTGGGGAACGGGGAGGGGAAGGGAGTAAATGACTGTGTATTGTTTCACGCGTGCGCAGAAAGACAACCCAGCGTCCCCTCGTGGGATCCGGACGCACCGGGGAAAGGGGCCCCCTTCTCTTGTGTCCGGGGCTGGTGGTGCTGAGACTCAGGGAATTCGAGGCCACGTTCCTTTACTTTTCCTTTACTACCCCACATTGGGGATGGCTGTCGAGTGTGGCCTTACCACTCTGTAATCTGTACCTCCCCTCAGTTTCTCCGTATGTGGAGGGCCAGTGGCGCAATGGATAACGCGTCTGACTACGGATCAGAAGATTGTAGGTTCGACTCCTGCCTGGCTCGAGTTTTTGTCACAATAGATTTTAAAAACCAAAGATTATTACTTCTTTAGGGTTCTTCAAATCACAAACGCTAAGAATATTTTACCGCACTTTGAACTCAGAAAGCTGTTGCGCGTCGTTTCCAGAACCACCCCGTCGAACTCCCGAGCGCTAACGAGACGCTGCCGCCCCCGCGGGGGCCGCGCTGAGGAAAGCTGGGGGTGAGCCGCTCAGGGACTCCAGGTAGGAAGCCAGGTGAGGGAGCCGGGAAGGGGAGCCTGCAGGCCCCGTGACGAAGCTGGTTGAAACCCCAAGGCTGCTTCTGCTTCTGCTTCAGCTTCCTTCTTCGGGTCTTCTAAGACAGCTGAAGACTTCAGTCACTGAGTCACTAGAGGAAGTGCCCACGCACACCCCCGACATTGCAGAGGAAAGAAAGTTAAACACTGTCTTTTTGATCCGGTTCCTATTTACATTGCATCTTAACAAGGGTCCTGAGCCCCTCCTCGGTTGTAAGCACAGCGTAAAAACCGCCTAGTGACTTGGGTTCTGCCCTCAAGGGTCTTTGAACCAACAGGATGTAATGTGGGTTTGAACGAATTGAGTTTTATTTTGAAGTTATCGGTCTTATTTGTGGGGAGTAGTTTAGAATTATCTCTTAACTCTCCCCAGGTAAGACAGCAATTCCCCAAAGTAAAAGCTTTAATGTGAAATTGGGGAAGAGATAAATTAGGGAAGAGAAAATGTGGAGTTAGGGGAAAGTGGGAAAGCAGCTTCCTTAAGGCCATGCAAACGGTTAAAGGAAGCTAAAAATTGGGGGGTCAGGGGACACAAGTACAGACCATTTGAACAAAATGATGGTGGGTTTTATTTTTGTTTCCTAGTGAACATTTTGCCATTTTTGAACGTAACAAGCTGATATATGTTTAAAATTACATAGTGTTTCTTTCTGAGAGTTAAAAAAAATTACCTCTGTGGGAAGTTGGGGACATATGTTGCACCCTTTCCCCCAGGTTTGTTGACAGAACCTTGAAAATTAGGCCGCAAGGAAAGAGCCTTCATCTTATTCCTACCTTCTCCTCATTTTACAGGTAAGGGGTTTATTATTTGCTGAGGTCAAGGTCATGGCCATCATTGCACTGTGGGAGAAACTGGCTTCCTGGTCTAACCCCTTCTTGCGCTTTTTCCGCAGCAGCCAGCCAGAGTAACACCCTCCAAGAGGGCCAAGATGGTGTGTGATTTCTGGCTCTCTTACTGTGACAGAAATTCACACAGAGCTAATGTAAATCAGAGACATTTATTGTAAGGTACAGGGGTGTCCCAGGGAAACCAAGAAGGAAATGAAACTGGGCTTCCTTAAGGTTTTTCTCTCAGTGCCTCTCTGTGCCTCACTATATTTCTCTAGTGCTCACAGTTGGCAACATGGTTTCCCCCTCACAACCTATTGCTGTAGATCAAATGTCTGTATCTCTCCCTGCCACACACCCAAATTCATGTTGAAAATCTAATGCCCAAGGTGATAGTATTAGGAGATGGGGCCTGTGAAGGGTAATTAGGAGAATTAGGTAATTAGGAGAAATCCCTCCTCCCCTCCACTGTGTGTGGGCACAGTGAGAAAGAAGTTCAGCAGTCTGCAACCTTGGAAGAGGGTCTTCACCAGAACCTGATCATGCTGGCACCCTGGTCTTGGATTTCCAGCCTCCAAAACTGTGAGAAACAAAATATCTATTGTTTATAAGCTACCCAGTCTGTGGTATGTTGTTACAGCAGCCTAAATAGACTAAGATGTCTATCAACCAGAGACTCTCTTCTCTTTCTCAATCCTGACTGAAAAACTCTTCTTTGTCTGGCCTCAGTTAGATGCTCACCCTTGGTCCCCGAACTGTGTCCAGGGGTCAGGATTACGTGCAGCCATCAGGGCGGGCTCACCTATAGCCATATAGGTGGGCACGTATGATTGCCCTCCTTCCTGGGATTCCAGTGAAGAGCTAATAAAGACAAAAAGAAAAAAAGTGTATGCAGCATGAGAGACAAAAGTAGTTGCAATGAGCAAACCTGAAATTTTAAACAATTTCTGGGATGTGGAATACAAATGAGGTTATGTAGACCCATAACCCGGAATGGAGAAAAACACAGCTCAGAGTGCACATTCTAGAAGCTAGCAGACAAAACTACTCTCCCCATGGAGCTCGCAAGAGGCTCCAGGCACAGAGGCAACAGCACAAAGGTCAAAGGCCCACAACATTTTGCAGCTGCTGCTGCATTTGTCCCAGGTGGAGCTGCCTGGAGAACTGCTTAAGCAGAGTAGATTAGCCTAGGGAGAGCCCAGGTGGTGAATACAGGGCTGGGGAGATAGGCATAGTAGAGCCTAATAATAATAGACATGGAGAGAAAGAAAGGCTACCTCACCCCACTCTCAGATAGCAACTCTCCTTGAGTTAGTAGTTTGGGGGATTGGAGGGCAGCATGGCTATTTCCTCCCGTGCACCATTAATGTAAAAGCCTGCATGTCCACAGGACCAGCCATTTTACAGACACAAATCAGTGTAGTCCTTTATTCATGAATATGAACAAATGTCTACCAGACATTTGAGAGGAAACAACTTAAAAAAGAAAGTCCAAGATAAACACACAGCAACTGATTCAAGAGGAAACAGATAATGCAAGGAAGAGTACAGAACTGTTTTTTGAATTGATATTTAAAAAGGAGCAATGAGAAAATAGTTGAGTTCTTGAAAACTAAAAGTTTGCCAAAGTGAAAAATAACATATTGGTCATGGCTAAAGATCAATTTTGGAGATATAAAAGATAGAATGGAAAATACCTCCCAGGAAACAAAAATATAGAGAGCAGAAAATCTAAAAGCATGGGGGATAGGCCCAGAAGACACAAGGCTTTAGAGTTCCAGAAAGAGAAATAACAGAAAATGCATGGGAAAGAGTGGAAGAAAGACATTAGTCATCAGATCAAAAGTGCCATCCAAATATAATGAATGAGAAAAACCATGCCTGGACAGCCTAGTGAAATGTAAAAGCACTGAGGATAAAGATGAAATCCTAAAGGCTTTCAGAGATGGGGATAACAAGCAAAAAACAGGCTAACTACAAAGGAAAGAGAATCCGATTATAATCAGACTTCTCAGCAATACTGAATGCTAGAACACAGTAGAGCAAGACCTTTGAAGTTCTGTGGGGAAATAATTTTGAACCCAGAATTGTATAATCAATCAAAGTAGCAATCACCTATGAGAACAAATAGGACACACTTGTGAGTGTCATAAAATTTAAATCTTTTGAAATTTAAATCTTTTAAATTCTTTTCTGAAACAAAAAATAAACATTACTTGAAGATGTTATACTGATGATGTTCTCTAGGAAGCAAAAGCTGACACAAAACCAGAGTACAGAATTATAATGGGGAGTAACGTCCTGTGAATGCAAAAGGGGAGGACACAGTATTATGTAGTATTAGGACGCAGCAATGCAGACCTGATAGTCTCTGCCTTGGTACCTGCAGAGCAAAGATTTCTCTTTAGAGGACTCCTGAGTTGGATAGGAATGACAAGGTTTTCATACAATCACTTTGCTCAGTCATTGGCCAAAGGCTGAAAACCTCCTCTGGAAAGCTGAGGTGGACCCTAGAGGAGTTAACACCTGGAGGCTCTCAGTTAACCATCCTCCTTGAAGCTGGGCAGTTCCTTCTTGAAAGGCAATCTGGCAATCTAGCAGCAAATCTCTGTCTGCCACAGATGTACTTCAGCACCACCACCACCACAACAAAGAGGGGTGGGGGGGAGAAAGGATACAAGAAAGAGGAGAACATAGGATTTAAGAAAAAAGCGAACTGACCAAGGAACTTAAATCCCAGGTTGGCAGTGATGCAGCAGGCCAAGAAAGCAATCAAGACAAATTAGGAAAAAACAAAAAGGGTCAGAGGGCTCTGTGAAGATGATCTCTCAAGAAGAAAGTGGATTCTTTCACAATAGTAATGTCATTAAGGACCAGGAAGACTTTAGAGATACTGTAAAACATGTCATTTTTGCAAGCCAAAGATAATTAGAAAATTTTGAAAAAAAAATTACAAAGAGCTTTATAAAGAATTCATGGTCCAAATATAAAGCAACTAAAATATGGTACAATTTTGAGAGATTGATGGCATATATTATGGACTAATTTTCCCCTACCCCTCTCCAAATTCTAGTACTAAAGCCCTAACCCCCAGTACCTCAGAATGTGACTATATTTGGAGATAGGGACCTTTAAAATGGTAATTAGATTTAAATGAGGTCATTAGGGTGGGCCCTTATCCAATGTGACTAGTGTTTTTAAGAGACTAGGACACAGGAGAAACATCAGACATGTGCATGCATAGAGACAACCATGTGAACACACAGCAAGAAGGTGGCCATCTGCAAGCCAAGGAGAGAGGCCTCAGAAGAAACCAAACCTGCTGAAACTTTGATCTTGGACTTCTAGCCTCCACAACTGTGAGAAAATACATTTCTGTTGTTTAAGCCACCCAGTCTATGGTATTTTTTTGAGGCAAACCTAGGAAACTAAGACAGAATTGGTGAGGAAAAAGAAATTTGCTTTCTTTTTTGCATTCTTTGGTATTGTTTACATTTTTGTTTAACTATATGCAAGTTATTTTATATATGTGTAGGCAGACAGTTTCATAATTGTCATCTAATAAAAATTGCTTAGAAGTGAAGGAACTGATGACCAAAGATATGAAATGACTTACCTTCAGGCACAGAGTTGAGTAATGGCAGATGAGAAATCAGATCTCCTAAGTCACCAGCTAGGATTCTCCTTAGCGCTACTTGGTCTCCCTGTCCTCAACTGGACACTTGAGTTAGACTGGACTGCTGGACTTCTTCCTAGGAGGAAGGAGGTTGAAAGGCAGTTTCTGATGTTAGGCAAGGTTAGACAATGACCAGGACATTCTGGGAGTAGCAGTGTTCCATTTATTAAAGGGAACTCTCTTCTTACCTCTAGAACACAAAGATCAAATCCCTAAGACTTGTTAACTAACAGTGGTGCTCCACAAAAGTTATTTACGATACCCTGAGATCTGAAGGAAAAAACATTGTTCAACTTGAAAAATACCTTACACATATGCACATGAAAGAACTTTCAAGTTCTTCCTTTCAGTTGAGGAAACCATTCCACAGATCAGGAAGCTCTACCAAGAAATGTTAAATAATTTCTTCAGGATGATTCTCCAGATTGGGGGAGCAGGGCTGAACTCAGGTTTACTTAGTGCTCATCCATGGCCTTCTGTAAATGTGTACTATCTCCAAGAAGGCTTCCACAAGATTGAAATGAGAACACTTGCTTGTTGTGAGAAACCACAGAGATAACATTTCCAAAGTCAGAAAGGGAACCATTCTGGAGAACTCCAGGGGAGATACAGTGGATTTGTGTTATTTGCGGTAGTTAGGTTCTATACAGTCACCACAAACAGTGGTTTAGTGAATACTGAACCATTGCTCCCAGGGGAAATACAAGGTTAAGTTCCTGTGGGCCTCTGTTCACAACATTTTTCTTAAGTGATCAGCATGTGTTTTATGTGTTACTGTTTAGATATCTTATTTAAGATATATTATTATGAATGACCATGAAATAAATTTTAGCAAGTAGGGAAATTTGCAAAATATGGAATCTATGAATAATGAGGATTAATAGTATTATCAGGCCAAACTAAATCTTGAATTACATGATGAATAACTATGTGATCTTAATGAGACTAGCCCTCAGGCCCCTACCTCCATTAAGGAGGTTAATGGGAACAATTTGTACTACAGGCAGATTGCAGGACTGACCCATCCAATTCCCAGGGCTCCATAAGACTTCAAGTTATCTGCAGTCTTTCACACTCAAGAAAAGTAGGACTGTCATATTGTTCATACAGTGTCTCTCCCAGAGGTATGATTTGGGGGGGGCCAGGCTGGGAAAAGATGTTGCAGGGAGATTTGCTTCATAGATTCATATTTATTCCTTTACTAAACATTTACTCAGTTTCTACTATGTGCCAGGTACGTGTGTTCTGGTGCTGGGGATGCAGCAGTAAGCAAAACAGCCACAAATTTCTACTCTGATGGAATACACATTTTGAAGGACAGACAGACAATAAGTTGACAATAAATGATATATAGTAGGCTCAACAATGGTGAATGCCAAAGGAAAAGATAAAGCACAGGTGTATCCAGAGTGTGGAGGGTACTGTGCTTTTCACAATGGCAAATTGACATAGACTACCAGAAACAAAATAAATTGCTGCAAAACACACACACACATTTATTTTAAATGGTGGGAGACCAAGTTCCAGTTCCAGTTCCTTTAGGAAAAATTTGTTTGCCAAGTTATATTTCCTATGAAGAAATAAAGGTTTGCTAATTTAGATATCTGACATAAATAATGGTATGTTTTTACTAATAGAAACTTCACAATTTGTACCTTATTTTGTACAATGGAGAAAAATTGACTATAATTTCAATTTTATTATGAATAGATAATTAAAGTCATGAAAAGATTATACATCCTATTGTATGAGTGATATTGAAATGCCTTGCTTTTATATATAATAGTAAATGTTCTCATCCCAATCTTATGGAATCAGAATAATGGAATAGAATTATTAACTTGGATTTATAGACCTATGGTATTCACCTTTAGTGGGGGAGGGACAAATTCAAGTATATTGAGTATAAGCACTGTTTTGATATTAAATAACTAGTTGTATCTAACATTACAGAATTCAAATGTCTTATGGTGCCATGGTGGTATAGTAATTAAGCAGATAGACCCTAGAGCTAGGCTACCTGAGTCCAAATGCTGGTTCTCTTCTTACTAAAGTTACAGGTTAATTAACAGCTCCAATCTTCCCATCTGTGAAATGAGAAATAATAGTACCAACTTCATAGGTTTGCTGTAAGGCTTAAGTGAATTAATGTGTATTAAGCACTTAGAATAGTGTCTGGCACATAGTAAGTGCCCTATATATGCTTGCTATTTAAAAATATATTAAAAGTTTTCTTAGCACTGTCTATAATCTTGGAAAATTATGACAGGAACTTTACCAGAATTTTGTCAGGATTGTTTACGAATATCAACTATTCTACAATCACCTTTAAAATTAAAATGAAAATCCAATTTTTCACTCACTTGGTTAATGTTGCAATTATTCACTGGTCAGACAAGAGAAAGTGGCAGACAGCTACCAAGGCCACTAAGGCTTCCCAAGTAAAGAAATGCTGCAGGGAGAGGGAGGAGGAGGAGGAGGAGGAGGGAAGAGGAAGAGGAAGTAGAGACAGAGGAAGTATTTGGGAATTTGCTCTTTCAGATTTGGGGGTTTTGAGTGTTTGAAGATATGCTTTTGAAGAAGGCACTGAGGATTAAGAAAGGGTGATTACCTAGAGGAATCTTAAGCTACAAAGGGCAGTTAAAGAAAAAGGTACATAATAAATAGAGTATTCTTTTTTTAAGATTTTATTTATTTAACAGAGAGACACAGCAAGAGAGGGAACACAAGCAAAGGGGATGGGAGAGGGAGAAGCAGGGAGCCTGGTGTGGGGCTCGATGCGGGGCTCGATGCAGGGTTCAATGTGGGGTACATAATAAATATTCTTTTTTTTTTTAAAGATTTTATTTATTTGACAGAGAGACACAGCAAGAGAGGGAACACAAGTGGGGTGGGGGGGAGACGGAGGAGCAGGCTTCCCACGGAGCAGGGAGCCCAGTGTGGGGCTCGATGCGGGGCTCGATGCGGGGCTCGATCCCAGGACCCTGGGATCATGACCTGAGCTGAAGGCAGACGCTTAACGACTGAGCCACCCAGGTGCCCCAATGGAGTATTCTTTTGAAAATAAGAGAACTCTGGGAAGGAGTTGAGCAGGGAGGTGGAGAGGGTTAGTTTTCAGGAAGGACAAATGTAGTTGGAAATACAAGATCACCATGGAGAGGCAATATAGTGCAGCTATTAATACTATGGATTTGAGGATGGGCCTGCTCTACCCCTTACTGGCTGGGTGATCTTGGCCAAGTTACTTAAACTTTCTGTGGTTTAGTTTGTTAGTCTGGAAATGGGAAACGATAATGCTGATAGTACTTGTCCCATAGATAGTGTATTAAGTGCATATATAAATATAAAATATATAAAGCTAGGAAAAAGCTCTTAGGGCAGTGTCAGGTACTAAGTACCATGACTATTGGTTATTATTGTTCATTTGACAGATTTATTTTTAATTCATGAAAGAATAAATCATCTTGTTCAAATACAAATGCTCCTGTGATCCTAAAAGCGATCACTTCCCACCTCCTTTCAAATCCTTTAGTTTGGGGGATGGGATGTGCTAGAGAAGAGGTAAGAGAGAACAAAGAAAAGCAGAAGAGAATCAGGGAAGTGAATCGTTTTTATTTTCTATTAAAACTTTACCCTCTTACTCAGAATAACCTGTATCTTTCAGGTTTTGGTAGCTAAAATTTTACTTTCTGAGTATGCTATATATTGAGTTTAAAAAATAAATCCCAGGGGCACCTGGGTGGCTCAGTCAGTTAAGCAGCTGCCTTCTGCCTGGGTTATGATTGGGGGGGCAGGGGGTCCTGGGATTGAGCCCCATGTCACGTGCCCTACTTGTGGGGAGTCTGCTTCTCCCGCTCCCTCTGACTTTCCCCCACCTGCAAGTGTGTGCTCTCTTAAATGAATAAATAAAAAATCTTAAAAAAAATAAATTCCATGCTAAATACAATAAACTTTTGAAATGAAGGCATTTTATACAAAACTGTTATGCTAATAAGTTAATCTATATATTGATTATATGTTTCAGTTCCTGATGCCTTCATTGTTCCTCTTAAACCTAGGTTAGTTAGCTTTGAAATATTGCTTTATGCAATTATAATAAATAATCCTGAAAAATGCCAGTTTAGTAAATAGCTAATGTATACATGCCTGAATAGATCATTTTTTAAAAAAAATTAAGGAAATGTTGGAATTTCATTCCCAAAGTGAAAATCTGCACTAAAAATCTCCCCCCAATTATTTTTCACCAGAAAAGAAAGTGCATTGCAGATCTCTGAGAAGAGATGAATCTGGACAACATTTCAGGAGTGAAGATTATTTGGGTACCAGAGCAGCTTACTCAGAAGCATAAAACCTTCACCAGGTAAGATCCCCTCTTCCTGGGTCTGGGAACAAGGATGTACCTGGGGGGCTCTCAGGCATTGAAGAAGTTGATAATAAGATTTTCAGCTATTAGAAAGCTGGGTTGGCAGCCCCAGTAGCGAGCAGAATGTGTTAACAGCTGTCCTATTACTGTTGATTTGATTCTGGGAATTTAGTTTTGCTTCTTGGGGACAGCCCTGAACAGCATGAAAATTCCAGAAAGTTGTATCACTCCCATTCATTTGATGCTGAGCATGTTTAGGTCTCTTTTTGGAGAAAGGCTTTTCTCAGAAATGACATATGTTGTAAGAATTAATCAACAGGTATTTATTAGTTCCTACTTCGTTTTTAGCACTGCACAGAACTTACTCTGACTGTAAGATGTTATTCTGCAAATCACTGCTAATTTGAGCCATCTACAGTTTGGAAGTGGCTTTGTTATACAGAAACTGGTTATACATGATTTAATCTAAATTTCTGGCCCTTTGTAGTCTAGAACTGCTCAGAACTAATATACAGGTAAATGTTATTTAGGTGCTTAGGAGGAGTGCAGGCTGGAAAAAGAGGGGTTTTGGAGAGGAGGACTTTGTTTCTCAAATAAAGGTTTTTCTTTGTTGGAGGACTGGTGCTCTGGAAGTAGATTTGCCTTCATATCAATGAGGAGTAAGGGAGGGCAGGTGCTGAAGTTTTTTTTTTTTTATTATGTTATGTTAATCACCATATATTACATCATTAGTTTTTGATGTAGTGTTTCATGATTCATTGTTTGCTTATAACACCCAGTGCTTCATTCAGTATGAGCCCTCTTTAATACCCATCAAGAGGCTAACCCATCCCCCACCCCCCTCCTCTCTAGAACCCTCAGTTTGTTTCTCAGAGTCCATAATTTCTCATGGTTCATCTCCTGCTCTGATTTCCCCCCCTTCATTTTTCCATTCCTGCTATCTTCTTCTTTTTTTATTTTTTTTAACATATAATGTATAATTTGTTTCAGAGGTACAGGTCTGTGATTCAACAGTCTTAATTCACAGCGCTCACCATAGGACATACCCTCCCCAATGTCTATCACCCAGCCACTCCATCCCTCCCACCTCCCACCACTCCAGCAACACTCAGTTTGTTTCCTTAGATTAAGAATTCCTCATATCAGTGAGATCATATGATACTTACCATTCTCTGATTGACTTACTTCGCTCAGCATAACACCCTCCAGTTCTATCCACGTCATTGCAAATGGCAAGATTTCATTCCTTTTGATGGCTGCATAATATTCCATTGTGTATATATACCACATCTTCTTATCCATTCATCTGTCGATGGACATCTGGATTCTTTCCACAGTTTGGCTATCGTAGACATTACTGCTATAAACATCGGGGTGCACATACTCCTTCAGATCACTACATTTGTATCTTTGGGGTAAATACCCAGTAGTGCGATTGCTGGGTCGTAGGGTAGCTCTATTTTCAACTTTTTGAGGAACCTCCATACTGTTTTCCAGAGTGGCTGCACCAGCTTGCATTCCCACCAACAGTGTAGGAGGGTTCCCCTTTCTCCGCATCCTCACCAACATGTGTTGTTTCCTGACTTGTTCATTATAGCCATTCTAACTGGTGTGAGGTGGTATCTCATTGAGGTTTTGATTTGGATTTCCCTGATGCTGAGCGATGTTGAGCACTTTTTCATGTGTCTGTTGGCCATTTGGATGTCTTCTTTGGAAAAATGTCTGTTCATGTCTTCTGCCCATTTCTTGATTGGATTATTTGTTCTTTGGGTGTTGAGTTTGATAAGTTCTTTCTAGATTTTGGAAACTAGCCCTTTATCTGATATGTCATTTGCAAATATCTTCTCCCATTCTGCCAGTTGTCTTTTGGTTTTGTTGACTGTTTCTTTTGCTGTGCAAAAGCTTTTTATCTTGATGAAGTCCTAATAGTTCATTTTTGCCCTTGCTTCCCTTGCCTTTGGCAATGTTTCTAGGAAGAAGTTCCTGTGGCTGAGGTCAAAGTGGTTGCTGCCTATGTTCTCCTTTATGATTTTGATGGGCTCCTGTCTCACATTGAGGTCTTTCAACCATTTTGAGTCTATTTTTGTGTGTAATGTAAGGAAGTGGTCCAGTTTCATTCTTCTGCATGTGGCTGTCCAATTCCCAACACCATTTGTTGAAGAGACTTTTTTCATTGGACATTCTTTCCTGCTTTGTCGAAGATTAGTTGACCATAGAGTTGAGGGTCCATTCTGGGCTCTCTATTCTGTTCCATTGATCTAAGTGTCTGTTTTTGTGCCAGTACCATACTGTCTTGATGATGACAGCTTTGTAATAGAGCTTGAAGTCCGGAATTGTGATGCCACCAGCTTTGCTTTTCTTTTTCAATATTCCTCTGGCTATTCAGGGTGTTTTCTGGTTCCATACAAATTTTAGGATTATTTGCTCCATTTCTTTGAAAAAAGTTGATGGTATTTTGATAGGGATTGCATTAAATGTGTAGATTGCTCTAGGTAGCATTGACATCTTCACAATATTTGTTCTTCCAATCCATGAGCATGGAACATTTTTCCATTTCTTTGTGTCTTCCTCAATTTCTTTCATGAGTATTTTATAGTTTCCTGAGTACAGATTCTTTGCCTCTTTGATTAGATTTATTCCTAGGTATCTTATGGTTTTGGGTGCAGTTGTAAATGGGATCAACTCCTTAATTTCTCTTTCTTCTGTCTTGTTGTTGGTGTATAGGAATGCCACTGATTTCTGTGCATTGATTTTATATCCTGACACTTTACTGAATTCCTGTATGAGTTCTAGCAGTTTTGGGGTGAAGTCTTTTGGGTTTTCCACATAAAGTATCCTATCATCTGCAAAGAGTGAGTTTGACTTCTTCTTTGCAGATTCGGATGCCTTTTATTTCTTTTTGTTGTCTGATTGCTGTGGCTAGGACTTCTAATACTATGTTGAACAACAGTGGTGATAGTGGACATCCCTGCCGTGTTCCTGACCTTAGGGGGAAAGCTCTCAGTTTTTCCCCATTGAGAATGATATTCACTGTGGGTTTTTCATAGATGGCTTTTATGATATTGAGGTATGTACCCTCTATCCCTACACTGTGAAGGGTTTTGATCAAGAAAGGATGCTGTACTTTGTCAAATGCTTTTTCTGCAACTATTGAGAGGATCATATGGTTCTTGTTCTTTCTTCTATTAATGTATTGTATCACATTGATTGATTTGCGGATGTTGAACCAACCCTGCAGCCCAGGGATAAATCCCACTTGGTCATGGTGAATAATCCTTTTAATGTACTGTTGGATCCTCTTGGCTAGTATTTTGGTGAGAATTTTTGCATCCAGGTTCATCAAGGATATTGGTCTGTAATTCTTTTTGGTGGGGTCTTTTTTGATTTTGGGATTAAGGTAATGGTGGCCTCATAAAACGAGTTTGGAAGTTTTCCTTCCATTTCTGTTTTTTGGAACAGTTTCAGAAGAATAGGTATTAATTCTTCTTTAAATGTTTGGTAGAATTCCCCTGGGAAGCCATCTGGTCCTGGGCTTTTTGTTGGGAGATTTTTGATGACTGCTTCAATTTCCTTAGTGGTTATAGGTCTGTTCAGGTTTTCTATTTCTTCCTGGTTCAGTTTTGGTAGTTGATACATCTCTAAGAATGCATCCATTTCTTCCAGGTTATCTAATTTGCTGCCATAGAGTTGCTCATAATATGTTCTTATAATTGTTTGTATTTCTTTGGTGTTGGTTGTGATCTCTCCTCTTTCATTCATTATTTTATTTATTTGGGTCCTTTCTCTTTTCTTTTGGATAAGTCTGGCCAGGGGTTTATCAATCTTGTTAATTCTTTCAAAGAACCAGCTCCTAGTTTTGTTGATCTGTTCTTCTGTTCTTTTGGTTTCTATTTCATTGATTTCTGCTCTGATCTTTATTATATCTCTTCTTCTTCTGGGTTTAGGCTTCATTTGCTGTTCTTTCTCCAGCTCCTTTAGGTGTAGGGTTAGGCTGTGTATATGAGACCTTTCTTGTTTCTTGAGTAAGGCTTGTTTTGTTATATACTTTCCTCTTAGGGCTGCCTTTGCTGCATCCCAAAGATTTTGAACAGTTGTGTTTTCATTTTCATTTGTTTCCATGATTTTTTAAAAATTCTTCTTTAATTTCCTGGTTGACTCATTCATTCTTTAGTAGGATGCTCTTTAGCCTCCATGTATTTGAGTTCTTTCTGACTTTCCTCTTGTGATTGAGTTCTAGTTTCAAAGCGTTGTGGTCTGAAAATATGCAGGGAATGATCCCAATCTTTTGGTACCGGTTGAGACCTGATTTGTGACCTAGGATGTGATTTATTCTGGGGAATGTTCCATAGGCACTAGAGAAGAATGTGTATTCTGTTGCTTTAGGATGGAATGTTCTGAATATATCTGTGAAGTCCATTTGGTCCAGTGTATCATTTAAAGTCTTTATTTCCTTATTGATCTTTTGCTTAGACGATCTGTCCATTTCAGTGAGGGAGGTGTTAAAGTCCCCCACTATTATTGTATTGTTGTCGATGTGTTTCTTTGCTTTTGTTATTAATTGGCTTATATAATTGGCTGCTCCCATGTTAGAGGCATAGAGATTTACAATTGTTAGATCTTCTTGTTGGATAGACCCTTTAAGTATGATATAGTGTCCTTCCTCATCTCTTATTATAGTCTTTGGTTTAAAATCTAATTTGTCTGATATAAGGATTGCCACCCCAGCTTTCTTTTGGTGTCCATTAGCATGGTAAATGTTTTTCCACCCCCTCCCTTTCAATCTGGGGATGTCTTTGGGTCTCAAATGAGTCTCTTACAGACAGCATATCGATAGGTCTTGTTTTTTTATCCAATCTGATAGCCTGTGTCTTTTGATTGGGGCATGTAGCCCATTTACATTCAGGGTAACTGTTGAAAGATATGAATTTAGTGCCATTGTATTGCCTGTAAGGTGACTGTTACTGTGTATTGTCTGTGTTCCTTCCTGGTCTATGTTACTTTTAGGCTCTCTTTGCTTAGAGGACCCCTTTCAATATTTCTTGTAGAGCTGGTTTCATGTTTGCAAATTCCTTTAGTTTTTGTTTGTCCTGGAAGCTTTTTATCTCTCCTTCTATTTCCATGACAGCCTAGCTGGATATAGCATTCTTGGCTGCATATTTTTCTCATTTAGTGCTCTGAATATATCATGCCAGTCCTTTCTGGCCTGCTGGGTGTCTGCGGATAGGTCTGTTGCCAGTCTAATGTTTCTACCATTGTAGGTTACAGATCTCTTGTCCTGAGCTGCTTTCAGGGTTTTCTCTTTGTCTCTGAGACTCCTAAGTTTTACTATTAGATGTTGGGGTGTTGACCTATTTTTATTGTTTTTGAGGGGGGTTCTCTGTGCCTCCTGGATCTTGATGCCTGTTTCCTTCCCCAAATTAGGGAAGTTCTCTGCTATAATTTGCTCCAATATACCTTCTGCCCCTCTCTCTCTTTCTTCTTCTTTTGGGATCCCAATTATTCTAATATTGTTTCATCTTATGGTATCACTTATCTCTTGAATTCTCCCCTCGTGATCCAGTAGTTGTTTATCTCTCTTTTGCTCAGCTTCTTTATTTTCAATCATTTTTATCATTCTGTCATCTTCTATATCACTAATTCTCTCTTCTGCCTCATTTATCCTAGCAGTTAGAGCCCCCATTTTTGATTGCACCTCATTAATAGCCTTTTTGATTTCGACTTGGTTAGATTTTTTGTTCTTTTATTTCTCCAGAAAGGGTTTCTCTAATATCTTCCATGCTTTTTTTAAGCCCAGCTAGTATCTTTAAAATCGTCATCCTGAACTCTAGTTCTGACATCTTACTAATGTCCATATTAATTAGGTCCCTGGCAGTCGGTACTGCCTCTTGTTTTTTTTTTTGAGGTGATTTTTTCCATCTTGTCATTTTGTCCAGAGGAGAATAGATGAATGAGAGAACAAAATGCTAAAAGGGTAACAACAACCCCAGAAAAATATACACTAAACAAATCAGAAGAGATCCGAAACTGGGGGAAAAGAAAGGGAAAGAAAGAAAAAAGAAAAAGATAAAAAAAAACCAACCAAACAACAAAAAAAAACCTGAATATGATCAAATATGATCAGGCTGGTGCATAGATCAGTGCCACACACTAGATTTTGGGTGTATTTTGGTGTGTTAGAAGAAAGTGCCTCCCAAATTTTAAAGAAAGAAAAGCTTATATATGTACAAAAATAAGGGTAAATACAATGAAGGGATGGAATATGACTGTAAAGATGATGAAATTTTTAAAGGATTTTATAAAAGGAATTGAAAAGAAGTTGTTTGAGAAAAGAAAGAAGAGGATTAAAAAAAGGGGGGGAGAGAATGTGATCAGGCAGGAGACTAGAACAAAGCCATACACTAGAGATTTAGGGTATATTTTGGTCTGTTAGAAGAAACTGTATCCCAAAATTTTAAAGAAAGACCAACTTATATATATATATATCAAAAATAAGTTTAACTACTATGAAGGGATGAATATGATTCTAAAAATGAAAAATAAAAAAGATTTTTTAAAAAAGGGGATTGATAAGATATTGGTTGAAAAAGGGAAAAAGAAAAATTAAAAAAAAAAGTAAAAGAAAATTAAAAAAATTAACTTTGAAAGACTAAAGAATCATGGGAAAAAAAGCCATGAATTCTATGTGCAGTATTCCCCTAGTGCTGGCATTCTGCTGTTCTCATTGATTGGTAAATTTGGTGTTGGCTGGCTGTTTTTGCTGATCTTCTGGGGGAGGGGCCTGTTGCCGTGGTTCCCAAATGTCTTTGCCGGAGGTGGAATTGCCCCGCCCTTGCCAAGCCAGGCTAAGTAATCTGCTCGGGTTTGCTTTCGGGAGCTTTTGTTCCCTGCAAGCTTTCCCTACGGCTTTGGAGGACAAGAGTGAAAGTGACAGCCTCCCAATCTCTGCCCCGGAGGAGCCAAGAACTCGGGCCCCACTCCTCAGTGAGCCCCCAGAGAAAAGCAGTCAGTCACTCCCGTCTCCCTGGTCTCCGGCTGCACTGTGTGCTCACCCAGCCTGTGACAGAGCGTTTCTATCTCTGGCACCTGACCCGTATGGAGTCTCCAAATCCAACAGATCCCTGCGGTGTGCTCCCCACCGCTCCTCCCGGGGGAGGAAGGGGAGTCCCCCTGGATCTGCCGCTTGTTGGGTCCCTGCTGGAGGAGCAGTGGCCCAACTGTGCCCCGGATCATGGTTTATGGCAACCCCGAGCTGAGAGCCCACTCCTCGGCTCTGTCTCTGCAGCCGGCTTCCCTGCTCTGATACCTGGGAGCTCTGTCACACTCAGGCACCCCCGGTCTTTCTGTGACCCCGAGGGTCCCGAGACCACACTGTCCCAGCGAGGGTTCCACCCCACGCTTAGCCACTGGAGCGACATCCCTCAGCGGAGCAAACTTCTAAAAGTTCCGATTTTGTGCTCTGCTGCTCTATCACTTGCCGGAATCGGCCGTCGGAGGCCCCCTCCCCCACCATCTGTCTTCCCGAGTATCGCCTGGGATTCACTTCTCCGCACATCCTATCTTCCAGAAAGTGGTCGCTTTTCTGTTCAGAGAGTTGTTGCTATTCTTTTCTTCAATCTCCTGTTGAGTTCGTAGGTGTTCAGAATGGTTTGATCCCTATCTAGCTGAATTCCTGGGACCAGACGAAATTTAGGTTTCCTACTCCTCTGCCAACTTGCTCCCCCTCCCCCTCGTGCTGAAGTTTTTAAAAAAGATAATGCTGTAATTGGGTCAGAGGCTTGATTGGGTGCCAAGCTACCATTAATTTTATAATAATTAAGTTGTTCATAGTAATATCCAAAAAATAATATACTAAACCTCCCTGAAAACTAAAGATTCTAGCAGCTTTTGCATTTCTAGCAGGTAGGAATTTCTCTATTCTATGATACAGGTTAAACATTTACTCATTTAACAAATATTCCCAGGCTGTCTATCATGTGTCAGGCATTATTTTAAACATTGGGGATTCAACAGGACACAAAAACAGCCAAAAATCTTTGCCTTCATGGTGTGGGAGACAACAATAAGCAAGATTAAAAAGTATGTTAGTGAAAGGCACTAAGGAAAAAAGTATAGAATAGGAAGCATGAGGTGGGGTACAGTTCTAGGCAGGGTGGTCTGGGAAAGCGTATGAAGAAGTGACATTTGAGAAAAGATCTTGGGGAAGCCTCTTCATGGTCTCAATACGTTATATGTTCTAAATTAATTCTGACTCAGAGTTGAAGTTTAACAAGGTAGTTTGAAATTTCACCTCAGCCACATTTTGAGAGTCCCCCCGCCCTACCCCCCACTTCCTAGGGATGTTTGGGGTCCTCAGGGTTTCTGTCTTCCTCCTCCAAGTATGTTTCCAACCCCTCATCTTACTCCAGCCTGGTTGCTCCTTAGGTCTCTGTGTCCAACCCTACATGGTTCCTTTGAGGGGCCAGGTGTGGGTACAGGAATCTTTTGCTATGGCTAAGAAGCCAAAATTTAATTTTGTCACCCAGGCATCCAAGTGCTATCTCATCAGAGGGGCTCTCCCCTGTGGGCATGTTACCAGTGAACTGGGGAGACCCTGGGCCCTGGGGCCTTGACCCAGCCCATCACAAAGATGATGCTGAAGGTTCTTGGCTTCCTCATGAGAAAGAATTCAAGGACAGACACAACACAGTGGATGAGTGACACAAGTGTGAAGTTTATTAAAGCTCAAGTATATTCTCCAGATGTTAGAGCAGGCAACCTGAAGAGAGAGCTGCGCACCCTGGGGTTTGGGTTTCTATCTTTTATTGACCGTTGCCAACTAGGGAGTGCAATATTCCTTACTTGGGGCAGGGATTTCTTGGAAGCAGGGTTTTGGCTTTTTCTTCCTTATTTGGTCGGGAGTTTCCTGTCATGGCACCCACCATCTTGGGCCTGCATGCTTTGATATGGCTTCTTAGTGGAGTGCTACCAGGACAGGCCTCTGACTTTCCTGATAGCTGGCCATGGCTTCCTCATTGCTAGGCTTCAGGTATCCTGTTAGAATCTAACTGCCTATTCTAACAGACACAAGTCTGGGGTACTCTGGGAATTCCTCCCCAAACTCCCAACCCATCTTTAGTCTAGATGTCCCTCATGATGGGGCTACTTCTCTTCCTCAAATTTCAGCATACATCTTTCTAACAGCCCTTCTCACAGCCCAAGCACCCAAACAAAAGCCTGGGTGGTGGTTTTCCAGGTGTCTCTCTACCTTCGTTTTTAACCTCCAAGGTCATGGTAGCAAGGAAGTGACCTTTTTAATATGGAATCTCAGAAGGAGAGCCCTTATTCCTTTGAGTCTTACTAAGGACAAAACAAAATTAATGTCTCAAATTACCTTGCCATGCATTCAAATAATGAATGTGGTCAATATGAATTATATTTATTTGTTAATATACTCAGAATTGTTTGAAAAAATACTTCTGTTCCCCTTTGGCCTATTAGCATTATGATTATTTGTGCTTGAATTTGGCGGGGGTAGGGGGGGAGACATTCCTTTAAGAATATTGTTACCTGGACTATTTTTTGCTATCTCTCCCTGCCCTACCGGTTGGGGGGTAGATTTACAATAGCTCAATTCATGTAAAAGACCAGTAAATTGTGGAGATGGAGTTGCTACTGGCCAGCAGAGAGATTAGGAGACTAAAACAGAGGGGTGAGAGTCAAATGGAAGAAAGGTAGGAGTGGAAGAAGGGAGAAGAACAGGAAAGGAGATGGAGCACTGAGAAACAGGGAATGGAAGGGACAGGAGAAAATGAAGTTAGACACTCACTCAGGATGAAGGGATGAAAAAAAAGAAATCTAGAATAAGGAGTGAGGACAATAAAGAAACAAGTGAGGAGCACTGACTTAGTGTTAAACTCATACAATCTGAAGGTCAGAAGTTTGACATGGGTGTCATTGGGCAAAAATCAAGGTGGTGGCAGGGCTGCATTTCTTTTTTTGGAGGCTTTAGAGCAGAATCCATTTCTTTAAGTTTTCCAGCTTTTAGAGGTTGTCTGCATACCTTAGTTTATGGTCCCTTTCCTCCTCGAACTTCAAAGCATATCTCTGACGATTCCTTTTTTTTTTTTTTAAGATTTTATTTATTTATTTGAGATAGAGAGTGAGAGACAGGAGACAGAGGGAGAGGGAGAGGGAGAAGCAGACTCCCCACTAAGCAAGGAGCCCAGTGTGGGGCTCAATCCCAGGACTCTGGGACCTGAGCCACTCAGGCACCCCTCTGATCATTCTTCTATAGTCACATCTCTCTCATAGCCAGGGAAGATTCTCCATTTTTGAGGAGCCATGTGATTAGATCGTGCCCACTTGGATAATCCAGGATAATCTCCCTATCTCAGAATCCTTAACAATGACATCTGCCAAGTGCCTTTTGCCATAAAAGGTGATATAGTCACTATTTCTGGGAGTTAGGATAAGTACATCTCGGAGGGGGCATCACTGTGCCAGTCACAAAGATTATGTAGCCCTAATTGGAACCCTCTGTGTAGATCAAAAAATCAAGCAATATACTACCAGGTGGGTGTATTTCCAGGCTCGGAAACATCAAATGTGTTTTAGCATCCATACCATTTAAAATGTAGAAATAGAATGTCATTTATTCTCAAAGAATTAAGGTATGTGTATTTTGGTAAAGAAAAAGGCATACTTTTTTTTTTATTATGTTCTTATGTAAAACAGCAAAAAATAAATGGATGAACTTTGAAACCTTATACAAAATCCCTTACTCTGGTAACCTGGAGCCCAGGACTAGGTAGTAAGCCATTGAAGTGCTGGTTCATGGTGAGCATGTTTCTTCTTGGTGCTTCTTTGCTAAGATGCTTATGGATTCAGAATAACCACAGGTGACTCTGGATGGCAGCTTCAGTTGACCCCCAACATGATGCCTAAGTGGCCTCTCTTCGATGGAGAGTTGATCCTTGTTTCTATGTAGCTAAGGGGCATTCTGTAGATTCATTTCGTCATTCATACACATTCATGTCCTTAACATTTACCACACATGATTATACCCAGTAATTAGCCCTTGATGGAGAACATTAATAAGAATCCCCTTATGAATTTAATTCCACCATCTGATTCTGATTCTGATTCATGCCCTGTTCTCATCTTTCTACTCTTGTACTAGCTCTCTGGACAAGCTGGGAGCAGAAGTAAAAAATTCCATGTAAGAAAAATGAGGTCTGGGAGAGAAAAAGGAAGTTTGTGATTTACAGGCTGCAATTCAAAAATAGACCTGACCTTTTTGCTTAAAAAGACTCCAGGAAGGAAATGTAGTGGCTCAAATTATTCACAGATAGGGCTATTTATCTTATGTTCCCTTCAAATGGAAAGTAGCACTTGTTTGTTGAATATAGAGTTCCAAGCACTTGCTGGTCACTGTTAGTACTAGGTATCCTCATGGGTTTTGGGGTAAGAGTTTATCTACATAAGAAGTCACATTATATTTGTCTGTGTATAAACATATAGATTCATGTAAAACCACCTCAGTATTTGTCAAACACTTGGCTTTGTAGAGTACTTTTACCTCAGCTATTTCATCTTGTCTCACAGCAACTTGGAAGGTGATCAGAGCAAATAGGAAAATGGAGTCAGCAATTAGCCATAATTCTCATCTCACTTGGTCACAGGGCTAGGTAGCAAGAGTTTAGATTAGAACCAGCTTTCCTAACTTTCCAACCAGGGCTTTTCGTACTTGATTGTCAATTAAAAAAAATTCCAGTAACTCAAGAGTTAAAGCAGAATTTTAATGACTTCAGAACTGTCAGAGCTGTAACACCAATTTTCACTTACAATGTGTATTTTAGGATTATTTGACTGTAATTTGGTGATGGTGGGAATAAGAAACAAAAAAAAAATGGCATTTCATGCAATATTACATAAAAACATAACAAGATCTTGAAAACTACAATATTATATAAAGAACTAAGAAAAAACACTTTCTGTACTATTTTAGAACATGGTTTTAGGACATGGCTTTGACCACATAATGAATATAAGGATCAAACAGTAAATGCAGACATGACCTTTGACCTTAATTGTTCAATATGCACAGAGCTGAGCATTTTCTGGTAAATGTAATTATTCCCACCAAAAATGGGGTAAATAATATGCCTTTAAATCTAAAGTTAGGCTGTAGAGTTTAGAATTCTACCTTTTACCTTACATGTTTCTTTTCCTTGCTGTCTAATCTAGGTCAGTTGTACAAAAAATGTTTTTACTTAAAAATGGTCATCATATTTTGGGGGGCTGGTTTGGACTCAGTATGATTTTCTGGATCATTTATACCATTTGACCAGGTTGAGATTTTGTTTTTGTTTTTTTATGCCAGTCTAAAAGTACACAAAACCTGTTTCTTCCTGGTTTTACTCATCAGTTTTCAGTAAATAACAACTTTTAATCTTTCAAAGATATACTTTAAAATTAAGTGATTTGTCTTTTTTACCTAATAATTTCTTCCTGCCTCTTGAAATATTTCTGTAGCCATATTAAATATCGGCAGGAAAAGATCTCCACACACACAAAAAATTCCTCTTAAGTTTCCATGTGTATTTTGCTGATGATATTTGTGGCAGATAGGAATATTGTATTGTTAGATAGATGAAAGTGGCTTCTGTTTGGAATGCTACTTTTGTCTGTAAGGAATTAGATCTGGGTCACATAAAGGGCAGGCTCATGAAACTTGTCCAGTGCCACCATCTTACCTCATGCAAGGAGCATAAAACAACTCTTCAGGCTTTTATTCATCAAAATGGAATGTGTTTCATTAGGAATTCTACTCAAAGATTGAGACTGCATACTGAGAAAATTATGTAGCGATCATCTTTCCCTAACCTAAAAAATAAAATACGAATGTGGAAAAGTTCACAGCATTTCACATCCTTTACCCTGCCCCACCCATGACCACCTGGTGACATGGTTTAACCAAGACGGGGTACTGTGGACCCTCAATGGTCTCAATATTAAGAGTCTGTGCAATAACTTCGAGGTCCTTCTCTGATTAGCTGTGTTTTCTCATTTGCATTTGTAGGCTGGAGAACAACTGGAAAGTCCACATCTAAAAATAAACAAAGCAAAGCAATAAACACCGTCTGATCATGTTACATTTCCTTTAGTGGGGCAAGTGGTGGATATTTTTGTTGAAATGATGATTGACAAACCAATTCATTTCATAAGATATTGAGGATGCCTGCCCTTTAAAGGATTTCAAAAGAGAGGAGACACTGTTTTACTCTTCAGTTAAGTTCTGTCAGTTATGGAATTAGAAAACGAAAGCACTGAAACCAACTTTCAAGTTCAGGCAATTGCTGAACCTGGTGAACCTGAACTTTAGTTTTCACCATCCTGTGGGGATGAGGACAGATCCATCACATAGACCCTAGTGTATATCTGTATTAAAAATGCCTCTTAAAGTTGTTCAGTGTACAATTACATATATGGCCCTGGTTGGGAGAGAGGTCAAAGCCCAGAGCTTGCTTAGATGACAGTTTAATAGGAAGCTCCCCACATAAAGCTAGTATCCAAAATGGTTATGCACTCTCTAAATCACCATACCCCTATATCTACAAGGACATTTGTTAGTCCTGAGTTTTGGTGCTGAGGTAAAAGAAGAAAGAACTCCCCTACAAATATTTAATGGCAAGCCAATGAGCACACATATTGGCAGACCAAATTTAAATATATATTCTAAGAAATTGCAAGCTGATAGTTTAATTTAAAATGGTCCAGTATAAGATGTGCTCCCAAGCACCTACCAGAAGAGGATGGCCCCATCTTCAACCCAGATCTCAAAGAATCACTGCAATATTGCTAAAACACATGAACTCAAGGTAAAAATGAATAGAAAGATAGGGGAGATAGAGTTAGAGAAATAGAGACCCTCAAAAAATAACTAAAAAATTGTAAGAAACATGAACTCAGTAAAAAACAGGGAGAGAGAGCGAGAGAGAGAGATTGAAATATTGAGAAGGAAAGAGTGAAAGATTACACACAAAAACAATGCACACTGAGAGCTAGTAGAAACAATAGAAGGCCAAATCAGACTCAGAAAGACTTCAAATCCCTCACTTTAAAGACACAGAATTAAAAAAAAAAAAATTATATGTGTTTAAGTGATCAAGTGGATTTTGAAACTAATACAAAAGAACTTGAGATCAAAATATCTGAAAATTTCAAAACCTGATGAATGGGTTTAACAGCTAAAGAGAGAATTAATGAAGTGGAAGACAGATCTGAGGAGGTTAATCAGAATGTCACACAGAGAAACACAAAAATAAACATGAAAGAGGTTAAAGGACATGAAGAATTTTCAGACAATAAAAATGGAAATTGTGCCACCAATAGATTCAGCTTAAAAGCTGTAATTCAGGCACAAAAAAAGTATTAGTAGATGGAAAATTTGTGCTGTAAAAAGGAATGATTGGTAAAGAAAATGGTAGGTATATGAATAAAAATAAGGGTTTATTGACTGTATACAGCAATAATAATAATTTAGGAGACTTAAAATTAAGATAAAACTAGAATACAAGAATAGTGTATAAATGAAAAAGGAAGTGATCAGAGTTAAAATGTTAAAAAGTTCTTATATTGTTCAGGAGGGGGTAAAGATAAGAATTAATTCTAAACTTTGATAACAAGTATGCTTGATAAATGTTACCCTAAAAGAACAGGGCAGAGAATATAATTTCCAAACTGGAGGAGGGAAAGGAATGAAATATGAAAAAAATATTCTATCATTAAAAAGAAAAAATAAACAGAAAAAAATGTCAATTTAAAGTGATAATTAAAAAAATAAAGTAATAACTAATTATAAGTATCTAGCCCTCGTTACTCAGGTAGTCAATAATAGAGCTGGTATTCAAACCTAGGCAGTATTTCCTAAGTCTTTTAAAAACTGTACTATACTAGCTCTCATGAAAGAGTAAGTTAGTAGAAAAAAAAATCAAAATATATCATTAATTATAATAAATAAAATGGACTTAATACCTTTTTAAAAAGAAAAATATTCTCAAACTGAATAAATCCCACCCCCTACCATATGTTGTTTGTAAAATACACATCAAAAAAATATAAGAGCAAAATAATTGAGAGTAAAAAGATGTAAACATCTTTACCACACAAACACTACTAAAGAGAAAGCTAATGTAACTATATTTTAACAAAGCAAAAGACAAAAAGCATTGATAGAGCTAAAGAGTAACTATGTAATATAATATTCAGTTCACCAAATAGCTATTAAAGTTCTAAACTTATATACACTAATAAAATAGCCTCAAAATACATGAAGCAAAATTGATAGAACTTTATAGAAAAATAGAGAAATCCATCATCACAGTAGAAGATTTGAATGCTTCTTTCAGTAACTGATGAAGCAAACAAAAAATTCTTTAAGGATATAAAACATTTGATAAGTACAGTGTTCTGGACTAAATTGTGTCACACACACTGCCCCCCCCCTCAGTTCATATGTTGAAGTTCTAACCCCCAGTACCTCTAATGTGAATCATATTTGGAGAGAGCACCTTTAAAGAGGTAATTAAGTTAAAATGAGGTCCTCAGAGTAGGCATTCATTCAATATAACTGGTGTCATTATAAGACGATATTAGGACATAGATACACAGAGGGAAGACCATGTGAAGACATGAGGAGAAAATGGCCATCTACATGCCAAGAAGAGAGGCCTCAAGAATTCAACACTGTCACACCTTAAACTTTGACTTCTAACCTCGAGAATTGGGAGAGAATAAATTTCTGTTGTTTAAGCCACCCTGTCTGTGGTACTTTGTTAACAGCAGCCCTAGCAAACTAGTACATATAATAAATTGGATTTATTTAATAGTCATATATGAAACAGTGAAACTAAAAAATGCAGAATGTATTATTTTGAAGCAATGTGGAACATTTATAAAAATTAAGTTATAGGATGTAAAGCAAGCCTCAAGATATTTTGAACTATTGAGTCATGTTTTCCATAATTTCTGATCACAACGCAATTAAGTTAGACACAAACAAAAATAACCTGAAAAATCCCCACAGGTTTACAAATTAAGACACATATAGGCCTAACTTATAGATCAAAGAAAAAATTATGAAGTGGGGGAAAGATGGCAGAGGAGTAGGGGACCCTATTCCAACCGGTCCCCAGAATTGAGCTGGATATCTACCAGACCACTCTGAACACCCACAAAATCAGCCTGAGATGTAAGAAGATAGATCTGGATCTCCACAAACAGAATCTTGCAGGCAGTTGGTTTCGAGGTACGAACTGGGGAGCTGTGATTCCGGGCACATATCAGAGGATAAATGGAAGGGGGAGGGAGCCCAGCCGTCGGGATCCTCTACCGCAGGTGAGCGATAGCCTCCCATGCTGGGGACTGGGCACAGACTCGCAGACTGGTAACGATGGGGAAAGGACTTTAGGGCAGCCCCCCGGATGGAAACCCGGAGAGGTGGGGCTGCATGTGTGAACTGGGGTGGCTGGTGGTTTTAGAAGCACAAAGGGCAGAGACATGCCCCGACCTGGAGGCGAGGACTGGGAGGCTTGCTGAGGGTCCCACAACCCAGGATGCTGCAGTTTATAGCAGCACAGACAGAAACGGAGAGAGTGTGGCCTGGAGAGCTCACTGAAGAACAGACTGCGATCTCTCCACTCTGAGGCAGTCTGCTCTAACTCTCGGAAGAGACATGGAAAGGCGCCAGGGAAAGCCACCAGAACAGAACAAAAGCCCCCCAAAACCGGTTTTCACTGAGCCCATACCCAGCCACAGGGGGCAGGGTAACTCTGTCCAAACAGGGTTGCCTGAGTAACAGCGCAGCAGGCCCCTTCCCCAGAAGACAGGCTGGGAAACGAAGAGGCCAGTAACCCTAAGTTCCCTAGAAAACAGGTGCATCTTGCTTGGGTTGTGGTCAATAATTTGGACTCCATACATTCCCTCAACCACCCCTCAACAGAATGACTAGGAGGAGGAACCCCCAAAATAGGAAAGACTCAGAGACTATGACTTATGCCACAGATTTACAAATGGATTCAGATATAACCAAGATGTCAGAGATGGAATTCAGGCTAGCAATTGTGAAGACAATAGCTAGAATGGAGAAATCAAGTAATGGCAACACAAAGTCTCTAAGGGCAGAAATGAAAGCTGAATTGGCAGAACTTAAAAATGCAATCAGTGAGATCCAATCTAATCTAGATAATCTAACAGCTAGGGTAAGCGAGGCAGAAGAACGAATTAGTGACCAATTAATAAACAAAAAGGGAAAAGAGGAGGCCAGGGAAAAACAACTCAGAACCACAGAACACTCATGAAAGAAATTGAGGAAGACACAAAAAAGATGGAAAAACATTCTATGCTCATGGATTTGAAGAATAAACATTGTTAAAATGTCTATGCTACCCAGAGCAATCTATACTTTCAATGCCATCCTGATCAAAATTCCAATGACATTTTTCAAAGTGCTGGAACAAACAATCCTAAAATTTGTATGGAATCAGAAAAGACCCCGAATCGCCAAGGAAATGTTGAAAAAGAAAAAGCTGGGGGCATCACGTTGCCCAATTTCAAGCTATATTACAAAGCTGTGATCACCAAGACAGCATGGTACTGGCACAAAAACAGACATATAGACCAATGGAACAGAATAGAGAGCCCAGATATGGACCCTCAACTCTATAGTCAAATAATCTTCGACAAAGCAGGCAAAAATATGCAATGGAAAAAAAAGACAGTCTCTTCAATAAATGGTGCTGGGAACATTGGACAGCCACATGCAGAAGAATGAAACTCGACCATTCTCTAACACCATACACAAAGATAAACTCAAAATGGATGAAAGACCTATATGTGAGACAGGAATCCTTCAAAATCCTAGAAGAGAACATAGGCAGTAACCTCTTTGACATCGGCCACAGCAACTTCTTTCAAGATACATCTCCAAAGGCTAGTGAAACAAAAGCAAAAATGAACTTCTGGGACTTCATCAAGGAAACAGTCAACAAAACAAAGAGGCAACCAACAGAATGGGAGAAGATATTTGCAAATGACACTACAGATAAAGGACTGGTATCCAAGATCTATAAAGAACTTCTCAAACTCAACACCCAAAAAACAAATAATCAAGTCAAAAAACGGGCAGAAGACATGAACAGACACTTCTCTAAAGAAGACATACAAATGGCTAACAGACATATGAAAAAAATGTTCATCATCATTAGTCATCAGGGAAATTCAAATCAAAACCACATTGAGATACCACCTTACACCAGTTGGAATAGCAAAAATTGACAAGGCAAGAAACAAGAAATGTTGGAGAGGTTGTGGAGAAAGGGGAACCCTCTTACACTGTTGGTGGGAATGCAAGTTGGTACAGCCACTTTGGAAAACAGTGTGGAGGTGCCTCAAAAAATTAAAAATAGAGCTACCCTATGACCCAGCAATTGCACTACTGGGTATTTACCCCAAAGACACAGATGTAGTGAAAAGAAGGGCCATATGCACCCCAATGTTCATAGCAGCAATGTTCACAATAGCCAAACTGTGGAAAGAGCCGAGATGCCCTTCAACAGATGAATGGATAAAGAAGATGTGGTCCATATATACAATGGAATATTACTCAGCCGTCAGAAAGGATGAGTACCCAACTTTTACATCAACATGGATGGGACTGGAGGAGATTATGCTAAGTGAAATAAGTCAAGCAGAGAAAGTCAATTATCATATGGTTTCACTTATTTGTGGAACATAAGGAATAGCATGGAGGATATTAGGAGATGGAAGGGAAAAATGAAGGGGGGAAATTGGAAGGAGAGATGAATCATGAGACACTATGGACTCTGAGAAACAAACTGAAAGTTTTAGAGGGGAGGAGGGTGGGGGGATGAATGAGCCCGGTGATGGGTATTAAGGAGGGCACATACTGCATGGAGCACTGGGTGTTGTACAAAAACAGTGAATCGTGGATCACTGCATCGAAAACTGGTGATGTATCGTATGGTGACTAACATAACATAATAAATAAAATTTTAAAAAAAGAGAGAGACATCCCCTCCAAAAAAGAAAAAAATTATGATGGAAATTAGAAAATATTTAGAACTCAGATTATAAGAATAATATAAAAACGTGTGTGACACTAAAATGGTCATATAATAAGTATAGGAAAATTTATAGCCTTAAATGCTTAATATCACAAAAGAAGAAGCACTGAAAATTAAGTGTAAAAATTAAGAAGTTAGAAAATTAACAATAAGTTAAGAGAAATAATAAAGAATAAAAATTAAAAAGAAACAAATATACAAGAGAATCAAACCCAAAAGTTTTTTTTTTGAGAAGACCAATTAAATTTTCAAATATCTGGTAGAATGGCTGAAAAAAAAAAAGCAGAAATAACCAATATAAGGAATGAAAAATGGGACAGTAATACAGATCTTACAGATGCATGAAAGGTAATAAGAGGAAATTTTTAAAAAACTAGTTTTTTAATAAAGATAGCAAATCTAAATGGCCTATAAACATTAATACATTGAATCAATAATTTAAAATTTGTACAATTGCACATTAGCCCAGAAAGTCCTGCAAAATGTTGTAGAAATAAATCCAATAATGCATAAACTCTTTAAGAAAAGTTTAAAAAGAAGGAGTAGTTTCTAATTTATTTCATGAGGCAGAATCTTGGTATAGAACCCTATAAGGAAAGTTTGAGAAAGGAAAATGTAGACCAACCTCAATCATTAACATAGATACAAACATCTAAAACAAAATATCAGCAAACCCATTTCATCAAAAAATAAAATAGTTAATACATTATGACTGCATTGGGTTTAATCTCAGAATACAAGATTATCTTACCTTTGGAAAAACAATTTATATATTTCTTCATATTAACAGATTAAAGGAGAAAAATCATGACCATCTCAATTGGTGAAGAAAAAATATTTGATAAAATTTCACACTCATGATAAAGTTCTAACAAAAAAGGAATAGAAGACTATTTTCTTAACCTGATCAAAAACCTACAGCAAGACTCATAATTAGGATCCAATTTTGATCAGTTATATAGAAACCCTGAAGAATTTACAGATAAATAATTGGAAATGGAGAGTTTAGCTAGTTTCTTTAATTCAAAATCAATGTTTAAAAAAGTACATTTCTGAAAAACAAGTAGAAAACTAATATATAATTATATAATTATAATTACTTATATAAAAATTGATATTCAGGAATAAATGTAAGAGTTAAACCCGAATATAAAAAATCAGTTAGGGGCACCTGGGTGGCTCAGTTGGTTAAGCGACTGCCTTCGGCTTGGGTCATGATCCCAGAGTCCTGGGATTGAGTCCTGCATCGAGCCCCACATTGAGCCCCACATCGGGCTCCCTGCTCCTTGGGGAGCCTGGTTCTCCCTCTCCCTCTGCTGCTCCCCCTGCTTGTGCTCTCTCTCTGTGTCAAATAAATAAATAAAATCTTTTTAAAAAATTAGAAAAAGATAGATATAATAAAAATCTGCAAAAGATTTGAATAGGCAATTCATAGAAGGAGAAACTCAAATGAAAAATAAGCATATAAAAAGATGTTCAACTTTATTAGTAATCAAGGAGACAAAAATTAGAACCACAGTAGTATACCATTTCCCACCCACCAGTGTGACACACAATTAGTCTGGTGATGTCAAGGATGTGGAGCAACAGGAGCAACTCTTATTAACTGTTAGTAGGAATGGATATTAGTGCAACAATTTTGCAGAACAACTTGGCATCATCTAATAAGGTATACTTGTACAAACGCTTTGACTAAGGTATTCACTCCTAGCACTCATGCACCAGAAGACACGTACACGAACATTCATAGCAGCATTGTTTGTAATGGCAAACAAGTGGAAACTACTCAAATATGTGTCAGCAGTAGAATGGATAAATAAATTTATGGTATGTTCTCACAGAAGATTATTATACAGAAGTGAAAGTGAATGAAAAGCAGTCACAATGTGAATGGATCTCAGAAATATGATGTTGAGTGAAAACAAGTTGGAGGATAAATGTGGAGTCCATTCACTTAAATTTCAAAAATATGCAAAACCAACCAATATACTCGTTAGGAATGTAAATATATATAGTTGTAATACTAAAAAGGATAGTAAGGAAATGATTACATTATAATAGCCAGGACATGGATGGAGACAACCTAAGTGTTTATCAATGTTTGAATGGATAAAAAAAAAGGTATGTGTGTATGCTGGCACACATGAACATGTGATGGAATATTATTCTGCCATAAAAAAGAAAGAATTTTGCCATTTTTAACAACATGGATGGAACTTGAGTACATTAAACTAAGTGAAATTAAGTTAGAGAAAGACAAATATTCTATGATCTCACTTATATGTGGATTAAAAAAAAGCTTATAGAAAAAGAGATCAGATTTGTGGTTACCAGAAGTGTGAGTAGTTAAAAGGTAACAAACTTGCAGTTTTAAGATAAATAATTTCTGGGGATGTAATGTACAACATGATGACTATAGTTAATACTGCTGTATGGTATATTTGAAAGTTGCGAAGAGAGTAAATCCTAAAAGTTCTCATCACAGGGAAAACCTTTTTTTCCTTTTTTTTTTTTTGTATCTATATGAGAAGATGGATGTTACCTAAACATATTGTGGCAATCATTTCATAAATATATATAAGTCAAGTCATTATGCTGTACACTTTAAACAGCACTGTATGTCAAATATCTCAATAAAACTGAAGGGAAAAAATGATTACAAATGATTTAAGATAGCAGAGGGAAAGTCAGCAAGGAACTGAAAAGGTAATGGCAATATTCTTTTTATGAAAAGTATAAAGTCAAGTCATGATAGCTGTATGTATTCAATATTTAATAAAGGCAATAACAGATTAAGGAATTAAGTGAATTACCCCCAAAATCTCAACCAGTAACCTATCGAATTAGGGCTTGAAATAGAATTGTCTGACTCCAAAGCCCTCAGTTGTGGCCACTAGCAGTATCTGCTCTCAAAGTAGCTGGCATAAGAGGCTGATAATCAACTTTCCTATCTCCCCTCACTTTGTGAATTTGATGCCTTGCTTAGGCCCATGGTATCTTCCATTCCCTACCATGGGTGAATTTGTGGGGAACAAAAAAACTTCTCCATTTCTGAAGGAAGGGTATTTAGTTTCTTTCTCTAGTCAAATCTTGGTCTACCCTTCTCTACGATGTGTATTTTTTAAGTGAGGTAAGAGTCACATAAAATTAATCATTTTAAAGTGAACAATTTAGTATAATTCACCACTTTTATCTAGTTTCAAAACATTTTCCCAAAAGGAAACTAGGGACCCATTAGTCCTCCCTTCCCCAGGCCCTGGCAAACATCAGTCTACTTCCTGCCTCAATAGATTTATCTGTTCTTGTTATTTCATATAAATTATATCATGCAATAATTGTTCCTTTGTATTTGGCTTCTTTCACTCAGCATAATGTTTCCAGGTGCATCCACATTGTAGCATGGTTCAGTATTTCATTACTTTTTATGGGTGAATAAAATTTCACCTCCTCTACTTTTTTGTAATTTTCTCCTCAGAGCCTCCTGAGTTATAGCTGGATTGTAGCTATATAGTATATATATATAGCTATATAAGCTGGATTATACCCTTTCACATTTCCCCCTTTATTTAGTTAAATCTTACTGCTCCTGCTTTTTTTTTTTTTTCTTTAACAAACTGCCCAGGATTCCAGCTGCTTTTCCTCTATCATATTTCACTTTGATGGTATGAGCCCTTGTCTGAACATATTCCATTTTGGGTTATTTGCAAATATGGTCTCTGCACAACTTCTGCTTCATTCAATTCCTTGATAAAACTATTCAGTAGAAAAGCCCAATATGACCGTAACTGCTTTGTCTGGCATGAGAACATAATTTGCCATCTTATCCATACATTGCAGGGAGATATTGTGCCAAATGTTTTGCTGGTATCAAGATTCATCCATTTTAGGGTTCTCTATCTTCATAATCTCCTCCCCCTTAACTCCTCATTCTTTATGTCTTCAGCTTTAAATGTCACTTCCTCAGGGAAGCTGTCTTTACCTGCATTCTTGGTTTGCTTTGCCAGGGTGTTCAGAGATAACCGGTTCCTATTTATGCTCTTGCTTCTGTTCCTTATTACACTGTCTCACAAGTCAGGCCCCCTCGTGTTTATTATCACAGCCCCTGTGCCTCTTCTTTGGTATGTTTATTATATTTTTAAATTAACTAGCTCTTTGTGTCATTATTTGACATTTGTTGCCCCATGTCCTCTGCTAGATCATAAAATCCAAGATAGCAGGGGCCATGTATTTTTTTTTTCTAGCTCCCACTGCAGTGTCTAACAAATATTAAGTGCTCAATAAATGTTTGCTGTGGAAAAACTTATCTTAATAAACCTGTCCAGTAAATTTGCTCACTGAACCTTGATAGCCAAAAATTGAAGAGACTTTGGATCCACTTTGAGCCGCTTTTGGGGTAGCATTCTGAGCACACTCCCTTGTTCTGGTCTCCTGGCCAGAGCCTTGGTGAGCTTACTTGATATAGTCATATAAAGAAGAACCAAAGGACTTCGGATTAGTTAGTTGCAAGAATTTTTTTCCATGAATTAATTTTAAAAATGGGTTCCTTTTGGTTGGGGGGAAGGAGGTAGGAAGGAGATTGAGTAAGGGTTGGTGAAACAAGGGAAGGTGAATTTAATCACTTCCTTGTGCCCTTTTCCTGGGCAGCAATGTGTGATGAATGCTAAAGAGCAAATGTAATAAATGTCTCAATATCTTGGCTGAGAGCAAGAGTCTAATTACAAGCCATATGGCCTCTTCAACTCAGTGGCTGTGAATTTATTTGGGTTTTATCCAATGAGTATCAAGAGCAGTTAAGCAATCAATAGATTTTTCTATCACTGAATTTCATATTTTTAGATCCAAGGTCAACACTCTAAATTCTTCTCTTTAGATATCTTATTCCCTCTCCTTCCAAAAAAGTGGGGAAATCATGATTGCACAAAAAATCTTTAGGATTTAACTGGGAGTTTTCAGTCCATTGCCTTCAGTTTGGAAAAAACAAACAAACCAACCTGAAGTTAACTGTTGTATTCTTGGTTTGTTTTGCCAGGATGTTTAGAGGTAACTGGTTCTCGTTTATGCTCTTGCTTATGCTCGCCCTCTCTCTCTCTCTCTCTCTCTCTCTCTCTCTCTCTCTCTCTCTCACACACACACACACACACACACACACACACACACACACACACACGTAGACACAGAGTCCCGGGAAACAGGGTACCTCAAGATGGTCTACAAAGTTCTCTTGGCTAGTAGTATTCTGATTTCGTTGTGGTCTTCAGCCAACAGAGGAGTATGGGGTCTAAATGAGATTGTTTTAAATATACCGCTAAAAAATTCACAAAGTGGAACTTCTAATTTGTGAACATTTGAAAGGAAGGAAAATCACCTGGTGCCCATTACCTTTACCTTTCAAGTTTCAAATTTTCCAAGATAAAAAAAAAGGGGGTGATGGTCTTCCCCTAGACACTTTCTTTCTTCTATTTGATCCTGATTGATTCATAAGAATAATAGTATTTCCCTGTGTTCCTAGGATCCCACTGGGAGTATATCTTTATTTTGAGAAAGAAATGGATATCCATTTATAAGTTCTGTAGTTTCCAGCGAATATTGAAGATGCCACTGAACTTTTCCCCTGAACTAAGGGTAGAAGCTGAATTATATGAATTATATTATATATGAATTATACCCTTTCACATAGTTGAAAGAGATACAAATACTAAAGCCAATCTTTCCTTTCTACTGCCAAATCCTACCCTATACCACTATTCTCAGACAGAAACTGGTACTATTTTACAGCATCAGAAGTTATCTTAGGCTTTAGCCAGTGTTGAGGAGTAGGCATGTTTGAAATATGCACTTAATAAAAAAAATCCAAGAAAAATTATAGGCTTTAGATATAAAACTAAAATTATTAAATATATCAAGGTAGGTGAAAAACATTTCTAATGTTTTTTTTAATAAGTCAGTTGGTTAAAAAAGAGTTTGATATTTTAAATTTGGATTTTCATAAATTAAGAGATTTGTACAATGTTCTATAATGTGTCCTTAAAAGCAAAGTTTGAGGTGTTTAGTCACTGAATTCAAATCAGAAATATATTCCTCTAGCTAGTTCCTGTTCTTTCTTCTTCTTTGTTAGTCTAGTTAGGCATAGGAGGCAATAAGTATTAAGCAGCTATAACTTTTATTCTGGAGAGAGGATAATCTCATATTAGTTTTATTATACTTTTTATCTTGGCATTTCTGGAAATTAAATTCAGAGTAATATAATAAATGCTAACCATACTTTTTTGAAAATTAATACATATGAAAAATAAATTTTCAATTGTAATTTCATATACTGGCCAAGTCTCTAAGCACAGTATAATCTGTAGCATAGCATTTAGATTGATAATTAATATAAAACTCTTGCTCCATCTACTTCTCCCCACTGCACCTTATCATCTCGGTTAACTTCAGTCTTCCCTAAAAGCAGGGCATTATGCTCTGGAGGAATTTTGTTCTGTTCCTTACCAGTGAGTATCAAGCTTGAAATAAGGATTTATAGTCCATACAGGGAAATATTTCAGCAGTACTGGCTACATAACTACAAAACCCAATGCAAAATGAAAATGTGGTATAGCTGATTCAAAAGCTAAGAATTTGAAGATGGTTGCAGCAGAGTAATAAACCAAGTGTTGGAAATCCTAGTCAGTGCAATAAAGCAAGAAAAAGATCACTACATCAAAAACTAATGATGTATTATATGGTGACTAACATAACATAATAAAATTTTAAAAAAAAGAAATGAAAGTCATGCAGATTGGAATGGAAGAAATAAGACCATTTCTATTTGCAGATAACATAATTGTCATCATAGAAAATCCCAAAGAATTCACACACAACAACACAAATTAGTAAGTGAGCTTAACAGGAACACAGGATATAAAGTCAATACACAAAAATGTTTGTAAATACTTGTGATGAACAATTGGAAACCCAAGTTAAAAACCAGTGCCATTTACACTAGCTTTCCCCAAAATGAAATACTTAGGTACTCATTTAACATACCATCTCTGTATGATGAAACTATACTACACTCATAAAAGAAATCAAATGAGACCTAAATAAATAGAGACACATACTGTATTGGGGGATTGAAAGATTCAACATAGTAATAAAGACTTAAATTTTTCCCAAATTAATGTACAAATTTAATGCAATTCTAATTTTAAAAATTGGTATCTTTCTGTAGATTTAGACAACCTAATATTAAAATTTATATGGAAAGGCAAAGAAAATAGAATCGCCAAAACAGTTTTGAAAAAGAATGAAGTTGGAGGAATCACATTAGCTGAATTTAAGACCTACTTTAAAGTTGCAGAAAGCAAGGCTGTATTATTGGTGAAGGGATAGACACATAGATCAATGGAACAGAATAGAGTCCATAAATAAACATAGAAATATGGCCAACTGATTTTTGACAGGAGCAAAGACAATTCAATGGAGAAAGGATAATCTTTTCAACAAATGGTGTTGGAACAATTAAACTCCATGTGCCTTCCCCCCAAAAAAGATGACCTAAGTCTCACACCATAAACAAAAATGAATTCAAAATGGGTCATAGATCTAAATGTTAGACATAAAACTATAACACTTTTAGAAAACATTGGAGAAAATCTTCATGACTCAGGGTTAGGCTAAAAGTTCTTAGACATGACATTAAAAGCATAATCCCCTTAAAAATTTGACACCTTTTTCATCAAAATTTTTGCTCTGCAAAGAAGCAGCAAAAAATATATGTAGATACGATACCAGTTTTGTAAAATGAAACCCCATAAATATTTACACAAAAATTTTTAAAAGTGTTTTTATCCTTGGGGAACTAGTACCAGAAGGTTGGTGTAAACCTGCTTTTGACTCTGTATCCTTCTTTGGTTGTTGAATTTTTATGAATATCTCTTACTTTCATACAAGGTCCCAAATCTCCCCACCCTTAGCAGCTTTCAAATGAGGTTAGTCAGCAGTCTGCTAGAAAATTTGTGGGGAGGTGAGGGTTGACTACTCAGATCTCTTCCAACTATAAAATCCTAGGATTGTATGATTAGATTCAATGTAAGATAATTAAAAATTCCCTAAGTGAGAAAATGTTTACCATATTTTATTTAATTTCAGAATCATTGAAAAAAAAATCTTAAAGCCCCAGGGCTCACCAGTGCCTTCCAATGGACTCAAATCTTGATATATGCTTCTTATCATTTGTCAGGAGTAGCTTGATATCTAAATGATTAGTAGTCCCTTTCAAGTATATTTTCTGTTTTCTTAAAATTTATTTTAGAGAGAGAGAGTGTGTGTGCATGAGCAGGTGGAGGGGCAGAGGGAGAGGGAGAGAATCTCAAGCAGACTCCCCACTGAGCCCCTCAGGACCCTGAGATCATGACCTGAGCTGAAACCAAGAATCAGACGCTTAACCAGCTGAACCACCCAGGCACCCCTCAAGTTTATTTTCTTAAACAACTTTAAGTGGGTCCCCTTCTTTTGTAGAACAGAAGAGACCGTATTCCATTTATTGGATCACAGTCCAGAAAGCATAGTCTTCACATGGAATCTTCTCTTTCATCTTTACGAGCCCTAACTTACATTAATTTTATCTGTAAACTACATTAAGTCTCTGAATTAGTGGGGTAAAAATCTGAAACTAGTGCACCTAGCTGCAAATAAGGCATAAATTTTCATAATGAAATGTTAGACTGAAGAGCACTGGTGAATTTACTGTTAGGTTAATGAAATTTAAGCTTCAGGGACCTCTATCTGTGCAGATCTTTCTGAGGGCCTTTTGGGGCCCTAACAATATGCTTATATTTTTGTAGATTTGCAAAAGTAAGATATTTTAATTATAATCAGCAAAAACAGTGTCTCTTTCCACTTTGATTTTCCCTCCATCACACGTTTCTTCTTGATGAAGGGCAACAGAGGGGCTATGGATATTTGGGGGATTCAGTTAAGGGGAAATAGATCCCATTTGAGTTTAGTGGCATATGTTTTTGGGGTTTGCAACGAATCTATGCATAGCTCATTATTGCTAGCCATACCGGCATAATAGCTCCCTATGCCAGTTCACTTGCTGAGGAGACATGAAGATCCACGCCAGAGGTGATGTCACCCTGTATGATTGTGCCCAGGGGGCTCTGATATTGGAAGTATTGGATGATGTAGGGGCAACAAATTTGGAAATGCACAGACTTAAAAAGTGGTCTGTGAAAAATTCTTCCAAATCTTACAAATGAAATAGACTAGTCTTTCAAATTTAATAGCTATCCTTAAAAATTTAGACATTATCAATAATGAGTTATAAAGCCATGAGAGAAAACAAATCTTGATCAAACACACTAGAGGAAAAACAGAATTATTTTTCTATTCTTCCTATAGAAAATTATATTCCAAAATTATTGTTAAATGAAGAGGCAGTCAAAGAACAGTGCATCCAGAAAACATAGGGGGAAAGTATTACAGAGGTGTGCCAGGCTGTTAATTAAACCATTGCTACTTTTCTAGACTTCTGATATTTATGGTATTTTCAGTTTTTAAGCTTTGCATTTTGTTGTGATTTCCTTTTCTCATTACAAATAAATATTTGTTTTCAGACCTACTTTTGTATTTGTAACTTTGTGCTTTTTTTTTCTTAAAGAGCACTGCCCAAATTATGTAAGTGTCAAGCCCTCTAAAACTTGAATCAACTCTGCATAGAGCTTTTAAATATTTGGGCATAGAATAAAACTTTTCTTTTTGCTTAAGGATTCTTAGTAACACATTCAAGTGAAATCATGCTTTACTTAGTCTAGAATATGACCTCTGCAATGGAATTGGTAACTCTGGGGTGTCAGAACTGAGAACAGTGAGAGGCACACAGATTTATCACCAGCCATCCTGCAGGAAGGAAACCTGGGTGGAATTTGGCACTGAGTATAAATTTCTGTTCCAGAAAAAAAAACTGCAAAGAGGTCTGCTGAAATGACCTGGTAGAGCTTTTATCTAATTTAAAAGAGGAAAGACTTTGAGGCTTTTCAGAGAAGTATGAAACAGTAGATTTGGGATATCTAGGTTCAATTCACCTAGTTTTGATTTCTGCACTATACAGGAAAAGTTAAGGTAAGGTTGACACAGTGGATAATGATGACAATACTTTCCTATCTCACTGTCCCTTTCTATCCTCTGTAGTATTTGAATACTGTACTGGATTGATGGATGTTATGGGAGATCCTGTAGACAATAGAGCCAGTAAATGTGATCTTATAACAATTTAACTCCCTTGCAAAGGCAGATGGGATTAATGTACTGGGATCATCATTCTTAAGCAAGTTATGCAAGGTCACTGGCCCTTCCATGGAGAGGAGTTTACATACATATATATTTCTGTTTAACCCATTTTTAAGTAGTACTGCTTGCTTGCTCTTTTTGGTATATATGTCCTCATTAAAAGATTAATTGTCCTTTTATAGCCCAGATAAGGCAAAAGGCAATTGTAATTATATCTCACCATGGGCCCACGATTTGTCTACCGGGGCAGTAATAAAAAATTGTTAGAGTAACCCCCTTCTTTGCCAGAATGACCACGCATTGGTCCCCATAGAGAGGGGTCACAGGTTGCAGGAAAATCCCTCAGTCTTCTCTGACTCCCGATCCTAAAATTGTTTGGACTAAGTATGATTCATATAATTGAAGATTTCTTCCTTCAAGCTGGAGTCAGGGTGGGTAATAACACTATTGCTTAGCATCACATCTGATAGGGAATAAAAGGTATGTGGAAGTCTTTAAATAGTCTCTGCTGCTTGATGTCATAGAAATTCTATTTCATTGTGATCAAAAGAATCAGTACAGTCCAGAGAAGTGTACCATTCCTAAATTCAGCAATTCTGACAACAATGGGCCACTGTCTGAATTATCAAGTAATTCTTTTATTTGGCTGTCCAAGGTTCTTTGTGATTTAGTGATGAAGTCTGTAAGGCAGAATAATGATGCATTCTAAAGGAGAAAATGATAGTAGGATTATGGCTGCAAGACAGAGAGGACAATGGCAGGTTTGACTCCAGCTTGTTTAAACAAAGGCATTTCCCAGAGCATATGAAGTATTCCTGGTGTTGTGAATTCTGTGAGGTTTTATCTTTCTTTATACTTTTTTTCTTTATCATTTTCTGGGTGGAATGAGCTTGAAGAATCAAGTAATATTTCCTGGTCATGTATACACATAGACAAACATGTGGAGGTGATTAAGCAAAGCAAACAGTCCCATTTACATAGCACAATATTCTTGATGCTGGTTGAGGCTAGCTCTGAATGTGTGGATTTGAAAGGAAGCTACATTTCCAGGGAAGAAATATCACCCTTCCCCAGTTCTACCCAAAACTCATTTATCAGGTAATCAGAAAGAAGAAAAGTCAAGGGTTGTTGACTTTTTGTGATGTCCACTCCCTTCTATGTAAATAGAGATCCTAAGGTAACAGGCTTGGTTCTTGTATGCCTGAGCATTCCCACCCAAACCTCCCTGAACCTAGAGCTCATGCTCCTGTAATGAGATCACGAATTGTACTGGCTTTGCTTTGTGGTCAGCATGTTTCTTTTTAATGGTGTCAGGTTCTACTTTTCTCTGCAGCTGGGAGAGGTAACTGTCCTTTTATCCTCTCCAAAAGAGGTACCAAAGATGACTGTCTTTGGGATTCCCCTCATTGGGTTGTTGGATCTCTCTCACTCTAGTGATAACCATCGTCAGGGATCTCATGCTTGGTCAGGCCTGCGAAGGGACACCCACTAGCTCTGTTCTCATCTTACTCCACCTTTTTCCATGTCAGTCTTGATCTGCTCCTCAAGATCCTCTGGGGACACATAAAAGTCCTCTTCTGGCACCGACGATTTGGGCCGGCAGCGTCCACAGCAGCAGTTGCAACAGCAGCATAGGCAGCAGCAAAAATAACAGCCAGTCAAGAGGCCAATGATGACAAACAGGGTCTAGGGGAAGCAGAGGCAAAGCAAAATAGGGGTTAGGGGTGGTGGAGTGTGGGAGAACCCCAGAAATTAAGTGTGCATCCATGTATCTTCAGAGACCTGAAGATAATGCAGTTCACCCTGCAGACCACATATTCACCCTCATCCTTATTCCATACAAGAACTGCCTTTTTAGTTGCCTTGGAAACAAATTCCTTATAAAGTTTTGCCTAACAAGTTCACAGGAAGTGACTTGTAGCCTAAGTAATGAAGGGTGATGTTTTCTTCTTTATTCATAAGCTATGGTGGTCATTATTAAGAGTAGAGCAAACAAAACAAACACAATCTCTACAGATCAAATGAGCTAACCAAGGGGACTGAATTATTCTCACCAAAGAAGAGATTTTGAGCGCTCTCCCTCCCACCTCCGCATTTCTGTTAGTCACCAGGTCCTGCCAGAATCTCTTCAAATTCCCTTACACCCTCCTCCTTGTCTCTATCCTGATGGTAGGACTTTAGAAAGATCTTGTTATCTCTGCCTTTAACACTTCAATAGCCTCCTAACTAGCCTCCCTGCCTCTACTCTTGCCTCCTATTCTACTCTGCACGTTGTTGTTGGAGCTCTCTGAAATACATGTTCTCTTGAATGTATGTAGCAACTTTCCTGCCTCTCAGGAAAGGCTTGAGGTCCTTATTAATAGTCATCTGGCTTCAAACCCTTCTGTGAATTAGCACAGCCCTGTTCCTGCCATACCTGATAGATTTGCTCTCCCTGTGGATTCATCTGCCCAGAGGGCCCCTTCCCATTCCCCAGCCATCTAAAAAATGCCCACTGTGTGTTGAAGATTCATCTCAAAGATCCTCTCTCTGACATCGTTCCTGATCCCCCCCCCCCACTCTAAAACAGTTTCTCCTTCCTTTGTGCCCCAGCTGTACTCCATATAAATTTCTTCAGGACAAAATTCAATTTAAGACATTGATCAGTTTATATGTTTGTCTCACATTAGACTGAGGTTCTTGGAGGCTGGAACTATATGTTAGTCACCCTTCGGTCCCTCCTAACCTAAGGATTTAGTACCTGGCATGTGGAAGACAATAAATACCTATTGAATTAATGAATGTATGAAGTAGTTAATAGATAAACAACTTGTTCCTCCTCATGAACAGCCAGCACCAGGGTTTCCCCACAAGCATATAAAAGGTTTGCTTAGGGGTCCCTGGGTGGCTCAGGTGGTTAAGCGACTGCCTTCAGCTCAGGTCATGATCCCATGGTCCTGGGATCGAGTCCTGAATTGGGCTCCCTGCTCCTCAGGGAGCCTGCTTCTCTCTCTGCCCCTCCCCCATGTTTGTTTTCTCTCAATCAAAAATAAATATATAAAAATACTTTTTAGAAAAAGATAAAGGTTTGCTTACTAAGTCTGCCATAGCTAAAAATGAAAAACTTTCCCAACCTCCAATTTAAAACTTTTGTTAATTGAGCAAAATAAATTTGATTTTTTTAAAAAAATACGTTATTTGGCATAGGAAGTGTTTTATACATCTTTGAATCAGAATGCAGATTTTATCTAAAAAGAGAAAGAGGATAAAGATCAACTTGTGTATATGTAGTTCTTCAGGAAGTTAAAGTAGAAATCTTTAATGTCGATGAGCCTCACCTGGCTCATTCCTGCTTCTTAGCCCAGCACCCCATCTCTGACTCTGGTCCCCATTATGGGGTGGAGCCTACAGTGGCTCATGGAGCCTACAGTCACACACTCATGCCGATAATCTTTTTGCCATGTGTACTCTACATTTTCATAGACTTTAAGTAAATTACTCTGAAAACAAAACTGCAACACCCTTCTCCTCACCAGCTGCGTCCCCAACCCTCCTGTGCAGTATTCCTGAGCTCCTGCCCCAACCAGCTACTCCTTTTTTTACCTACCTTTGTCCTTTTTTGTCTTTACCATGCAATTCCCATATTTTTCTCTTCTCCAAAAATTTCCTTTAATTCATATACTGTTTTGTTCTTTAATTATTCCAACTAGATTGTTTGCCTGTTGCAGAAATAACCTTGCCTTATATACTTACAGTGCTTAGCACACTACTAGGCATAAGTAGGAGTCCAATATTTTGAAATACATATTTTCATTGGTACAATAAATCATTCTTGCAGTGCACACCTAATACATGATCACTATGTGCCAGCCCTCTCTAATGGGCACTGTGCAATTAGGTTTTTGATATAAGCAGAAGAAGAAGGTAAATTTCTTTGTAACTGTATTTTTAAAGAGCCATATCAGGAATTATTTCAAAAATCTCTTATACTTTTGGACAGCTTCTGCTTTTCTATATGAATTTTGATCAATTTTGTCAACTTCCGCAGCAAGGAAGCCTATTCTCGTTTTTATGCAGGCCAGCCCCAATATGCAACCAGGTGCTGGTATGTAAATTATCTAGAATGCCAAATATACCTTCCCATGGAGAGAATGTCATGCCTGGAGGTTAGATTTGCAGGTAAGCCCACACTGTTATATGAACACTCAATCTATTATAAATGACATTGTCATTATGTACACTCTTGTTCCAAGGTCCAAATCCACTCAGTGGGAACTTGTCTCCCTCCCAGGTCTTCAACAATAGAGAAAGGGGGTTTCAGTTGGAATCCCAGTTATCTCTAGGAAAAGAAATGTTGGAGACTACAGAAGACAAGTGAGGCTTCAGGTTGCAGACGCTCCATGCTTATGTATAAAAATATATTCTCTCTCCTCCTGCATATATAAGACTCTTCAATTTAGCAAGATTTATTTTAGTGGAAGAAAATAACAATCCCTCTTTTTGGAGATCTGTAGCTTTTTAAATTATTACCACCCATATGAATGTGAGTTCATACGATTTCCCAAATTATATGAATTGTACAAAAAATATGCTGATGGACCATATGTATAGTTCACATGTAAATACCCTTTTATCAGAAGATATATATATATATATAACTATCATCAAACACTCATATACTAGGTATTCCTAGGAAACCACACAAAATTTACTGTCAGAAGTCAATTCTGATTGCACTAAGTCCTTAAAAATGTTGCCTTCTTCTTGACCAGATATCCTTTTTTTTTAATTTCTCCCTCTGTGTCTCTTCAACATCCTTCCAGCACTACTTAATTCTCACTTTTCCCCCCTCATTTCCTTCTCCACTACTTGAAGTCAGGCCCCACATGAGCCTATCACATAATTACCATACATTCTCCCAAGTACTGTGTTTGCTCAGGTAGCTTATGCTCTAGATAGTAAAGTACATGGTTAAATTTGTCCTATAATAATTTACTAAGCACTTGTCACACTAATAAATTATTTTTGTTTTGAGCTGTGAGTCAGTTCTTAATTAGTCATTATGGGGGGAGGGAGGGCAGTCAGAATTAACCTGAAGCCTCAAATTCAATTATAATTAATGTCTACAGGTATTTTAAGTCATGCTGTATTTTATAATTATTTGACAAGCTAAAGAAAAAAAGAAAAAGAAAAGATCCTCAAATAACAGCTTTCAGTCAAAGTGATATCTCTTTTTATTTACAAGAGTTTAATAATATAGTAAGATTAGGTTTTCTCTGAGATGGAGCCTAAAAGAACGAATAATACCATGATTTTTCTAGGAAATTGTTTTTAAAGAAAAAATTGATTTACCTTTGCCCACCAGCTTGACAGCATGAAGTAGGTGTTAACGTTTTCATCTCCAAATTGCTCGGCCACATACAGTCCCAGTGATCCATACTTGTCATATATGTTTCTCTTTGACATGTCAGTAAGTATTGTGTGGGCATTGTTGATTTCTTTAAACTTGTCAGCAGCAGCTGGATCATCCGGATTCTTGTCTGGATGGTGTTTCAGGGCCAATTTTCTTTTAAAATTAAAAAAAAAAAGTGAGGAAAAGTGTTATTTGACAAGAATTGCTTTGACATTTTAGGAGGGGCACTATTCATTTGTACACCGTTTTTACATGCAATTACTGTGAAGTGTTAAGTTTCACAAAAATGTTGATGTAACTAAGCAAGTTTTCATCAGATGTTGTCTCTTGTTTCTGATGTGCAGGCACAGTAGCATTGTTTCTCTCCTCACATCCTCAAAGGAATTCTCAACTGCTGCATTGTTGTAGAGTCTGTTCTTTCTGTTGGCAAATACGTGAAGTTTGTTTTTACCTGGCAGCTGATCAGTGGCCCATCTCAATATGCAGAGGCCTTTAAGAGTTTGTACAGTAGGGTCAGTTTATACCAAAATTCCATTTAGCACTGTAACAAGTTTCTAGAATTAACAAAACTTCACACCACATATTCAAAAAGTTAAACTCAACTGTCAAAAAAAAAAAAAAACCTGATTCATAGTCCCTTGAATAAATAGTATGACCCTTTTCACAGATCTTCCACAAATCCTTACTCCCTTTTGTTTTTATGAACAACTACTAGGACTTCCCTTGTTTTCAAATGTATATTTGACTTCTTTTCAAATAGATCTTTCCACTTTAAATAATCTGTAGAAGTTTACTTGTGAGTAAAATGTCCTCGCTTCTCTGTGGATCATAAATCAGTTCCTGAAGGGTATGTGTATGTGTTATGTTGCAGTGTGTGTGTGTGTGTGTGTGTGTGTGTGTGTGTATGTGAGAGAGAGAAAGAGATATTTGGGGGTTATTTATTCTTCAATTATACTCAAGTATTTAAAAACCTGTAAAATGATGGTAAGAACTGAGCTATGATAGTCAGGGTCTGACTGGTGGCCATTTCCTTCACTTCCCTCTACAGACAGATTTAAATAATGATTGAAGCCATGTGCAAAACTTGAGTCTATAGTAATTCTTCCACTATAAAGTCAATGAATTTCATGACTCTGTACTGGAAATTTTATATGACTCGTTCTCCCTACTATGCCCATCATAGCTATATATAGGAATATACCTTAAGCTTTTGTTTTGGTTTAGGCTTAACCACTTCATTTTAATGCAATAATAAAAGGCCATAAATAGAGCAGAAAAGTAGGGTATACTTTATAAGTCAATCTACCCAATAAACAGGAAAAAAAATCACGCCACTTTAAGAATTAAAGTATTGCTGGTTAGGAAGTAGGTGATTAAGCAGCTCAGCATCAGTGTGCTTAAAAAGTACCAAAATACTTAAAAGTATAAATTATGGTGTAAAATCCATTTCAACTCTGCACTCAGAATAAACAAAAAGAATAAAGCAATGATAGTTCATTTTAAATTTGTTTAATCAAAACATTTCACGCTTTTTGAGAGACATTTGAGTTATCTATAAATTCTTTTTTTTTTCTTTAAAGATTTTATTTATTTGACAGAGAGAGACACAGTGAGAGAGGGAACACAAGCAGGGGGAGTGGGAGAGGGAGAAGCAGGCTTCCCACAGAACAGGGAGCCCATGCAGGGCTCAATCCCAGGACCCTGGGGTCATGACCTGAGCTGAAGGCAGACGCTTAACAACTGAGCCACCCAGGTGCCCCTCTATAAATTCTTATAGATAGGACCATTGGAGATGTTTTTTATGTGCAGAATTCATGATGAAATCATGCTAAATAGCACAAAATGCCTATTTTGTCATTTAAAAAACCTTTTATAATGTTTACTATATGCCAGCACTATTATAAGCATGTTATAAATATTAATTCATTAATATTCACCACAACTCTATGAAATAGGTATTATAATGATCCCATTTTACAGGTGAGGAAATTTAGCCACCAGAAAGCTAAGTAACTTGCCCAATATCATACAGCTAATAATTAGAGCCAGGCTTTGAATACAGGCAATCTGACCCTGAGCACATGCTCTTAACCAGCACTATGCTGCCTTTTTTATATTTTTAAATTAAAAAAGTAAGGCACACAGAATGTTAGTATGCCATTGTAAGGATTTTGGCTTTTGGTCTAGGTGACATGGGAAGCCATTGGGGTTTTTTGAGAAAAAGAGTGGTATGATCTGACTTTAGTTTTAGAAAGATTACTAACTCTTGGAGAGGAAAAAGGCCAAAGCAGGGACACTCTCTTAGGAAAAGTTCATGGTGGTTCTGGTCAGTGTGGTAGTGGAAGATATAATGAGAAGTGGTTGGATTCTGGATATATTTTGAGGGCTAGCTGATGGATTGGATGTGGGATATAAAAGAAAGAGAAATCAGAGATGGCCCCAGAGTTTGGGCCTGAGCAAACAGAAGTTTGTAGTTACTATTTAATGAGTTGACAATAGATTTTTTTTTTTGCAGTAGGGCATGGTTTGCTAGGATTTAGAGTTGTGTTTTAGATACCTTTGAGATGCCTATTGGACTTCCAAGTGGACATGGAAGTAAGAGAGATATATGAGCCTGGCGTTTAGGCAAGAATTATTGTGGGAGATGTTATGTTTGAGAGTTCTCAGAAGGTAGATGGTATTTAGAGCCATGGAACTAGAAAAGATTCCCAAGGGATTGGTTTTAGAAGTCTAAAACCTGGGCTTTGGGAAGAAAGGACAAGCAGAACAAAGAAAAGCCAATGACGCAGAAGGAAAAATCTGGAGAATATATCTTGGGATCTAAGTTAACAAAGTATTTCAAGGAAGAGAGCGGTCATTTGTGTCAAATGCCATTAATAGGTCCTATATGATGAGGACTAAGAATTGATCACTGGGTTTAGTGATATAGAAATCTTTGGTGACCTTGACACACACACACACACACACACACACAATGGAATAAAGCAGAAAAACAAGTAGAAAAGAAAGAAAAACATGAAAGGTTATAACCACAATTACCAGTGCTTTTAGCTACACATTACGATTATAGGTGATTCTTTATTTTGTTTTTTCTTGTTACAAAAAAAAAGAAAAAACCAGATTACTTGTGTAGTTTCCTTCTGTAAGCATTTTTAAGCTCATTATAAATGTTGTTCTCTTTTAATAGCTGAAAGTTTAGTTTGTTCTCTTAAATTACCTACTACCAAATTAAAAGGGGTAAAAAAAGGAAGAAAGAAGAAGTCCTCTAACTTCAATGATACAATGATCATCATCAAAAAACATCAAGTGGATTCTTTAAACACATTAATTTCAATGGCATAATATTCCTGGAATTCTCACACTGTGCTCTGGGATACAATTGCAGCATTTTCCCCTACTAGTTCCAGAAATCATTTCCAGGCCAATCAAATACAAGAGCTATTACTTCTGCCTTGAAAAAAGAAACCCGGGAAAAGTGCCTCTTTGCATACATTCTCTTGTTTTTAAGTTTCAGTTGTAGACTGATACACACTGCCCAAGACTTAGCCAGAGAAGCCTGGCTTCTTGTCATATTTTAAGCTGCTCAGATCTTTGTCAGCTCACAAGGGCAGATGCACTCAACCATTTATCACACTCCTCTAACAATAGCATTGGCAAATTCAGAGGGCTGAACCATCTCCATTTGTAACAAATCCAATTCCTGGTCGTCAGCAACATTTTGACTCCTCTTGGCAGATACTCTTGGCTCTGAGGAATCCTTGGGAAATATGGCTAGCAGAGGCAGCTGCCAAAATTACAAAACTGCTCAGGAAGTAGTTGGTCAATGACCCATCTTTGGGAATTGCCTATAGAGCAAGGAAGCATGTATGGAATTTAGGGTGAAAGGAAGAAGCTAGAGTACATTTAAATATAAAATTCACCTAATTCATTTTAAAGATCTTTCTTATAATTTCTCATTTTATACTTAAAAGTGACATAATACACAACCAGAATGTGTGCCTTTTATTTTAAATCTCTCTGTACTTAGTCACCTATTAATCTGGTATGGCTATAACTGATGTTAGAATAATAGCATCAATCCCTCTAACTTCCACTTCAAAATCCAGTAACAACTGTCAACTGAAATGCATAGTGAATTCAATGAGTGGCAGATAAGATAAACATAGGATGTATAGTTGTAATTATTTAATGCCCCTATTCTGAGGCAGTAGCATAAGTCTAATAAAAATTACAGTGTTCTGCCCAGTTCTCTCCTCTTAACATCTAATCCTCTTAACATCAGATCTACCTACTACTCTCTACCAGTCTCTAAGTCATCTAAGACCCGATTCTGACCATGTTGCCCCACCTCTAGGCCAGAGCTATCTCCATGGGGTTAAAATGTCACAGGAAACCTTGTTTGGGAAAGGTGGTATCTAAGCTTCCGGGAATTAAGTTCCATCCTGGCATGGCTGTCTGTAAGTTGCCTTTCCCCACTCAACACATTTTCAGCTGCTTTCTCCAATGACCACCTATTGTTTCTTATTTCAAAATTCTCCATTACGGGGGTGCCTGGTGGCTTAGTTGGTTAAGTGACATGACTTAGGCTCAGGTCATGATCTCAGGGTCATGAAATGGAGCCCCATGAGCTCGCTTAAGATTCTCTCTCTCCCTCTCCCTCTCGCACCTACCCCCTCTCTTAAAAAACAAAAAAAATTCTCCATTGCGGTATGACTTTCTGCTAAACTCTCTCAGCCACAAAGTTTATTGCCCCTCCAATGTCCCAGAAGAAGCTACCTGCTGCCTAAGAAGAAAGAATAGAAAAGGAAGAGTGATTTCTTCTCATATCCTAGAACCCTTAAAACTATCCTTGTGACAGAGTCAGCATCTAATGCAAAGATAAGAAAAAAAAAAGCAAAATCTGAGTTTGAAAAAGCTCAGGTAGCAAAAGAAGCAAAAGCTGAGCTCAGACATAGACTATTCTTTCTAGAAAAAAATTGGCTATAATGGGAAAGAGACTGGTCGCAAATAGGAAAATGAACTGTTATAAACCAGAGTTTGAAGGTGAAAACAAACCCTAGATTAGCAAACCCAGGTGATGGCAAGTGTTGCAATAATGGAACTTGATAGTTGTCATAATACTAGAAGTTCAGTGGAACTCCTGTGCCCTCTTGGACTAAGTCAACACCCAAGTGAAAACATAATAAACCAGTATAGGAGTCCTAGTGCACATCTCCCTGACATTTGGTATTGGTGGACATTTAATGTTTGACAGTCTATATATATATATATATCCCTTTGTGGTTTAATTTGCATTTTCCTAATTACTAATGGGCTGATACACATATATATGCCATTTGGATATCATTTATTTAAGTTCATAGTCTTTTGCCAGTTTTTAGTTTGATGTTTAAATTGTAGTATTTAAAAAAATACATATTCTATATATGAATCCTTTGTCATTTATATGTATTGCATATATAGTCTCCCTTTCTGGGAACTTGTTGTTGTTAGTTTCTTTCTGGAATCTTTTGATGAACAGAAATTCTTAATTTTAATTTAGTTGAATTGATCAATTTTATCCTGAATTCAGAAAGATATTGTCCTATAAATTCTATAACTCTAAAATCTTTATAGATTTGCCTTTCACATGGTAGTCAAGGATTGATTTGTCGCTGATTTTTCAATGTGGTGGAAGGTAGGTGTCCAATCTTACTTTAAAATGTAGTTATCCAACTGTCCCAGCACCATTTATTTAAAAAATAAAATCCTTTCCCTGTATGTCTAGGCTGTCTGTTCAGCTCCATTGGTCTGCTTGGTTATTTCTGGGCCAATAATAGTTTGAAAATAGTACTTTAAAGTATGTCTTAGTATCTTAAAGATTAAGTTCTTCTGGGGGTGCCTGGATGGCTCAGTTGGTTGAGTGTCCAACTGTTGATTTTGGCTGAGGTCATAATCTCAGGGTGATGGGATCAAGCCCTGCATCAGGCTCCATGCTCAGGACAGAGTCCGCTTGAGATTCTTTCTCCCTTTCCCTCTGCTCCTCCCCCAGCTTGTGCTCTCTCTCTCTCTGAAATAACTAACTAACTAAATAAATAAAATCTTGAAAAAAAAAGCAAGTTCTTCTCTTTTACCAATTCACTAACAGTAAATGGATGTTGAACTTTATCAAATGCTTTTTCTGCATCTGTTGAGGAAACACATTTTTTCTCTTTCACTCTGTTAATGTGATTGATTGGTTTTCTAATATTAAATAAAGTTTGTGTTCTTGGATAAACTCAACTTGGTCATTATGTATTATTTTTTATTTATTGCTGGACTCAGTTTTCTAATATGTGTATCTAATTCTATAAATTTTCCTCTAAGTACTACTTCAACTGCATTCCACAAGTTTTAATATTTAACGTTCACTTCTAGATATTTTCTCATTTTAATTGTGATTTATTTATTTTTTAACACATTATATGCTGTATGTATTATATACTATATTTTTTATTATGTTTAATTAGCCAACATATAGTACATCATCAGTTTTTGATGTAGTGTTCAACGACTCATTAGTTGAGTATAACACCCAGTGCTCATCACCACACGTGCCCTCCTTAATGCCCATCACCTGGTTACCCCATCCCCCCAACCCCCTCCCTTCTGTAACCCTCGGTTTGGTTCCCGGAGTCCAGAGTCTCTCATGGTTTGTCTCCCTCTCTGATTTCTTCCCATTCAGTTTTCCCTCCCCCTGTGGTCCTCTGCTCTATTCTTTATGTTCCACATATAAGTGAAACCATATGATAATTGTCTTTCTCTACTTGATTTATTTCACTTAGCATAATCCTCTCCAGTTCCATCCATGTCAGTGCAAATGGTGAATATTCGTTGTTTCTGATGGCTGAGTAATATTCCATTGTATATATGAACCACATCTTCTTTATCCATTTATCTCTTGAAGGGCATCTCGGCTCCTTCCACAGTTTGGCTATTGTGGACATTGTTGCTATGAACACTGGGGTGCATGTGCCCCTTCTTTTCACTACATCTGTGTCTTTGGGGTAAATACCTAGTAGTGCAATTGCTAGGTCGTAGGGTAGCTGTATTTTTAACGGCTTGAGGAACCTCCATACTGTTTCCCAGAGTGGCTGTACCAGCTTGCATTCCCACCAACAGTGTAAGAGAGTTCCCCTTTCTCCACATCCTTGCCAACACTTGTTGTTTCCTGTCTTGTTAATTTTTGCCATCCTAACTGGTGTAAGGTGGTATCTCATTGTGGTTTTGATTTGTATTTCCCTGATGGCTAGTGATGTTGAACATTTTTTCATGTGTCTGTTAGCCATTTGTATGTCTTCTTTGGAGAAGTGTCTGTTTATGTCTTCTGCCCATTTCTTGACAGGATTATTTGTTTCTGGGGTATTGAAATTTGAGAAATTTTTTATAGATCTTGGATACCAGCCCTTTTTCTGTAATGTCATTTGCAAATATCTTCTCCCATTCCATGGGTTGCCTCTTAGTTTTGTTGACTCTTTCCTTTGCTGTGCAAAAGCTTTTTATCTTGATGAAGTCCTAAAAGTTCATTTTTGCTTTTGTTTCCCTTGCCTTTAGAGACATGTCTTAAAAGAAGTTGCTGTGGTCAATGTCGAAGCAATTACTGCCTATGTTCTCCTCTAGGATTTTGATGGATTCCTGTCTCACATATAGGTCTTTCATCCATTTTGAGTTTATCTTTGTGTATGATGCAAGAGAGTGGTCCAGCTTCATTCTTCTGCACGTGGCTGTCCAATTTTCCAGCACCACTTATTGAAGAGAATTTTTTCCACTGGATATTCTTTCCTGATTTTTCAAAGATTAGTTGACCATAGAGTTGAGGGTCCATTTCTGGGTCTCTATCCTGTTCCATTGATCTGATGAGTTAGTTTAAATTGTGCCTCCAAATTTTCAAATATATCAGAATTTTCTAGTTATCTTTTTGTTTTTGATCTCTAGCTTGAGTGCAGTACAGTGAGAAAGCATTTTATTTTATTTAAATCCTTCAAAATTTGAGAGTTGCTTTAGTCTCATTATTTAATTTTATAAGTGTTTCGTGTGTACTTTAAAGACTACATATTCCATACCTGTTAAGTGCTTCATTCTTGATTTTATTTGATAATTTTTTTGTTCAAATCTTCTATACTCTTAGCCATTATACTAATCTATCAAACAAGGTATGTTAAACCTACAGTCTCCCACTATGACTGTAGGTTTACATATTTCTCCTTATAGTTGTCACTTCTTGCTGTATTTTAGGCCATGGTTTTTGAAGCATACAAATTAACAACTGTTACACATTCCTGATGAATTGAACTTTTGTCATTTGAAATATGTCTCTTTATCCCTAGTAACACTTTTTGCCATCACTTTGATATTAATAAAGCAACACCAACTTTCATTGGTAGGCATCTACATAGAATATATTTTTCTCTACTTTAATTTTCAAAGTTTCGGTATGTTTATATATTAGATGTGTGTTTTATGAACACCATATTGTTTTGGTTTTTTAATTCACAATGACAATCTTTTTATTTTAATTGAAGCATTTAGTCTATGTTTATTTTTAATATAATTATTGATATATCTCAGGTTAAATCTACCACTTCCATTTTTTTTTGTCCCATCTAAAATATATTTTCTTTCTTCTCCTTTCTTGCCTTTTTTTGGATTGATTCTTTTTAATTTTTCTGCTTTTTTCCTCTGTTGCTTTGGAAATTACACATTTTTAAAATTCCTCTTGGGAATTTCCTATAGATTACAAAATCCTTATCAGAGTCCAATGTGAAGGTACTTTTTGTCTTTCTCCAAGACAATATAAAAATCTTAGAACATGAACACGATTACTTTCCTCCCAACTTAAGTGTTGTTGGTAGCATGTACTTTAATTCTCTCCATCTCTTAGTCCCTCAAGAATTGCTATTTAATACAATTATTATTTAATGATCTTTTTCACAATTAGTGTTTGTGCGCATTTACTCATTTTCCAATTTTGTTGCTATTGGTTATATCTTACATCTCTAACCATCCATCAAAAATTATTTTCCTTCTGCCTATGAACACCCTTTTGTATATGTTAGTGCAGATCTGCTGATAATTAATTCTTACAGTTTTTGTTTAACTTAAAATTGTCTTTATTTCACCTTCATTTTTGAAGGTTATTTTCCATGGATATAGAATTATAGGTTATCAATTATTTTCTTTTTCACACTGAAGATCTCAGTCCATTGTCTTCTGAATTCCATTATTTCTGTTGAAAAATCTGTTTTAAGTCTAATTGTTGTTCTTTGAAGATAGTTTGTATTTTTTTTTTCTAGTCGCCATAAAGGCTTTACATCATTGGTTTCAGCAGTTTTCCTGTGATGTGCTTTGATATAGATTTCTTTTTATTTGTTCTGCTTGGCTTTTATTGGGCTTCTGGTATATATGGATTGATATTGTTCATGAATCTGGAAAATACACACACGTTGCTTTCAAGTGGTTTTCCTCTCATTCTCTTTTTACTCTCCTTTTCAGACTCCAGTTGCCTTTTTCTAAGACCTTCTTAATAGACCTTCTATGTATTTTATCTTCTTGCATTGTTTCCTGTCCTTTGTAATTTTTTCTTGCTATTTTATTCAGGAGTAGCTTCCAGTCATCTCTAACCTGCTAAACCCTACCTTTGAATTCTGTAGTTTGGTTGCTGTATTTTTTAGTTATAAAATTTATGTGTTCATTTAAAAAATTTGAAATGTCCCTTTTAATAATTTTTAGTTTTCTGTGAAGTTCTCAATCTTGTATTTTATTTCTTGATCAGAGATATTTTAAAATTTGTATCTGATAATTCTAATACCTGAGGTTGTGCATGGTGCTGTGTCTATTGTCTCATTTCTGCTGATTCTTGTTCATATTGTCTTGACTTCTATGCTTATCACTGTGGCCAGATATTGTATTTTAAAAAGTTTAAAAGAATATGATACATAGGTAAGTTGTGAAAAAGTAAATTCTAAGAGTTCTTATCATAAGCAGAAATTTTTTCTCTTTCCTTCTTTTGTATCTATAGGACATGATGAATGTTAGCTGAGCCTATTGCAACCATCATTTCACATTGTATGTAAATCAAATCATCATGCTATACACCTTAAACTTATACAGTGATGTATGTCAATTATTTCCCAATAAAACTGGAAAAAAATTTAAATAGGACTACTAAGAAAATGTTGTCTTATACCAGAGAGCAGTTTTATTTCCTACTTTCAGATATCTGGAGGCACTTATAAGGGGTCATCACAATCCAATATTAGGTACTGAGATTTTTTTCAGTCACCCTGATGGCTTAAAGTTCAGTTAGAGTCCATAAAAGACTGGTGTTTTCCATTATCTATTTCTGTGTAACAAGCTATGGTGAAATTTAATAGCTTAAAACAATAAATATTTTATTAATTTGCCTATAATGTTGTAATTAGGCAGAACTTGGTGGGGAGTTTTTCTGTGCTCTGTTTGGCTTTGGCTAGGACTGCTCAATTGGAGCTGAAGGATTTGTTTCCAAGATGACCTCACTGACCTGCTGGTAATTTGGTGCTGGCTATGGCTGAGAGCTCAGTGAGAGCTGTTGGCTGGGAATTCTGTTCTCCATGTGGCTTCTCCATGTGACTAGATGAGGAGCCCCAATGTATGATAATCTCAGGATAGTCATATTTCTTAAGAGATGGCTAGCTTAAACCAGACTGCAAAAGCAGAAGCTGCTGGGCCTTTTTAGGAATTAGATACACCATCACTTCTACCAGATTCTGTTGGTTAAATTAGGTCAGAGAGCCAGCCCAGATTCAAGAGGGCTATACAAGGACATGAATACCAGGGAATATGGTTTATGGAGGACCACAAAAGTCATAGTGAACCACAGATGATTTACTTCCATTTTGTCCTTTGTCCTGGGGTACAGCACTTCAGAGTCTAAACACAATTGCAGGACTCCCATACTGTTAGGTAAGGTCCCAGATTTTTCTCCTTTCTCCAGAGAGCCCTGCTCAGCCTCTCAGCTTCTCTTCTTCCTTATCCTGACCTAGTCAGCAGTAATTCTTTAATTTCAAATGCTTTTAAGATGTATGTATAAAATTTGGTGGGGACACCAAATTTCCCAGTGGAAGGGACACCTGATCAAAATTACCTTGTCAGTGATAACCAGAAACTCATGGTTATCTTTTATGTCCATCTCCTCTTTCAAGTATAGTCGAGTATATAACTCCCTTTGAACAATGCAGGGGTTAGGATGCCGACCTCCCACCCAGTCAGAAATCCATGTATAACTTTGATTCCCCCAAGACTTAACTACTAATAGCCTACTGTTGACCAGAAGCCTTACTGATAACATAAACAGTCAATTAACTTATATACTGTATTTTTATAATAAAGTAAACTAGAGGACAAAATGTTATTAAGAAAATCATAAGGGGGGTGCCTGGGTGGCTCAGTCATTAAGCGTCTGCCTTCGGCTCAGGTCATGATCCCAGGGTCCTGGGATCGAGTCCCTCATCGGGCTCCCTGCTCCACGGGAAGCCTGCTTCACCCTCTCCCCCTCCCCCTCCCCCTGCTTGTATTCCCTTTCTCGCTGTGTCTCTCTCTGTCAAATAAATAAATAATAAGGAAGAGAAGATACATTTACAGTACTGGGCTGTATTTACCTAAAAAAAAAAAAAAAAAAAAAAATTCCACATAAAAGTGGACCAGCACAGTTCAAACCCGTGTTGTTCAAGGGTCAAGTGTAAATGTTAATTGCATAAAAGGCTTTACACCACTGTTATATAAATAGCCCAAAGATTGCCTCTGTATTGTTTCTTTACTGCAAGCTGAGACCCATTAGTTCAAAAGCTCACCAGTGTAAAACTCAAATTTTTACACATTTAATTTTTTTTAAATAGCCCAAAGAAGCAGATTATCAGCCATTCAGAGCCTACTCACTTTCTATACCTGCAAGACCTCACCCTACATGTGCTGGCTATTGATAAGATAGAGTCCTGTGGTTCTAAGAATCCAAGCTACTATGGCCCTCTGGAGCTGACTCAGAGACTTCCCACTATGCTCCTGAGTGACATCACCTAGACATGTAAGCCCCCTTTCCAACAGTCTTGCCTCTCCTCCTCTCTGAGTTCCCTTGTCCCCTCCCTTCTGAGGGTAGTTCCAAAGCTGTAAGCCTCTGGGTGGTCTCATGCTGTGAGGGTCTTCCCCTCTGAAGCAATCCTGTTTGAGCCCCACCCAATAAAGCTTGTCGTGTGTTACTGCCTCTCATGGTCGTATCTTTTCCCTTGATCAGCCCCCAAGTCCCTTGAACCCTTTACAAACACTTCATGCATTTGTACCCAGTACATTTTCCTTCCCCACAAGAAACTTAATACAGTCTGCTGCTGAAAGAAAGCAGGAACAAGAGTGTTAGTGGGGCTCAAGGAAGAGGAGCCACTGGGTGAGGATTAGTACAGAGTCCTGCAAAAGGGACAGAATAGCAAATTCAGGGCACCATTTAGCTTCAAATTGCAAATAATAATGCCAATACTACTCTACCATGTAATTATTTCTGCAACACCTGCTCCCATAGTATCTGATTCAAGTATTTTGACCACCAAGGCACCCAGGGCCTCTGAACGCCACATTACACAGTCCTATGATTTCCTCACATTTGCAGATGGAATATCAGAACAGCTCACCCCAGCAATTGTCAGGGTGTTCTCTAGTTCTCTGTGATCCACGGTCACATTCGTCATTCAAGACAGATGGCATGAGATAACAATAGGAACCATAAATGATGATCTGTTTTAGAGAATTGATCTTCCCCCCACCTCATATAAAACCAGATGGAGAGTCAAGTGCTGACCTCTAGTGGCAGTCAAAGCAGTGATACCACTTTATGGCAAAAAATCTTCCCAAGTTTTTACTAGACTATATAATAACTTGACTTTATGAGGCATCATACTTGAGTATTTTTTTTAATATGAGAGTTAAAAATACTTAACTTTTGAAAAGTTTAAATTCCAATTGATAAATCTTTGTCTTATATAGTTTTCTGGTCACAATTCTTTTTCTTTTATTTTTTTTAACATTTTTTTATTTTGTTATGTTAATCACCATACATTACATCATTAGTTTTTGATGTAGTGTTCCATGATTCATTGTTTGCGTATAACACTCAGTGCTCCATGCAGAACGTGCCATCTTTAATACCCATCACCAGGCCAACCATCCCCCCACCCCCCTTCCCTCTAGAACCCTCAGTTTGTTTCTCAGAGTCCATAGTCTCTCCTGGTTCGTCTCCCCCTCCAATTTCCCCCCCTTCATTTTTCCCTTCCTACTATCTTCTTTTTTTTTTTAACATATAATGTATTATTTGTTTCAGAGGTACAGGTCTGTGATTCAGCAGTCTTGCACACTTCACAGCGCTCACCACAGCACATACCCTCCCCAATGTCTATCACCCAGCCATCCCATCCCTCCCACCCCCCACCACTCCAGCAACCCTCAGTTTGTTTCCTGAGATTAAGAATTCTTCATATCAGTGAGGTCATATGATACATGTCTTTCACAATTATTTTCTAAGGCTAATTTTAAGAACCAGCTTTTTACCCTCCCTAATAAGGTAGAATAGACTAGAATATTTGTGCACAGTAGATAAAATGTGTCCAATATTAGAAGTATTTGTCTACACCAATCATAAAAGTACTGCTTTAAGAAATAAGGACTTGATGTTCTGACACCAGTAGGCCACTGTAAACCTTCAAGCCTTTAGCAGACCACTACGATCTCTGTGTGTTACATTTTTTTTAATTTTTTTTTTTTTTCTTACCAGCCTATAGCTTGCCCAGAATCTGAGAGCTGCATACAACTTAAGATCTCTGTATTTGGCTCAGGTTTCCAACAGAAGTTTCTGGACCTCTAACTTTATTATGTTTCTTGGGAAAATTTTTGTATTCTTGTTTTCTTAAAGCTAACAATCTTTACTGAACTCTGACATCAAGGGAGAAGAACTGAGATGTAGACGAAATGGCCATACAAACCCTGTCTCCTACTTCCAATGGCAGCACCCACCCCTGGTCCTAGTCAAAGCCCTTAGCAGGCACTTGCTCTCTGTAGGCCTTCTACCTGCTGTCTGACAGCTCAAGTGCTGGTGATAGTGAATTGTGTCAAGGCTGCAAACAGTTCCTAGCAATTTCCAGTGGTGGTCCAGCCTGAAAATTCTTGTAGGGTCCCCAGTGTCTTTATCTTTTAGGTTTCTCAGTGCAAAAATATATAGTTTAACTCCCTGATACATCCTTGTGTTAAGCGTTCACTTTCTTGTTCTCCCTAAACCCATTTTTTAAACTTACCAGGACCTATTCTTCCAGACTGCCAGCCTCACTGACTTAATTTCCTTAACTACACAGTCTGAACCTTGTGGTCATGTGCTTCAGTGCCACTCAAATCAAATGATTCACTTCTATAAATGTCTGGATTTCCTGTCATACCACCAAGGAAATTAGTCTTCCACCGCTTCCACTCCCATTTCTGGGATGACCAACATTGCTGGAGAAAATTGCACAACCATGCAAACTGAGGCCAATAGAGACCTACAATTTTCTACATCAGCTGGTATGCTAAGCTGCTTGCCAATCCTTTTGCTTGGCCTCAGTAAGTTCCCTCTCAAGTCTCTGTGGCAGCTATTCCAACTTTTACAACTTCTCTTTGATTCCTCTTCCTCATTCCCTCACCCTTCTCAACAAGAAACCTCATTTCCTACTTCAAAAGAGGTAAAAAAGCTCATTAGAAGGAAATAATTCTGCGTGATTGTGCCATCTTTCCCTCTTCTTTTTATTTGGAGGGAAGAAGAACCTCTTCTCTTTAAGATTAACCTCGCCAGTGTTTTCTAGGATCTACCTGTGCATCTTCCCAAATCCTGGTCCATCAGTCATCAATCCCTACCCTGCCCCCAACTCCAGTATATTCAATAATCTCTGTTTGTCTTCAGCAAGCAAACATACCCCATCATTTTTTTAAAAAGGTAAACTATATTTATGTCCTCCCCTGCCCTTCAAATTATTGAATTATTTCCTCCTTCCCTTCTTCATAACACTTTTTCAAAGCATAGTTTACACAAAAAGATTGTATCCTCAGTATCTATTCTCTCTTCAACCCACTGTAATCTGATTTCTTGCTCTCCATTCCATCATCCTAACTGAAGCCTTCATTCTACTTGACCTCTCTATAAGGTTTGTTGACCACACCTTCTTTTCCCTTGGTTTCCAAGATGTCTTCCTGATTCTTGCCCTGTCCTGACCGGGAGGCTAGACAAGGCAGTGCAGACATATGTGGGTCTCTTGAGGCCAAGGCTGGCAGGACTATTATCCAAAGGGACCAGTGCACCAAAAGCAAGTGAGTATTCAAACACCAAGTAAGGATAGGGCAGACAAAGAACTGGGAAGCCAGGAGCAGGAACTTGAGAGTAAAGTGGACATGTCAGATACAGGATTTTATTCACTCTCCATAAACCAAAGGAAGGTCACTTCTCATAAAAAGGACTGGGAACAGAATAGGCAATCTGACTGTGTTGCTACAGTCACCTATGTTTATCATTTCTCTTGTGCTCACCAGTTAAATCAGTAGTTTTCAACATCTGATGCTCAGAATCATCTGTGAATGGGATGTTGTTTTTAAAAAACTCATGTGTCATGGCTCTACTATTAGAGGTTCTAATTCTGTAGGTCTGGGACATCTGTATGCTTGCAAAAGCTCCACAGTTGATTTGGCTGTGCACCAAAGTCTGGTTTTGAAGTTTTACTGTTATTCTATTTAACACATCTTTCTCTCTTTCCTTCCTCTCCTTTCCTCTTTTCTTTCCTTTTTCCTTCCTTCCTTCCTTCCTTCCTTCCTTCCTTCCTTCCTTCCTCTCTTTCTTCCACTCTTTTTCTTTTCTTTTCTTTTCCTTTCTTTTCTTTTCTTTCTTTCTTTCTCTTTCTTTCTTTCTCTTTCTTTCTCTTCATTCCTTCCTTAATTGTGGTAAAAAAAAACAAAAAACAACAACAAACCCATAACATAAAACTACCATCTTGATCACTTTAAAGTGTACAGATCAGTAGCATTAGCTATATTCACGTTGCTGTGCAACAGAGCTCTAGAACTTTTTTTACCTTGCAAAGCTGAAGCTGAAGCTGAAGCTCTGTATCTGTTGAACAACTTCCCATTTCCTCCTCCCCACTCCCAACCCCTGGAAACCACAATTCTAACTTTGTTTCAATGAATTTGAGTAGATAGAACTTTGTTTTTGTTGTTTTGTTTTGTTTTGTTGTTTTTAAAAATATACTACTGAATTGCCAACTTCCAAGCTATTTAACACTTTCTTAACAACTTTTTTTGGAATGCTATTAATTTTTTGATGCTTTTTTTCCCATGGTAGTTTAACATATTTTATAATATTTACGGCAAAGCATCGTGTACACATATCATCATGTTGTGGCAATTTGATCTTTATTAAAAGTAGCCTGCTCCTTTTGTTTTATATTTTTATACAGGAGTTATTTATTTTATAACTGAAAGTTTGTACCTTTTGACTATCCTTTAGCCATTTTACTCCCACCCTTTGCCTTTGGCAACCACCAATCTGTTCTCTGCATCTATGAGTTTTTTCTTTTTTTTAGATTCCACATGTAAGTGAGATCATAAGATATTTGTCTTTCTCTGTGTGACTTATTTTGCTTTGGATAATGTCCTGAAATTTCTCCACATTGTTGTAAATGATAGGATTTCCTTCCTTTTTATGGCTTGATAACATTCCATTGTATATATGCCACATTTTCTTTATCAATTCATCCATCAGTGGACACTTAGGTTGTTTCTATGTCTTGGCTATTGCAAATAATGCTGCAATAAATACAGAGGTACATATATCTTTTCTAGGTGGTTTTTTCATTTCCCTCAGATAAATACCCAGAAGTGGAATGGGCACTTAGGTTCTTTCTATGTATTGGCTATTGCAAATAATGCTGCAATGAATACAGAGGTACATATATCTTTTCCAGATGTTTTTTTCATTTCCTTCAGATAAATACCCAGAAGTGGAATTGCTGGATCATATAGTAGTTATAGTAGTTTTATTTTTTATTTTATGAGGACCCTCTATAATGTATTCCATAGTGACTTCACCAATTTACATTCCCACCAACAGTGCACAAGGTTCCCTTTTCTCCATATCATCACCAACACTTATCTTTTGTCTTTTTTTAAATTTTTTTTTTAAGATTTTATTTATTTGTGAGAGAGAGAATGAGAGACAGAGAGCATGAGAGGGAGGAGGGTCAGAGGGAGAAGCAGACTCCTGCTGAGCAGGGAGCCTGATGTGGGACTCGATCCCAGGACTCCAGGAGCATGACCTGAGCCGAAGGCAGTCGCTTAACCAACTGAGCCACCCAAGCGCCCTATCTTTTGTCTTTTTGATACTAGCCATTATGACAGGCATGAGGTGATATCAGTGTTTTTGATACACAATATTATATTAGTTTCAGGTATACAACATCATGATTCAACAACTTGATATGTTATGCTCACCACAAGTGTAGCTACAATGGTATTACAATACCATGGACTATTTCCCTACAGTATACCTTTCATCTCCCTGATTTATTCATTCCATAACTGGAAGCCTGTACTTTCCCCTTTACCCATTTTTCCCATTCTGCCCCTCTACCCCCCAGCAACCATCAGTTTGTTTTCTGTATTTATGGGTCTGTTTCTGCTTTTGGTTTTTTGTTTGTTGTTTGGTTTGTTTTTTAGATTCCACATATAAGCAAAATCACAGTATTTGTCTTTCTCTGTTTAACTTTTTTCACTAAGCATAGTACCCTCTAGGTCCATCCATGTTGTTGCAAATGGCAAGATCTCATTCTTTCTTATGGCTGAGTAATATTCCATTATAGTATATATACGTGTATACATGATCTAATACATGCATATATACCACTATATATATATATATACACACATACACACACACACACACACATACACACCACATCTTCTTTATCCATTCATCTATTGATGAACACTTGGGTTGCTTCCATATCTTGCCTACTGTAAATAACTATAATAAATAGTGGTTCATATCTTTTCAACTTATTGTTTTCATTTTCTTTGAACAAATACCCAGTAGTGGAATTGCTGGATCATATGGTATTTCTATTTTTAATTTCTCGAGGAACCTCCTCTATACTGTTTTCCACACTAGCTGCACCAATTTACATTCCCACCAGTAGTGCACCAGCGTTTTCTTTTTTCTTTACCAATACTTGCTATTTCTTGTCTTTTGTGTTCTAGCCATTTTGACAAGTGTTAGGTGATAGCTCATTGTAGTTTTGATTTGCATTTCCCTGATGATTAGTGATGCTGACTATCTTTTCATGTGTCTGTTGGCCATTTGTATGTCTTCTTTGGAAAAATGTCTGTTTAGGTACTCTGCCTATTTTTAATTGGATTATTTGTTTTTTGGTGTGGTGTTATAGAAGTATTTATATATTTGGGATATTAACCCCTTATCCAATATGTCATTTGTGACTAAAGATTACTGCCAGGGCATCTGGGTGGCTCAGTCATTAAGCGTCTGCCTTCGGCTCAGGTCATGATCCCAGGGTCCTGGGATGGAGCCCTGCGTCAGGCTCCCTGCTCCACGGGAGGCCTGCTTCTCCCTCTCCCACTCCTCTTGCTTGTGTTGCCTCTCTTGCTTTGTCTCTCTCTGTCAAATAAATAAAAAATCTTAAAAAAAAAAAGATTACTGCCTATGTTTTCTTTTAGGAGTTTTATGATTTCACGTCTTATATTTAGGTCTTTAATTCACTTTGAGTTTATTTTTGTGTATGGCTTGAGAAAGTGGTCCAGTTTCATTCTTTTGCATGTAGCTGTCCAGTTTTCCCAGGACCATTTATTGAAGAGACTGTCTTTCCCATTGTATATTTTTGCCTCCTTTGTTGTAGATTAATTGACCATATAAGCATGGGTTTATTTCTGGGCTCTCTATTCTGTTCTCTTGATCTATGTGTCTTATTTTTGTGCCAGTACCATACTGTTGATTACTACAGCTTTGTAGTATATCTTGAAATCTGGGATTATGGTATCTCCAGTTCTGTTCTTCTTTCTCAAAATTGGTTTGGCTATTGGGGGGTCTTCTGTAGTTCATATAAATATTAGTATTATTTGTTCTGGTTCTGTAAAAAGTTCTGTTGGCATTTTGATAGGGATTGCACTCAATCTGTAGATGGCTTTGGGTAGTATGGGCACCACCTAAGTTTTCTTCTAGGCTTTTTATGACTTTAAGTCTTACATTCAAATCTTTAATCCAATTTGAGGTAATTTTTATATATGGTGTAAGGTAGTGGTCAAATTTCATTCTTTTGCATGTAGCTGTGTAGTTTCCCCAGCACCATTCACCATTTATTGAAGAGACTGTCCTTTCCCCATTGTATATTCTTGCTTCTTTTGTCATAAGTTACAAATTGTTTCTTTATATGACTGAATAATATTCTATTATATGGATGTACCACATTTTGTTCATCCATCAGTTAATGGACATTTAGGTTGTTTTCATTTTTGGCTATTATGAATAATGCTATTATGAATGTTCATGTACAAGGTTTTGTGTGAATGTTTTCAGTTCTCTTGGGAATATACTTAGGCACACAATTGTTGGGTGATATGATAACTCTATATATAACTTTTTGAGAAATTACTAGACTATTTTTCACAGTGGATGTAGCATTTTACATTCCTACCAGAAATGTATGAGCAGTCTAATTTCTCTATATCCTTCCCAACATTTTTTTAATGGTAGCCAACCTACTAAAAGTGAAGTGGTGTCTTATTGGGGTTTTGATGTGCATTTTCCTGATGAGTAATGTTGATTTTAATCAAGTGATTATTGGCAACTTGTATATCTTCTTTGGAAAACTGTCTATTCAAACACTTTGCCCATTTTTTTTTTGAAAGACCTATACTCTTAAAACTTTATTTTTTATTTTTTTAAACTTTATTTTTTCTAATTTTATTTTATTATGTTATGTTAGTCACCATACAGCACTTTGCCCATTTTTAAATTGAGTTGTCTTTTTATTGTTGAGTTGTAAGTATTCTTTATATATTCTGGATATTAAACACATATTAGATGTCTGATTTGAATATTTTCTACAGTTCTGTGAGCTGTCTTTTTATTTTCCTAAAAGAGTCCTTTCGTGCACAACAGTTATTAATTTTGATGAAGTCCAGTTTATCTGTTTCCTCTTTTGTATCATATTTTAAAAAACAGTTGCTTAATCTAAGGTCTTAAAGATTTGTACCAAGTTTCCTTCTGATTTTTGTAGTTTTAGGTCTTTGATGCATTTTGATTAAGTTTTGTATAAGGTGTGAGGTAGAAGACCAAATTCATTCTTTTTTTTTTTTTTAAGATTTTATTTATTTATTTGAGAGAGAGAGAGAGCACATGAGAGGGGGGGAGGGTCAGAGGGAGAAGCAGACTCCCTGCTGAGCAGGGAGCCCGATGCGGGACTCGATCCTGGGACTCCAGGATCATGACCTGAGCTGAAGGCAGTCGCTTAACCAACTGAGCCACCCAGGTGCCCAAATTCATTCTTTTCCATGTGGATATCCAGTTATTCCAGCACTATTTGTTGAAAAGATTTTTCTTTCTCTCATGGAATGGTTTTGGCATCCTTATTGAGATTCACTTGTCTATAGATGTATGGTTAATTTCTGAACTTTTAATTCTATTCCATTGATTTTTGTATCTGTCTTTATGCCAGTACCACACTGTTTTTATTACTAAAATTTTGTAATAAGTTTTGAAATCAGGAAATGTTGAATCCTGCAACTTCATCTTTTTCAAGATTCTGTTTTGTTATTCTAGGTTCTTTGCATTTCATTTACATGTGAATTTTAGGATCAGTTTATCCAATCCTGCAAAAAAAGGTAGTTGGAATTTTGATAAGATTGCATCAAATATGTAGATTCATCTTAATAATATTTAGTCTTACAATCTGTGAACATGGGATGTCTTTCCATGTATTTAGGCCTTTAATTTCTTTCAACAATGTTTTGTAGTTTTCAGTGTAAGTCTTTTACTTCCTTGGTTAAATTTTTGCCTAAGTATTTTATTCTTTTAGATGTTATTATGAATAGAATTCTTTTCTTAATCTTATTTCTGGATTGTGCTAGCATATAGATTTTTGTATATTGAACTTAAGTCCTAAAACTTTGCTGAACTCATTTGTTAGCTCTAGTTGTGTGTGTATGTGCACACTGGTATGTATTCAGTATGTTTTTCTATGTATAAGATCATGTCATCTGTAAATAGATTTAGTTTTCTTTCTTTCCTATCTGGACTCCTTTTATTTCTTATTCTTGCTGAATTGCCTTAGTATAAATTCCAATACACCATTGAAGGAAGTAGTGAGAGAAGACATTCCTACCTTGGTTCAGATCCTAGGGGGAAAGTTTTCAATCTTTAACTCTTAAATATGAAGATAGCTATGGGTTTTTTATAGATGCCCCTTACCAAGTTGAGAAAATTCCCTTCTATTGCTAGTTTGTTGAGTATTTTTATCATGAAGGGGTACTGGGTTTTGTCAAAAGCCTTGTCTGCATCTATCAAGATGAATATGCCATTTTTTTCTCTAGTCTTTTTTTTTTAAGATTTATTTATTTAATTTAATGAGAGAGGGAGTGAGTGGGGGGGAGGGGCAGAGGGAGAGGGAGAGAGAGTCTCCAGCAGAATCCCCACTGATCATGTAGCCCAATGTGGGGCTGAATTTCAGGACCTTGAGATCATGACCTGAGTTGAAATCAGGAGTCAGATGCTTAATGGAGCCCCCCAGGTGCCCTATTCTCTATTCTACTAATATGGTAAAATACATTGATTTGCATATATTGACCCAACTTTATATTCTTAGAATAAATGATACTTGTCATGGTGTATCATCTTTTTAATATGTTGTTGAATTCAGTTTGCTACTATTTTGTTGAGGATTTCTGCATCTATATTCATAAGATTGATTATCCTGTACTTATCCTGTGATGTCTTTAACTTTAATATCAGGGTAACCCTGGCTTTATAGAAGAAGTTAGGATATGTCCTCTCTCCTACTTTTTTGGAAGAACTTGAGAAAGCATTATTGTTATTTTTCCTCCTTCTCCTTCTCCTTGGTAGAATTCACCAGTGAAGCCACCTGGATAGGGACTTTTCATTGTTGGATATATTTTTTTGATTATGGACTCAATCTTCACATTTTATAGATCTATTTAGATTTTCTATTTCTTCTTGAGTGAATTTGTTAGTTTGTGTGTGTCTAAGAATTTGTTCATTTTATCTAGGTTGTTCATTTTATTTTATTTTATTTTATTTCTTTTCTTTTATTATTTCTTTTATTTTATTTTATTGTGTTATATTAGTCACCATACAGTACGCCATTAGTTTTTGATGTAGTGTTCCGTGATTCATTGTTTGTGTATAACACCCAGTGCTCCATGCATTACATGCCTTCCTTAATACCCATCACCGGGCTAACCCAGCCCCCCAGCCCCCTCCTCTCTAAAACGTTCAATTTATTTCTCGAAGTCCATAGTCTCTCATGGTTCGTCTCCCCCTCTGATTTCCCCCCCTTCAAACTCAACACCCAAAAAACAAATAATCAAGTCAATAAATGGGCAGAAGACATGAACAGACACTTCTCAAAAGAAGACATACAAATGGCTAACAGACACATGAAAAAATATTCATCATCATTAGCCATCAGGGAAATTCAAATCAAAACCACATTGAGATACCACCTTACACCAGTTAGAATGGCAAAAATTGACAAGGCAAGAAACAAGAAATGTTAAGAGAGGTTGTGGAGAAAGGGGAACCCTCTTACAGTGTTGGTGGGAATGAAAGTTGGTAGGTTGTCAAATTTTATTGGTAAGCAATTGTTCATAGTATTCTTTTATAATTTTTTTTCTTGTAAGGTCAGTTGTAATGTCCCTGTGCTTTTATTCCATATTTTAGTAATTTGAGTTTCCTCTTTCTTTTGGTCAGTTTAGGTAAAAAATTGTCAATCTTGTTAGTGTTTTCAAATAACAAGCTTTTGGTTGTGTGGATTTTCTCATTCTTTTATTCTCTATTTCACTTATTTTCACTCTAATCTTCACTATTCTTTTTTCCCTCATGCTTTTTGTCTAGTTTGTGATTCTTTTCCTAGTTTCTTAAAGTGGAAGATTAGGTTATTTGAGATCTTTCTTCCTTTTTAATGTAGGCATTTGCTATTCTAAGTTCCCTTCTGAGAATTACTTTCACTGCATCCCATAGTTTTTGTATGGTGTGTTTTTGCTTTCATTGATCTCAAAGTATTTTCCAATTTCCCTTGTGATTTCTTCTTTGATGCATTAGTTATTTAGGAGTGTGTTGTTTAATTTCTACACGTTTCTGAATTTTCCAAATTTCCTTCTGTTATTGATTTCAAATTTCATTCCATTGTAGCCAGAGAACACACTTCGTTTGACTTAAATGTTTCTGAATTTATTGATACCTGTTTTGTGGCCAAACATATGGCTTAACATGGAGAATGTTCCATATGCACTTGTGTTATTGGGTAGAGTGTTCTATAGATGTACAGTAGTTCTAACTGGTATATGGCATTGTACAAGTCTTCTGTTTCCTTGCTGATTTTCTGTCTAGTTGTTCTGTTCACTATTGAAAGTGAGGTATTGAAGTCTCCAATTACTACTGTTGAACCATCTGTCCTTCCCTTCAATTCTTCAGTTTTTTCTGCATGTATTTTGGGGTTCTGTTTGTTGTTAGGCACATATTTGTTTCTAATTGCTACATATTCTTAAAGGATTGACTTAAAAAAAATGTCCTTTTTTGTTTCTGATAACTTTATCTTAAAGTTTATTTTGTCTGATACTAGTATAGCCACTCCAGCTCTCTTTGGATTACTACTTCCATATAATATTTTTGTCCGTACTTTCACTGTCATCCTATTTGTCTTTGAATCTAAGATGAGTGTTTCTAGAGACAGCATACAGTTGGATCATTTTATAAAAATCCACTTGCCAATCTCTGTCTTTTAGTTTGAGAGTTTAATCCATTTATATTTAAAGTAATTCCTGATAAGGAAGGACTTTTGCCATTTTTCTATTTGTATGTTTTTTTTTTTTTTTTTAAGTAGACTCCATGACCAGCGTGGATCCCAATGCAGGGCTTTAACTTATGACCCTGAGATCAAGACCTGAGCCAAAATCAAGAGTTGAACACTTAATCGACTGAGCCACCCAGGCACCCTTCTATTTGTATTCTTACATCTTTTTTGTTCAATTCTCCTATTATTATTATTGGCTTCTCTCCATTACTAGGAATGATATAATTCCTGTATCATTTCTTTTATATATTTTTAAGGCTTTTTGTGTGTATGTGGTTACTCTTGGGATTACCATTAACATCTTTGACTATCTAGTTCATATTAATATGCTGTCAAAAGTATACAAAAACTTCTGTTATAGTTCCACCTCCCCAGAGTTTACAACTCTGCCTTAGCCTTTACTTCCAGCTATTGCTGCAAATTACATCCTTATACATTCTGTGTCATTCAACATAGATATATAATTATTGCTTAATGCAGTTGTCTTTTAAATCAGATAGAAAAAAGAGGATCTACAAACATATTTACCTGTGAAGTTGCTTTTACTGGTGTTCTCTAATTTTTCATGTAGATTCAAATTTTGGTCTAATGTTCATTTCACTCTGAAGGATTCCTTTTGGCATTTCGTATAGGAAAGGTCTGCCAATGACTCAGTTATTCATTTATCTAGAAATAAATGAATATCTCCTTCATTTTAGATGGATAATTTTGCTACATATAGAATTTTTGGTGGACATATTTTCTTTCAGTGCTTTGACTATATATCATCCCACTGCCTTCTGGCCTCATGGTTTCTAATGAGAAATCAGTTGTTGATCTTATTGAGGATCCCTTATACATGATGAGTCACTTCTCTCTTGCTACTTGAAATATACTCTGACTTTGAATGGTTGGTTATGACATATCTCAGTGAAGATTTTCATGAGTTTATTCTACTTGGAGTTCATGGAACTTCTTGGATGTATAGATTAATATTTTTCATTAAATTGGAAAGTTTTCAGCCATTATTTAATCAGATATTCTTTCTGCCCCTTTCTCTCTTTCCACTCATTATATATATGTGTGTATATATATATATATATATATATATATGAATGCATGATGCTATACTCAGGTCTCTTGGGATCTGTTCATTTTTCTTCATTCTTTTATCTTTATGTTACTCAGACTGTATAATCTTAATTGACCTATCTTCAATTTCACTGATTCTTTCTTCTGCCTGTTCAAATTACCTATTGAATTCCTCCAGTAAATTCTTCATTTCAGTTACTATACTTTTCAACTCCAGAATTTCTATTTTGGTTCCTTTATATAAATTCATTTTTTAATTGATATGCTTTATTTAGTGAGGTATCATTCTCAACCTTCCCTTCAGTTCTTTAGACATGGTTTCCTTTAACCTTTAAACATATTTAGCTTATTTAAAGTTTTTGTCTAACATGTCCAGATTTGGAGCATTCTCAAAGGCAGTTTCTACAGATCCCTCCTTCCCCCAATATAGACCTTACTTTCTTGTTTCTTTGCATGCCTCATATATTTTTTTGAAAACTGGACATTTTGAATATTATAATTTGGCAGCTCTGCAAATTAGACTCTCCCCTGTCCCAATGATTTTTAATTGTTGCTTATTGTAATTGTTTATTCAGTGACTTTTCTGATCTAATTTTGTAACATCTGTATTAGTCATGTGTGGCCACTGAAGTCTCTGTTCCATTAGCTTACCAACTAAGGATTAGACAGAGATTTTCTTACCTAGAACCAAGAATCTCCCAGCCTTCACTGGTGGGCTTTGTATGTATGTTAGGACACATCTTCAATGCTGAGCCAGACAGTTTACAACTCTGCCTTAGCCTTTACTTCCTGCTTGTACAGATCTACAAGGTCAGCCAGAATTGAGAACTTAGGGCTTTCTCAGGTCTTTCCTGAGTGTGTACAGCTGTGGGAAGGTGAGTAGCTTCTAGATTCCCAAAGATATGTCAGAACTAATTTCTTAATAGAAACTAGCATAGTTTCTAGGACAAGAATCAAGTCAATCTATTCCACTCACCACAGTCTCCCTTATTTTGCTTGTCTTTCTGTATGTATCTTTCAACCTTACTAAATCTAACTCTTTATAAGGTGAGCCCTTTAAGTGGTACAAATTACATGTATATAGATAGACATAGATACATAGATAGATATGTGTATTCATTTCTCATAGTATAATATAAATATGTATCCAAAACTAAATGGACATTGAGTGAATGAGTGAGTGGGAAAAAATTCATTGATCATAATGATTCTAGTGCCCAGGAAAGAAATGAAGTTGTGTGAAGAACTAAGAGGCCCAAGTAGATTTGCTATGGAACAAGGGAGGTTATGCCGCTGACCTGAAAGATAACTCTGACATAGCCTCATATAATCTTCTTTTTAGTGGAAGGTTTTAGAATTCAGGAAACAAATTAGTACTGATAGAGATTAATTTCAATTTATCTTGTGAGCTTGAATCATCACTTTGCCTTGTAAATATTTACAATTCTTCTATTAGCTATGCATTCCCCTGACATTTACACTTTATTCATAAGCAGCCTCTGTTATGACCTATAATTGCTAATAAAGATGGGTAAAAGCACTACAGATTGGGGTTGCCACAGATCACTATGGAAATGACACTCTTTCCTGCTTCTTGTGAAAATAGCATTTGCCTCATGTTGGTCTACTCTGAGCAAACTCACCTCTTCAGAGGAGGATGATTTCCAGAAAGTTCCATGTGAAATTGAATGAAGTAGAAAAATCAAGTCCCTGATACCCTGTGAAAGAATATTTGGTACCTCATCGACAAGCTCATTCATGAGGCACAGAAACCCAGATGCTAATGTACAAAACTAGTTCACTCTGATTTTGTGGTTTTCTGAGGAGCTAAGGAAGGGCTAGATATTTGTCTCATTTCTCATCTAGTAGGCCAGCATTTTGTTAGACTCTTGTACCCAAAATGCTAGGAAGACCAGTTGGCTTCCCTTTTTGGCATCATAATTTTGTTTCTATCTAAATTAAAAAATGTACACATCAGTGTAAATAAAAACTAACATTTAAGTTGCATATGAGATTTTGAATACCCAAGACACATTTTCTATATTACATAACTGGCTCTATTTTCTCAGAGTTTTCCTTTCCTTATCCCCTAACTACATTTTACTTGAAGGTCTCACAGCCCTAAAAAAATGTACTGTGTCCCAATCTGAAACTATGGTCTTTCCTTGCTGAGCTGTCCCTTTCTTCACTGGGTCAGTGAATGACTTCCTGTTCAGCTAAGTGACAAAACATTTGAGAAAAGTTCCTGAAGAAGCTGAGAATATTAGTATGGAGAAACAGACATATACCCACAGGCAAAATCTATTTGTTGACCAATTCATTTTTGAATTTGGTAAATATTAGCTAGGACTAATGGAAGTGCAATGGAAGACAAAACATAATGCCTGCCCCGAGGGACTTGATGGAATGGGAAAGGCAGAAAAGAAGAGTGAATTACAACCTGTGAGGATTTCATGCTCTGATTGAACAGCACAGTGAGTTATGGAACATATAAAGGGCTGCAGGGAAGGCCCCCATAGGCCTTCTCTCCCAAATCAACCTAAATGGCTCCTTGTAATCATTTTGGGTATGATGTTTAGGTTTCCTTCTCTCTCTCTCTTTCCCGCCCTCCCTCCCTCTATCAATTAGATTCTAATTTTTTGCTTATATGTTCCTTAAAATAAATTTGAGAAATTGTCCTGTCAACATTTTTAACTTGGTATCTAAATTTTTTTGTAAGATAAAACAGATGCAAAGGGTGTAATTTTCAGCATATTACAGACATTGGCATGTTAAAATAAAACAGTTGTAACACTATTTTAAATGTATTCAACAGAATACATCACAGAATCTAAACACACAATCACACATACAACATACACACTCACTCTCACACATACATGTGCATGCATGCATACACACATTTCTTGGAGAGTCTTCTTACACCTATGCCCCAGCAAACTTTGAAGAATGCTTCCATAGGCCTCTTTCTCTGCTGCCTTATATATTCTTTGTGGTACCCAGTAACTGTGTGCCAGAACTTGGCTAAACACTTTACATGTATCATTTCTTTTAATCCTTAGCAACCCTCTGAAGTCAGTACTGTTTTCTGCATTTTACTGCATTTTACTTATGAAGAAAATGAGGCTAAGAGAAGAGGTTTGAATCCAGGTCTTTCTGACTTCATACCCTCTACTCTTAACTGCTGCTACTTTATACTTAAAATTCACTGCAACTGAGGGATTTTAGTGTTAAAATCAACATGGAACATCTTAAAGAGAATATATAACTCCTAGAACTCCCCAAACTGCTTTGCTTTTCTCCACAGCACTTACCAATATCTGATAGACTGTATATTTTATTTATTATTAAGCCTACCTGCTCCCCCAGCCCAGAATATAGGCTTCAGGAATATAGGGATTTCATCTCTTTTGTTCAATGCAATTTTCTCAGTGCCTAAAACAGTACTCAGTAAATATTTGTTGAATAATGAACTAGACTTGTTGTTATAAAGCCACTAGGATTCTAAGAGACTCTAGACATACTATATGCTACATGCTCTGATCAGCCTTCCTGGCTTCATTTTAAGTAGACAGCAGTATGAGGTATAGATCAACAATCTACTGTGTTTGGAGTGAAGGATTTTTATGTGCCAGTCAGTATCAAGAAAAGAAGGGTCTAATGACACACCTAAAGTGTATGTATGTATGTATGTATGTATGTATGTATGTATTTATTTATTTATTTATTTGCCTCATTCAAGTTACCAAGGAGAACACAGAGTCAGGTAGCTTTGTTGTAGGGCTATGATAGGGATGCCATCTTTGAGCCATCACAGTGAGGGCTAGGAGTTTGGGCTATTCATGGCATGCTTGGAAGTTTGGTGGCTAGGGCCTCCCAGAAATCTCCCAGGGCTGAAGAGCCTTATTGTAATATTTTGGAGTATATTAGTTTGTATAGTTTTCTTAATGTTTGAGTATGTATATATAATTTATCACAGTCTACTGATATCAGTGTTTTACCAATCTAAGTACAGAAACTTTTCATTTAGGTTTTCTTTTCCTCCCCACTTTTAAATATCATTGTCTTGAGTATCAGATGGTGTTAGAATTTTTGTGCCAATTGTCATATATAATTCAGAAAATTCATGAAGATGAGAGTATATTGTATTTACCCATATTTCTGCATTTTCCATTGTTCTTTCTTCCTTCCTTAATGATGCAAGATTCCTTCCTTTATTATTTCTTTTGTAATATGTTCTTTAGCCATTCTTTAAGAGTAAATCTGGCTAAGTGACAAAATCTTTTAGTTTTCCTTCATGTGGGAATTTTTTTATTTTCCCTTAAATCCCTAGGTATAGTTTCCACAGATATAGAATTTGCAGTTGACAGTAATTTTCTTTCTTTTCTTTCTTGAAAAATTGTGTGCTACTTCTGGCCTCTGTTGTTTCAGATGAGAAATCTGTTGTCTTTTGAATTGGTATCCCTCTATAGGTAATGTCTTATTTCTCTCTGGCTGCTTTCAAGATATTTTCTTTGTCTCTAGTTTTCAGAAATATAATTATGATGTGTCTGGGCATGGATTTCTTTGGATTTATCCTTTTTGGAATTCACTTAGCTGCTTGATCTGTGAATTTATATGTTTTGTTATATTTGGGAAATTTACAGTCATTATTTCTTTGAATACTCTTTCAGGCCCACTCTCTTTCTCCCCTTCTAGGACACCAGTTCTACTCTTTTGCTATGGTCTTATAGGTTCCTGAGGCTCTGTTTGTTCGTTTTCAGTTTATTTTCTCTCTTTTGTTCAGATTGGGTTAATTCTTTGGATCTGTCCTCAACTTCACTGATTCTATCCTGTCAGTTGCACTCTACTATTGAGCTCTTCAAGGTATTTTTATTATTTCTGTTATTTTTCAGTCCTATAATTTCTATTGGTTCTGTTTTGTAATTCCTATTTCTCTGCTGAAATTTTCTATTTTTTTCACTTGTTTCAAAAGAATTTATAATTGTTTGTTGAATTTTTCTTATGATAGTTACTTGTCAGATAATTCTAGTACCTGGTTCATCTCAGTGTGAGACTCAAAGGATTATCTTTTCTCATTCAAGTTGCAATTTTCTTGCTTGTTGTTTTTTTGTATGATAAGTGATTTTAATTGTATCTGGGCATTTTGGCTATTAGGAGACTCTGGGTCCTACTTAAATTTTTTATTTTTACAGCTATTTACTCTGTTTAGATTTAGCATATTGGTCATAGGCTCCTTTTGTGGGCTGTGGCTCCAATGACAGTCTAATTTTCAGAGCCTTGATGGTACTGTGTTTGTCTTGTCTCCTTTTCTGAGGCCCCACTGGTACTTGTTGGTATTAGCTGAGAAAGTAGAAGGAACTTCCCAGGTTGAGTGGCTTGGTGCCATTATGTGGAGGAAGGAAATCTCCAGGCTACAGAGACAAAAAGCAATTTTGGGGCTGGGTGCTTGTTGTGGAAGAATCCCACTTGCTTATTTCCCCTGTCAGGTGGAGTCTGGGTGGGAGAGAGGAGTCTCAGACTGGTGGGAAAGTTCTCTGGTAGGTTACTGTTAGGGGAACATTCAGTTGGTTCTTCTTGCTATTCTTCTGGGCTTGTCTAGAGTTGTTGGCAGGACTCTTGCTCAGTTCGGAGGAAGAATAAGGCTATCTGGCTGCCTTCTCTTGCTAGACTGGGCGTCAGGACAGGCTGGGCCTGGGTTACATTCTCTTGGATGGAGAATCATAACATGCCCTGCCACTGTGTTGTTCCCTTGGTCCTCTGGTCCCTAACTAATTCATCTTCCTCTTTCTACCTTTTAGGGTTCTTCTTTAGTTGTCTCTTGTGTTATTTCCAAGGCTTTTAGTCATGCTTGACAGGAAGGGGCAGAGAGAAACAAGTCTACACCATTTTGCTCAGATCAGAAGGTCTCTATATAAGCTTATATAGGCCTAAAATCTCTCTGGAAGGTACACAAAAAATTGTCTTCCCTGAGGAGGGACACTGGGGAATATGAGTAGGAGGGAAACTTTTTTTTGTATATGTGTTTGCATGTTCTCATTTTAATCAGGTGACTATATTAGCCGTTCAAAAATAAAAATAAAATGTAAAAGAAGAAATCTAATTCAGCCTTGCTTTCAAGAGCACAACCAAGGATTACAACATTGGTCAAGTAGAGTATGGATTCAACAATTTGTAATTTTATTAAATTTCACTGACTTTTAATTTCACTATATTGTGACTGCTTTGAGCCAGATCTCTGAATATAAGAATAATGTTCTCAGTGGATTTTCAGCCTGCTCATATATTTTGAATAACTTGCAGAATACAAATGTGTAATTTAGATAGAAGTAGATGCTTTTGGCAGCATACTAGCACCCTAATCAGCTGAAAAAATGATATTTGTATGACATTAAAACAAAATTAATAGCAAGACACTGATTACATGAAAAGATTTTAGGTTGTAATTATTAAACTTGCAAACAACTCAGCATAATTAGTGCCTTAATTAGGATATGGTCTGAAATTTTAGCTTACAAAATTAATTGAGGCAATTAAAAGTCACATTTGTAAAGTGGATTTTAAAGCTTACAAGGTAGTTAGATACCACTTTTTTTCTCATTTTGGGAAGCATCTTTATAGGTAGAGTAAGCTTGCAGTGCAATTACTTTGATTCCAAACCCCCATTTCCAGCACAGTGTCTAAGCCTGAAGCCTTAAGAATCAAGTTTAGTAACTTTCAGCCAAGGGTATCTACACACAGAAGGTTGAGCAGCTCCCAGGCATACTCCTAAATAACTCTGGGGAGCAATGAAACAGCAAAGACTTTCTGTCCCCAGAACCTTAATTGCAATATAAACTAAAAGATTGATAGTGACTTTGGATCAAGCTCCTTGACCATTTTCACAGAACTATTTGGATCCAAATGGCAATTTTCACCTCTGTCATTTATTCTTCACACGCTTCTTGAAGGCATTAAAACTCCTGGTCATTCTCAGTGATCTGTGTCTTTCTTTCTCTGACACTGCAGGCCTAGAACACAGGCTTCCTTTTCCTAAGGCCCAAAATCATGAGAGCATTCTTTTAGAAAGTCAGTGTCGGGTGCCTGGGTGGCTCAGTTGGTTGGGCGACTGCCTTCGGCTCAGGTCATGATCCTGGAGTCCCTGGATAGAGTCCCGCATTGGGCTCCCTGCTCGGCGGGGAGTCTGCTTTGCCCTCTGACCCTATCCCCTCTCATGTGTTCTCTCTCATTCTCTCTCTCTCAAATAAATAAATAAAATCTTTAAAAAAAAAAAAAAAGAAAGTCAGTGTCATACTTGTCTATTCCTAACTGCCTATGTTGTGGAACAGGGAACATGAGGTTCAAAACTCCAATTACTTGGTCTTGGCAAGAAGCTTATGTCTTTAATTGGGGGCACTTGCCTATCACAAAATATCACTAGTAGTACAAGAATGTCATCATTGAACTTTCTCTGTACCTGTAGGTTTTCTTAATTTCTTCATTTGATGCTCCCTTATGCAGACCAAGAATTTCATATAGAGCTTCTCCAGATGTAGACAAAGTCCGCTGTCTTTGGTTAGGTATGTTACATGCCATTTTCTCAGGCTGCAAAAGCAAAAAGGGGAAATAGCCATGAAGGTTATGCATACTGGGTCCCACTCTCTGAAGAGAAAGACAGTTTATCTTTAACCTTTTGTAAATGACAATCTGAAGTACATTTTTATATCAGCCACAAAAGGAGAGGAGAAAAGGTTTAGGAGAGCCAAAAGTAGAGCTTCATGTCAGGGTGTTAAAGGCTACAAGCAGTCATGTAAATGGAGTATGGCTTTGTCCACATGGTTATATAGAAGTGAAATGTTAAATAAATACCCAGCTAATTCAGAATTGTTGAAAATGAATCCTCACAGGTCAGCATATGTAGATTCTTTTTTTTTTAAAGATTTTATTTATTTATTCGACAGAGAGAACACAAGCAGGGGGAGTGGGAGAGGGAGAAGCAGGCTTTCCGCCGAGCAGAGAGCCCGATGCGGGGCTCAATCCCAGGACTCTGGGATCATGACCTGAGCTGAAGGCAGACGCTTAACGACTGAGCCACCCAGGCACCCCCAATGTAGATTCTTTTTTGCCAGAATTTGAACAGCTCCTTTTATGTATATTTTCCAAATTTAGCTAGCAGTGGAAATAATCTTCCATTTTACTTTGATTCTATTGGTTTTAGGATGGCTTAGGATGTCTTTAGAGAGATACTCATGTTCAACACAGGGAATCCCTGGTGACAACGGTGGCAGCAGCTGAAGTGGATGGGCACATCCCAGTGGTGGATGGGGTCAAATGGAGCTGATCTCCCAACTCTGTTCTCACCAGGCTAATGACCAAACCAACATAAGCAAGAACAGAGCCCCCAGATGTTGACTGGTGGGTCAGGATGGCCTTAGAGGTCCCTGAGGCCCCAGTGTGGTACTGTGAGTGTTTGTGGTCCTAAGGAATTCAATAAACAGCAACAATATGAGGAATTCCAAAGTATTTTTGTGCGCCTTTATCTTCTTGGGGGAAGAAAAGCAAAGCTTTGAAGAGTACTGAAAAAATCAGACCTGGGCAAAAATCTTGCCTAAAGGTGCCAAGGACAAGGGCTTATTTTATGGCATGGCTTCACTGTCCCTTCCTCAATCAGCCTCCTGTGAAAGTAGTGTCCCTGGAGGCCAGAAGGACCCCAGTCCCAAATTCCTGGTTCACACAAGGGTAAGAGGAGAAGGAATCTGATTTTGCCTGCCACAAAACAAACTCTAATGTGCATACTGACTAGCAGCCGTTCAGTAAATTGTGGCACTTAACACTCATTACTGCTCTAACTTACTTTTCTTGCCTACCCATCACAACTTCCCTAGGGAGTAAGCAATTCAAGGCCTGGGGTATGCCATTCATCTATGTGTTCCAGTCCTACAGGTGAGCCCTATCTTGAAACCACAGCCCAGCTGATTATTCACAACTGAAGGAAGACGTGCCTGAAAAACTGACACCCTCCCTACTTCCTTCCCTGTCCCCTCTGTCCTACTGCCACCACACACACAAGTGCTCAAGATACTGATGCCCTGCACCATACATCCACCTATCGTTCCCAGGAATGGAGGCAACCAGCCGATTTCTCACAAGTCATACTAAATGCCACAAGTGGGTGGAATTTGGAAGATAGGGATTTCTGTGTGGCTTTGTGGACAAGGAATAGGACCACAGTCTCTCTGAGATTTTAAGATGTCACTGGTTAGCAAGATCCTGAGTCACAAACTAAGAATTTATCAATATAATGATTCAAATTTTAGGACTGTAAGATATGGAGTTAGGGGTTATATAAGCCAGCTTAACAAATGCCTTTTGGGAAATTTGGGCCATAGATCATTGTAGCAGACCACTTTACTATTAGCTCTCCTTTTTCTGGGGAATGCTCAAGTTCCTGTTGCAACGTATGCCTTTCCTGACAGCTGCTTCAGTCTTACTTGATGTCAGTTGAGGAGAGCAAGAGTAGGTACCAAGGCAGACCAATAAGAGTCCTTCCCTAGCATTTTTTTTATATACAGAACAATCTTACAGATGGTAAAACCAGTAAAATGTAAGATTGAGGTATTATTGGCTGGCCTGAAATGAGAGAGTTTGAAACTGATCCATAGAAGAGGAGCAGTGGCTGAAAGATGGGAGAGAGAGACCCAGTAGAGTTCAGTCTTCTGGTTCCAGTTTTTTCAGAGGTGCACTTGCAACTCTTCCCCTCCCACAGCTTGTCAATCTACTTTTCCTTGGATTTAGCCAATAAAATTCCTCTCCATACACAAATTTACACGTTTTTTCTTTTGAGCATATTTTAGCTAGGTTTTGGTCTTTGTTAACCAGAACTCCTAAGTGTCATATACTCTTTCAATTAAACACCACCAGTGGTTCCCCAAGCACTTCCAAGCCAGGCTAATCTTAAATTATTGCATCTACTTATCCTTTAAGTTGAGTGTAGCTTCCTGGTACTTGGAAATGAATACTTTGCGGAAATAACAATGATATACTAAGATATTCAAACAAATTTATTCAGGTGTATTGTGTAGACATTATTAGTACAGATAAAAGGAGCAGCGATAAATCTGGGTTAAGGCACTTTCATAACAAAAGTTTATGGAGAGTTATTCAGGAGAACTAAGAAGAAATGGAAGTATGGCAAATAGTTATCTTTGCTTTATCTATTTATCTATATTCAGCATTCCAAAGAAACAGTTTCAATTTGAGGGGAAGAAATATATTTACTCTTCATCTATTTCTTGAAATAAGAGATATCATGGCTCCCATAAATCAACAGATGTCCTAAAATCAATTTTAACAAGTCGCAGACATGCACAGTTTCCACAGTTTTGAGCATCATGCTCCATGACCAGCTTTGATTCCTTCCTACTCGGGATCTTGCTATCACTAATCCAGGAAAAGGATTTACACGTTACTGAAGATAATCTGCTAAACAGATTATGGTAATACCCACAGCAGAAAATTCAATTATTTATTCAAAGCCTGCAATGCAGGCCAAGTCTTCTGGGAGATTTCAGACTAATATGAGATACAAAACTATAAGCCAATAATGAAACTACTGTTTAGAGGTTAAACACGTACTGAGGATAGAGCAAGAAGGAATTTTCTGGAGGGCAGAGATTCTGTTTTTGTGCCACCAGAAGCCCAACATTGTACCTAGGATGTATTAGGTGTATGATAAATGTCTGTTGGGTAATTAAATCAAAACTGAGTGGTTAACTTGAATGGGGATGTTAGGGAGAACTTCACAGAAAAGATGAAATCTGGACTGATAATAATACAAACACTTATTTCTGTAGAACTTGGCACATATTTCTATTACAGTCCTTGTATCTAAGCCTAACCTTGGATCTGCATAGATGTGGTAGCCAGTGACTCTCTTGATCATTTGTTTGCATAAATCAAAAGAAAAGAAGACTTTTGGGCTTGGGGGCTGAAAGAGGAGGGAGGACATTCTCACATTGTGACTGGAACTTTTTTTTTCCCAAGGCATCCCCTTCAAAGTTATCCAGGTATAGAACAAGAGAGATGGGGTCAGTTGGGGGGCTACCCTCAATCCTTTCCACAGAATAGTCATGGAAACTGCCTAGGACTTATCCTTCCCTACCCCTTGGCCATACCTCTACACATTCCTCTTCCCAATGGAAAAAAGGAAGGCAGATTCCATCTCTCAAATAGTTTCATACATAGAAACTCACACCCAGGAAAACATGGTAGGTAGCTTGCTATTACTTTGGTTTATGTATTTTTTCAAATCATCTCTTTTAGAAATCCAATCACACTGTAATCCATTCCTGCTGAATAAAATCTGGTAGCTGACTTGCTTTATGGTGTGGATTGAACAATATGCAGAGTGAGTTGTTACAAAGAATTTGGAAATTACTGTTTCACCTTCTTTGCTCTATTCCCAAAAGATTTCCTTTCAAACAAATAAAGTCTGTTAAAGACAAAAAAAAAAAAAAAAAGCCCTTTTATATCACCACTGGAACACAAGATAAAGATAGTTGGTCAATAGTTGGTCAGTGTGGTTAGTTGTTGGCTGATTCTACAGACTGAAACATAAAGGGACCAGAAAACTGTAGAATTGCTCTCTATACATCAAACACCAACAATGTGCTTCCTTTTCTGTCTCCTTACTGATAAAAGAAACCAGACTCTTCATACATTATTGATGTAGATGACATTTAGTTCCAAATTCAATGGCGTAATACATTGAAACTTTTAGTTGTTTTAATATATAAAAATAGATATGTGCCCTGAGAACATACTAATTACAGAGTAATAGTCAAAATGTCTTCTAAAAACTCTCCTTAAATAACCTTAAACTAAATACTAAATAATGGAGCCATACTCTTTTTTAATTCCTTATATAAAATATAATCTTTATGAATTCTTTTTCTGTAGCCTTTTGAATTCTAATATTCCTATGTAAAATTCAAGTCTTTATTATTTATTCATAGTCCCTCATCTATAAGCCATCCAATGGAGAAAAAAAATGTTGTCATGCAAAATTATTAGTAATTTAATTTTGATCATCCAGTATAGGTTACTTAATCTTCTGAACTTAAATTACTTTTTGGTACATTACAATGTCATTAATATCATTTCTTAAAGCACTGACAACTATACAGTCACTACTAAAACATCTATAGCTCACCTGTCTTTTGATAACAGATATGATTGAAAGAAGGTTCAGCAGTCTGGTGATGATGGACATCCAATTCAAAATAAACACTTATTTAAAGATTCTAATTCCAGGAGTCTTACAAATGCTTAAATTTTTCATCTTGACATAAAATATTCCTTTCAAAGCAAAAAAAAAAAGCTTCACCTATTTCTATTATGTGAATTCTCAAAAATGGAAAAAAATCAAACTATACCTTTCTTGAAAGGTTTTCTTCAAGACTCAGAAAATGAATGTGGGTAAGGGAAATTAGATCATTAAACACAGCAAAAACACTTTCAATGGCTGTCACTGGGGAAACCAACATGCTTTACCATTTTATTACTTCTGTGATTCCTCCATTGAAATCTATTTAGTGAAGCAAAATTTCCTTATCCAAATAACATTGTATCTTAAAGCTAAGCACACATCCAAAATGCTAATCCTATGTTTAAAAGTAATAATTCTCCCTAGCATAATTACTCATTACTTTGGCACTTATATAAATAGCAACTTGAAGATGGGAAAACTTGTAAATGTTACAAATAACCCACAGTACCTGTTCCTATAACTCCGATTCAGTGTTCTCAAAACAGGAGCAATTTGCTGTTTTTAACTGGTCTGGAAATAGATGTGCAAAAAAATAAAGGAAGGCAACAATGAAAGGAGCAATTCCATACCTGTTCCACTGTTTCAAAACAAAAGGCTACTCCTTTCCATTGTTCTGATCCAGGGTAAACAGGTCAGTGGAGTCAGATTACTTCTCATTTGTTACTCTATCAGCCAATTCGTAATCCCTCTGGAAAACATAACAAAGAGAGAATAAAACATGCATGACAGTAAAGGTTGCCATTACAAGGCACCAGGTGATACCAAAATATATGCTACATTTACTGTTGATCATTAGTCAACTGGTGCTTGGATCAATCAAATGCTACTATGGAACTGCCTCCAGGTTTCCATCAGAACTGCCAATTAAGAGAATATGCAGAAATAAAGTGTTGATGAGGATGTAGAAAGAAGGGAACCCATGTGCACTGTTGGTGGGAATGTAAATTGATACAGTCATTATGGAAAACAATACAGAGTTTCCTCAAAAAATTAAAACCAGAAGTACTATACAATCCAGTTATTCTACTTCTGGGTATTTACTCAAAGAAAATGAAAACACTAATTCAAAAAGATGCACCCCATGTTTACTGCAGCATTATTTACAATAACCAAGATATGGAAGCAACTTAAGTGTTCATCAGTAGATGAATGTTGATAAGGAAGATATGAATGGAATATTACTCAGCCATAAAAAAGTAATGAAATTTTGCCATTCATGACAACATAGATGGACCTAAAGGGTATTATGTTAAGTGAAATAAGTCAGAGAAAGACAAATACCATATGATTTCACTTATAAGTGGATTCTAAAAAACAAAACTAAAACAGAAACAGACTCATAAATACAAAAAAGAAACTGATGGTTGCCAAAGGGATGGGGAGTTCAGTGAAACAGGTGAAGGGGATTAAAGGGTACAAACTTCCAATTGTAAAATAAAGTCACAGGATGAAAATTATAGCATAGGAAATATAGTCAATAATATTGTAATGACATCTATGGTGACAGATGATAACTACACTTACCATTATGACCATTTCGTAATGTATATAATTGTTAATTCGTTATGTTGTACATCTGAAACTAATATAACATTGTATGACAACTATACTTGAATAATTAAAAAAACACTGGAAAGACCATGTAACAATAAGGAGACTTTAATTGCTCATTACATTAATCATTAATTAATTATTAATTTTCATATCTGAACATTTTACTTGAATCTTGGTCAAGAGGCACTGAGTCATGGTAGTAAACACAGTGGTTTTAAGAATGAAGGAACCTCTTGTTAAAACAATGTCCTAACTTTCATATGCAACAAAAAGTCACATGAGAGGACAATTCTTATGATTTTGAGTACGATAACTGAAAAAGTCTTAAATCAAATGAGATAGGTGTCACTCTGAATTTGGCACAATGGGGTCTGGTTCCTGAGGCTGAAGGCAGAATTTAAGGTGGGCTGCTTAGCACAACGGGTAGCAAGCTAGGGTTATTTTATGTGAGCCTTTCAAAGCAATCTTGTCTCTAGATAGCATTGGGGTTTTTTTTAGATGCAAAGGAATAAAAAGCTATTTCCCGTAGATCCTGATTTCTAGCCAGAGTTTAGGAAGCAGCCTAACATCATGCAGAGAAGTGGTGGGGGGAGGGGAGCTAAAGACATTTAGAATGAAAATAATATTAGCTTAAGGGCAACATCCTTTGATGAAATGAAAATAGTTGCTATAATAATATGAAATTATGGGTGACTCTTTTTAAAAATTACACCTTATGTTTCAAATTCAGTTTAATATTTTTAGTAAAATTCATTATTTTTATATAATGAACCACTTCTTAAATCTTCTTAATCATTACTTTTTAATCTTTTAATGTATTGCATAAGTCATGAGTTCGAAAATTGTTTAAGTATTTCAAAACTCCTATGTGGAAGTAGAACTGTATCTGTGTTTCAAAGAGAAAACACACAGTTTCTTACTCATTTAGTCAGTCAGCAATTAGTCACCTACTAGGTCCAGGCACTGGGCTAAATGCTAGAAATACACTGGTAAACAAAATCAAATGTAAACTCTGGGTTTGTGGTCACAGAGTTGCAACCTACCAAGAAAGGCAGGTATTAATCAAATGACCACTCAAATAAGTATATAAATGAGACTTTGGAGAGATGTTACAAGACCATGTAAATCAGTGTAACAGAGCTCAGGGAAAGCTTTCCTGAACAAAAATAACCAAGCAGAGATCTGAAAAGAACTAGATGAAGGGTTGCTAGTAGAAGCAAAATGTATTCTAAGCAGTTAGAATATGTTCCATTGAACATACCTGTCCCTGGGTGCTTAAACTGGAGAAATAAAAGAAATATGCAGACGTGTGCTCTCACACATAGGATATCAGCACATGCCTATGCATATATGGCTTCTGATATATCATCTAAAGATATAGCCAGAGATTAATGGGATCACATTCCACTTAACCAGGTGAGGCTTTCTAGAAGCAGTGAATTTCAAGTGATGTTTGTAAAAGGAAATAAGTCATGGCAAGCACACAAATAATTCCTCAATGCAAAATGCACTAAGTGTATTGTAAAAGCATTGCCGATTGAATCATTCAAGTTTAAAGAGGAGAGCTGAGAAGATATTCCAAGATTGAACAAAAGTGGCCTCTCTGGGAGGTAGAAAATTGGAGAGAGAATCGTATGTGGTGAGGAGGGAGTAGTTTACATGCCAGTTTTCCCTGTGTTTCCTATTTATGAAGTCTTCACCATTCCCTTAGATGCTCCTAGAGACCTTTTATGTACCTGTCTCTGTTACTGCATAGGGTTAGGGTTATTATAAGAAATGACTAGTACATCAGCACAGAATCTGTAGCAGGTACCAGATGAATTTGGATATTCAACCAAAATAATCTATCAGTCATGAAAATTAGAGTAAACAGTCTCATTTAAATTTCATATCTCGGCAAGTGCAGCTATCGCTCATTTTTGAACATGCAATGTGCAAGGGCATATAGCACCAACAAATCCTATTCAGTATTATCAATATCGTTTTACTATTTTTATTACCTCTCTACATTGTGTTATTATTACAATGTTTGGAATTCAGGCTACCATTCTGTAAAGTTCAATGGGAAGAGTCTTTGGGAAAGCTTCATTCTGTTAAGCTAATTTAGAAAGGAAAAAGACAGGTGATTGCTTGATTGTGTAAAATGAAGAGGCCATTGGCTACCACACCAGTGGTATCTCAGACAACTACAGAACAATCCTGGTATTTCTTTTGTAAAATCAAGTGTTTATATATGTTTTAGAAGAACAAATTGTTTAATTCCTATCATGTTTCATAATTTTCCAAAGTTAAAAAATGTCCCTTTTAAAGAGAAGTTACAAAGGTGATGGCATTTTAATGTGCTAAATCTATATATATATGTAGTAAGCATGAGAATATAGAATCATAGAAGGCTAAAGAGGAAGAACTAGATGGGAACTCTTTCTAGAATTGCTTAGAAAGATTTTAAGAATTCTGATGCCTAGGCCCTACCAGATTATCCCAAAGCAAAATCTCTGAGTTATCCTGAAGTAAAATCTCAGAGTGGGGCTAGGCTCAGGCATTTTTAGGGCTCTAGGTGGTTCTAAATAGCTGCCCAGGTTGAGAGCCACTGTTCATAACTTCACTTATTCACCAGATCTTGTGGACAGAGACTCCTCAGTTAAATAACATAGAAAACGTCTGCCAACCAAGCAGCTCTGTGGAGGAATTTTTCATTGCCTGGGTTTCCTAAGAAAACATTTACTAAAGATAATTGTATCTGTGTTATTAAACACAAAACAGAATTTGACTTTGCATAATTTAACTTAAGAAAGACTATCCAAAAACAACATTCCTGTTTCTTAGGCTTTGGGCAAGTCACTATAAGCCTGTGTCTTCTCTGTAAAACAGTAATGAAATATAAACCTTTCTATTTCTCAGACCTTTTAACAAAGTCTACTACAATGTGGCAAGATTATGCCAGGAACTTTTATAAACATAGATCTAATGATTGTCTTCTGGGGTTGGGGTTTGGGCAATTGTTAAGAAGTTACTCTCTTCCTGCCCCCTAAAATAAGAACAGAATACACTGGAAGGGCTTTAAGAATTTGAATGGGCAATCCTGGTAGATTTCGTCTGAAATCTATAATTCATCAGTAGGTAGAGTCAGTTGTACAACAAAGGGAAATTGCTCCCCTTTTGTCACACAGTGCAGAGCACTATAGTGGAGGTTGTGAGGTTCAGAGGCGGTGATGATGGTGATGATGATGGTAGTAACTAACACATTAACTAGATTATCTCTTTGAAATCCTACAAAACTATAAGGTGGTACTTTCATATCCTTATTTTACAGAGGAGTGTAGAATTATTTTAGAGAGGAGAGGTTAAATAAATTGTCCAAGGTCGCCAACTAGTAAGCAGTAGACCCAGGCTTTGAAGCCGGTTGGCTATTCCACAGCCTAAGCTCTCACTCCAGAGTTTTGTTTCAGACGCTTACAGTCTAATTGCAGGGGACTCCTGCCTGCGATATTCCCTTGCTTATCAATCTGTGACTGAGTCAGATGGTGTGTGTGTTAAAGCTTAAGAAAAAAAAAATTGTTGGAGTAATGACAAACAAGGAACTACCATGAGCACATTCATTAATGAGGTCTACCTTGTAGTTCGGTGTCAAGGACAGTATCTAGTTAAATAAAGCTCTGAATCTGAGACCTGTGTTACTGAAAAAAAAATTGACCAAGTCTTGTCCCCTGATCAGGAAATGCAATATGTATTTCACAGTGTGAAATTTAAACACCTTGTCACTTACTTACAGTAAACCATTTCTGTAATAACCAAGGAGGCTTCAGGTCCAACAGAAGTGTTTCTTTGACAAAGTGTCTGTAAGCAGACCCTTGATCCTTGTTCTTACCAATACTTGTTCCCTGATAGTTTTGGGGGTTTTTTTGGTAGGTTTCTGTTTTTGTTTTTGTTGTTGTTTTTTTTTTTAATTTTATTTTATTATGTTAATCACCATACATTACATCATTAGTTTTTGATGTAGTGTTCCATGATTCATTGTTTGCATATAACACCCGGTGCTCCATTCATTACGTGTCCTCTTTAATACCCATCACCAGGCTAACCCATCCCCTCACCCCCCTCCCCTCTAGATCCCTGATGTTTCTTATGTTAATTAGCTAAAAAAGGTAGAATGCAAAAATTTTTGCTCAAGGCAAAAGTCCTTTTCAACAGGGTTTCCAATACAAAGTGATTGTTCTGCAAATTGTCATCTGAATGTAGCTAAACAGCCTATGAAAACAGTACTTGGAAAGCAAAATAGTTTTCATTCCTATTTGTTTAGCATTTAAGTGGTATTTTAATAATAGTACTGACCTTAAGATATATCTTTATCTTAACTCTAATGAAGCCCCCTTTCAAGTGAAGCCTCACCCAGCCCAGGGAACAGACATATATTTGAGAGAAGGAATTGCTAAGGATGCCCTCTAGAGACCAGTAACTGCACTTATATCCTTGGTAATTTCCTAAGTATTTTCACTGGTCATTACATTATTTGATACTCAGTGCTCATTTTTAGAAAGAGATAACAGGCTAAGTGTGGTCATGTGTCTTCCCCAAGCATGAACATCAATGATGAGGGGCAAAAAGCTGGAACTGAAGTGAAATCTCAGTGCCCTGCTTCCAAATTCTGTTGTCTTATATCCTTAAGTAAAAAGGCTGTATTGAACAATATAATTGTAAATGACAAAGAGATACTTTTCTTATCGGTGTACATGGCCAGACAGCCCCTGCGGTGGTCACAGGCCTGGGAAGCAGAGCAGTCCTCTGACTTCTGGGTCCACAGCACCAAGATTTTTGCACCAATTTCTAGTGTCCAAAGTGGATCTTCTCATTGGTACATTTCATCTTATTCATCCGAATAATGACAATTACCTTGTGCCTTCTATTTTAGATATACATTCTTCCCTCATTTTGTCAAGGTTTTCTCTTTCAGCTGGCCCACTAAATTGCAGCCAACCCATTATCACAGCTTTTGGTCTATAAGACCTTCTTGTATCTTATATAGTAAATGCTACTTTGCTATTGACAACATACCAGACAAAACATGCCATTGCTAAGAACAGTCTTTGTCTCTGCTGAGTGCCATGGGAAGGTGATCAGAAATGAATGACTAAAGCTTGGCCTCTCCCAAGGGGTGAAAGTGGACAAATCCCTTTCTGAATGAGTCATTAATTGGGTGCAGATTTTTCTACAATTGCATACACACATTCATGGCTTCCAGACATGCAAGGTTAGATGAACACTGATGTGGTGTTTCCTCCCTCCTGCCACCTAGGCAGGCACCTGTCCAAATTGGGCTCTCCTTTCAGGCCTCAGAGCTCCAGAGACAAGCCCTCCTCTAGATGTTGACCCAGTCACTGTTTCCCAGGGCCCTCACCACCACTCCCATGGGCAAGCCTCCCAGCCTCCCCAACTGCTCTAGTCCTGCTCCTTCCAGACTCTTCAATGCACTGTACAGTTTTCTGTGTTGCTCCAGAAACCATGAACATTCTGCTGGATGTCCTCACTATCAGAGGGCATTGGTAGGAGCTGGTATAAGACCACAGGCACAGACTGGTCAGTGGCCACCATCACCAGAGCCCTACTACTGTCTGGGTAATAACTGTTAGGATCTCTGCATTCCCTCGATCCTCCTCACAGCATCTTCTCCTCTCTGTCTTCTCCATTCTCTCAGGGCCAGACCTCACCTCCAGATACTAAGTAGAGCAATCCCATGGAACCAGTTTAAAATGACTAGCCCAGAAGTGACAAACTGGGTCTCTATATAAGGTAGTTCTTACCTGGGACACAGTCTAAATCCTCCCACAAAACTGACCAGAACTAGACAATCTCTGGATGGAGTGAGAGTGAGAGCAACAAGTACTTGTCCACAAGGGAAGCAGCAACCCTGCCCAGCACCCTTCTGAGAATCTTCCTGCCCCAGGTCCCAGGGCTTGGACATTTAGTAATCAGCTCAAAAGCCTTCTCTGTAACTTTATCAGAGGTCTAAGCAAAATAGTCAAGTGAATAAATATTCAATTCAGCATTTGTTCTCACATTAAAAAAAAAAAATGTCATTAGTTCCCAGGATTTCAGTCCTGAAGCAAGGCAGACTGGCTATTCAGTGTAGATGTACCGCCCTCTGGTGTTCAAAAGAAATGGACTGTAAACAAGAGTTTCAACTTTGAAAGATTCCTCACCCCAAATCACCCTTGATTTTCAGTATCCCTGAGGCCTCTCCCTCAGCCACCTGAGATTCCAAGAATTCTGAGAAAAACACTCATGGAACATCAGGGTGGGGCAAGCCATGTCTAGAGGGGCACCACCCTTTTATTGCATTCTTCTGAGGCTGAAGTTTTGCAGTAGTTGTCAAGTAGTCAGTTGGGGGATTTGAATTATAACCTTTATAAAGTTTGTGTTGAAGCTTCTGTCTGAAGGCAGAAACTTTGGGGCAGTTGTTGAACTTCTGAGGTCTCAGACCCATCTACTCATTGGCTGGGCCAGGACAGAAGATGTAAGAGGTCCAGGCAGCAAATTCACAGTGAATAAATGCCTACCAGCTGCTATTGGGGGAAGGCAAAAGCCAAGAGACATTCCCTCTCCCTTGGGCACATTGTGGAAGTCCCCAGATGGCAGATCTTAGTCAGGTTTTCCTTGGCCAGCAGGACGGGGTGTTTTTATTTAAAGGCAGACACACATTCCAGAAATGGTTCCCCCAGCATCACATTTAGCAACTTTGATCCACAAGGCATGAGTCTACAACCTCTGGTTACCACCTAGAAGAGGAGGCAGCAACATGTCTACACTTAAAAGCATAATCCACAATACAAGGCAGCTAACAATAAGGACCAGATGATGGTACAGAAAATACATGCTGGAGGAGGTAGGAGGGGAGGAGCCCCCTGTGAGCCAGAGCACAGGGACCAGGGATCTTCCCTTTGTGGTTCACACTGGGAAACTTCCGCTTGCTTTGTGCCCAAACTTGATAGCATAACATATATCAGTTTCCAAGCACTGCTGTAACAAGGTAGCATAAACTGGGTGACTTAGAACAACAAAAGTAGGGATGCCTCGGTGGCTGGGTCATTAAGCGTCTGTCTTCAGCTCTGGTCATGATCCCAGGGTCCTGGAATCGAGTCCCACATCGGGCTCCTTGCTCAGTGAGGAGCCTGCTTCTCTCTCTCTCTCTGCTGCTCCCCCTGCTTGTGCTCTCAATCTCTCTCTCTGACAAATAAAAAAAAAGAAAGAACAACAAAAGTATATTCTCTCACAGTTCTGGAGGCTAGAAATCTGAAATCAAAGGTGTTGGTAGCTGTGGTTCATTTTGGCAGCTCTGAGGGAGAATCTGGGTCACAACTTCCTCTTAGCTTCTGGAGTTGTAGGCAATCCTTGAGGTACCTCAATCTCTGCTTCTATAGCCATGGCATTCTTCCCTGTGTCTGCATCTTAACATGGTGTTCTTTCCGTGTGTCTGTCTCTGTGTCTCCTCTTCTTATACAGACATCACTCAAACTGGATTAAGGGACCACCCTACTCCAGTAGACCTCATCTTAACTTATATCTTAATTCCATCTGCAAAGAACCTACTTCCAAATAAGATTACAATCACATGTATCAGGGGTTTAGACATATCTCTGTTAGTGATGCAGTTAAACCCACAGTAACAGGACTATAAAGTTGGGCAGATTTGGAGTTTGTATTTAGGCCTCTTCAGTGGTGTCTTGGGAAATGTTTAACAACCAGATTTTCAGGGGGAGAGAAACCTCATAGTGTTTGCAGATTTTCATGGTGTGACTATTCCCTCCAGACCTATTGCAAGCTACCAACATGACACCTAGCTTGCAAAATTCCAGAGAATTTAACAATGTGTGGCTCTCATCCACTGATACTAACTGGCTCCAGCATGCCACTGGGCCTATTATATTAAAAAATGGCACTGGTTAAAAGGAGTTATCCATTATAATTTGTTTTAAATATTTGCGTATTGAGGCCAAGATGCCCCTACAACTTTTGATTATCAAAATGTAAAATGATTGATTTATATATAACTTATATCAAATTTTAAATCAAGCATGCCTCTGGGTCATTCTGTTTTCTGAGCCTCATTTATCCTGAAATAGCTTCAGCATTTTCCTCCCAGCCCTTCCACATATTCTGCCCCCTACCTTTGGTGTGTCTACCATCCATAGGTTCCCTGTCCCCCCCATACTCATTCCCAGATCTGACACCTTCCATATTCTCTCAGGACTCTGGCACTCAGCTCTTTCTCCACCCCAAGTCCTGTCACTGACTTGGTGCCCTTCAGCTCCCATGTGGTTTTCCCAGCCAGCACCCTTTCCCTCATGACTCCTTGCCCTACTAGGATACCTGGATTTCCTCCAACTCTCAAACCTTGAACTCCAACCTCACGCTCCAAGCCTGTCATTGCCTACCTCACCAGCTAACTCCTCTGTGCACACAACACTTACATTTCACTAACACCTCCAACTCCCCGAATCTGTCAGCCATGTCCCTTTCTTCAACACTTTCCCTGTTCAACTTAGACTCTGGCATCACCATTGTACCTATTCCCTTGTCGATATCCCTAATTTCTTCCACCACTGCAGCCAGTATTCAATTGTACATTCACTGGTGAGGCAGATGTTGCCACCATAGGTCTCCAAACCCAGCTGCAACCCTGTCCCACATGCTTCTCTGTGTCCTAGAGGGCCCCAGTCTTTTTACTATGCTCCACCACTCTCCTCCAATCTTCTTCACTTTCAGCAAAAGATATTACGTCTGCATCATAGGAAAAAACAGAGAGAGCACTCTATTGTTAACAAAGTATTTTCACATAGGTTCATTTAACCTACACAACAACTGGGACAGGTAGGCAGGGTATATGTTATTATTTCCATTTTATAAATCAAGAAACTGAGGCTCACAGAATGTTCATGTCAACATCAGATAATTATTAACAGAACCTGGGTAGAAACACAGGTCTCCCAATTCCGAGAATCCCAGGTCAAACAGTAAAGTAGATGATTTGTCCAAGGGCACCAATAAGTCCTTGGCATCCAGGACGAGCACCCACATCTCTGGGTACCTTCCAAAGTCTTTATCCACCTCTAGAATGTGCCGCCTTCTCAGTTACTTTATTGCTCTCGAAGTACCTAAGTTTCATTTACTCTTTGTTTAAAAATAAAAAGTAGGAAGATCTTGAATAAAATAAAAGTTTTATTTTTCTTTCTTTTGCGAGTTGTTACTACCAATGATTGTTTCCTTGTGTTAGTGTTTTTCTTGTAGAGGGTTCTCAGAGTCTTTGGTGAAACAAGCGTATTTACTCTCAGCTTCTGTCATATGGTTCACAAGCTATGGAAACACCAGTGATGAGATGGAGGGGGCCAGATCAGGGCTCTGATCTAGAAATGTCATCTAGTAATGTCATCCCACAGAGCCCAAATGCTTGCCCGTTGGCCTACAAAGGTGGATCATGGGTGGATCCATGCAGACTTACAAGCTGATTTTCTGTAAACACATGATATAAGCCAAAGCCACTTCCATTGGGAATGGGGGCCATAGTGAGTCACTTGCTGCAATTCCAGACAGATAAGAATCTCAGCTCTTTCCTGGGCCTTCCAGTGAAGCTAGAAAACCAAAGGGAATTTTCTTCTGTTGATAAAAAAGGACCACCTTGTCCCAGTTTTTCTACTGATACCTTGCTTTGTTCATGCTGTACCTACATCATTGTGCATTGTTGTACGTAGAGGCAGACATGCAAAAGAAGTGCTGACCTCCCCCCACCATCATCTGGTACAACCTGCATGTCTGCCCCTCACATGTTGCCTTGGAGATATCCTCCACCGTATTGGACTGAACCCCACTCCCATCAGAACTGATATCTATGAGGTACACCAGAAACACTGAACTGGGAGATGGATGCCTTTGCTTCTAACCATGAACTTGGGTAAGACACATGCCTTCCTGATCTCCATTCCTCCTCTCTCAAACAAGGGGTTTGCTGTGGCTGAAGCTAACTCAGCAACACCGTAAAGACTGCTTTTGCTGTCACCACAAAGAGAACTTCTGGGGAGCAACCTAGACAGTGCTATAGGAAGAGAGGACAGAGGAGTGTCCTTTAAATGAGATTGATTTAGGGACTTACAGTAAGTTTGTCACTGGACAATGTTTCCTAAAAGTGCTAGAGGAGATGGAAAGTGAGGAGCAGCAACATGTCAGGCCATGAGGAGCAAACCAAATGAAGGGAAAGCCCAGGCCTGTTCCATGGGTGAATCAGCAGACACCACACACCTGTAGAATTATTGATTCATGCATGTTGTAAGCTGTTTTTATGGGCAGATTTTAGGGAGTGTTACAGGATTTTGCTGGCCCATGGGGACCTTGAAGGCAATGTAGGGCACTCTTGGTGGCTCTGAAGACAGTGGTTTAAGAGGGATACCTCACAGTCGCTGCACTTGGCAGTCCACAGTGACCATGTCATCCTCCCCCTTCCACGGAAGAGTGGAGTGGTGGGAAGAACACAGGGTCATTGCAAACATTAAATGAAATTATTCATGCAAAGCACAAGCACGTAGCTTTCAATAAAGGGGAGCAACTATTAATGTTCTGTGGATTACCTCAAAGGCAAAGGAAAGTGGAGCCCTCCCAGTAGCTCCAATTTGCACTTAAATTTGATATATTCAGATATGTGGAAAAAAAAAATGAGCCCCACCCCACTCCATCCCCCCCCCCCCCCCCCGGCTTCCACTGCTGCCCCTGAGTTTGGACCTACAGCTAATGCCTTCAGACATGTCCCATCACAAAGGGTGCGGCACCTCAAGACCTGTGGGGAATGTAGCAACAGTGCTGGGAGGCAGCTACCACACAGGTTAAGAGTACCAGATGGCATCATTTAGACCTAGGTGAGAACCTTAGACAACTTACTTCAACTCTCTGAACCTTAGTTTCCTCATCTCTAAAATGTGCAAACATTTGTTAAATAAATGTCTTTTGAGCAAATGGAAATAACACTGCTTTCCACGTGGCTCCTTGTGGCAATTAAATGAGATAATTACTAAACCTGCTGGTGACATAAAAGATGTGATGGCTGATTTTATGTGTCAGCTGGACTGGGCCATGGAGTGCCTGGTATCTGGTCACACATTATTCTGGGTGTGTCTGTGAGGGTGTTTTTGGATGAGATTAACATTTGAATCTGTAGACTGAGTAAAGCAGATTACTCTCCCTAAGTGGGTGGGCCCATTCAATCAGTTGAAGGCTTGAATAAAACAAAAAGGCTGACCCTCCTTCGAGGAAGAGGAAATTTCCTCCTGCCAGACTGCCTTGGCCTGGGACATTAGTTCTTTCCAGCCTTCAGACTGTAACTGAACATTGGCAATTCCTGGGTCTCTATCCTGCTGGCATTTGGACTAGAACTGCACTATTGGCTCTCGTGGGTCTCTAGTATGCCAACTGAAGATCTTAGGACTTGTCAGCCTCTATGATTGTGTGAGCCAATTCCTTATAATAAATCATTGATATAGATAGGGATATAGATATAAACATTGCTAGATATCTCCTATTTGTTCTGTTTCTCTGGAGTACCCTAATACAGTAGGTGCTAAATACAAAAAAAGTTGTTTTTATGATTGCTATTTCTGTTATTTCAGAACTTGGCAAGAAATGTTGTCTGTATGTAAAGCTGACTGAAATTATGTTTGAGAGACGGGTAAATGCCAATAATGGCCTAAATAGCACTTACTATTTGTGTGCTATTCAGAAGATTTGATCTTCTAAAACAAGCACTTATTATAACATGTATGTGGATATGTATCAAGATATGTATACATTATATAGTATAATATACATAAGGCTCCTGGGGATATTTTATCTTTTCTGGTATAGGCCATGACTTTGAGAAAGAAAAATGTGGGAAGCAGACGGCTATCTCAGGATGGTGTCAAAGGACACAATTTGGTTTTCTGATGATGACCTTGGCTACCAGATGGTAGACACCCTGAAAGGGACACCTTGAAGACTTTGAGGGTCATCAGTGACCTGGCAGGTAGGAAACTTGTCTTCTAATCAAGACTTTCATCTAAAATCTGAGTTAGAGAAAAGGACAGTGTCAAATTAAAATTTATACTGTGAAAAGTAATAGAGGATAAAATGCCCAATAATTCTCAGGGAAAAATAGTACAGAGACCATCAGGAACAATACTTAGAGGTACAGATGTCTATTCACCAAGGTTTATTGAATACCTAGGTGACCTGGGAACTTTAACAGACAGAGAGAGAGAGCATATGCATAATACATACTTAGAAATGTTCGTATATGCATAGAACACTTCTGGAGAGTATGTGAAATTTGTCCAGTTCCATAGAGGAAAAGGACTGGGGACTGGGATGAGACAGAGAATTGTTTTTTATAGCATAAAGTTTTATGATGTTTAAATTTTTACTACATGCATGTATAACTTTTCAATTAAAACGCTTATTTTCATTAAACTGTGCTTAGGGCAGGATCACCAGTACCAAGAGGGGCCCATTTGCTTTGAGCAGCTGTGCACTGTCAATATTTAACACCACCCCCCAACAGCATTGCCTTTCTGTCCTACTGCAACCAGTCTTCCCCTTCTAGCCATCTTCTACACGATCTTCAATGTTCTCTTTCAAAAATGTAGATTTACCTAAGCCAAGAAATCCTTGTTGCCTCCCGTTTCCTACAAGATAAAGTCCGATCTGCTCAGTAGGGCATTGTGGGAAGTGACACTGCACCTAGTACTACTAGTATCTTTCCTGGGCCTTCCAGAAGTCCACTGCCTTCCTCTTTCCCACTGTCACTACCCTAAGCCAAACTCATCATCTTCTTGGTTTACTGTGCCCTCCTGACAGTCCTTTCTCCTTTTTCCCCACTCTCATCTGTTCTCCATACACTACATTGTTTTAAAAATGCAAATAGTATCTAAAGCTCCCCTGCTTATAACCCTTTAAACCTGCCCACTGGGGGCACCTGGCTGGCTCAGTTGGAAGAGCATGCAACTGTTACTGTTGGGATTGTGAGTTCGAGCCCCATGTTGGATGTAGAGATTACCAAAAAATAAACTTTATTAAAAAAAAAAAAAACTGCCCACTGATCTTAAGCTAAAATCCCAGCTCCTTAGCAGGGCCAGCCTCTTCCTCTTTCTCCAGTGCCATCTCTCCCCAATTCCTTGCTCTCTCCTCAGATTCAATTTCCACTAACCACTGTACACTGTTCAGTTCCTTGAAGACACCATTCTGTTTCCTCTGAGTCTTTGCACATGCTATTTCCTATCTTAAGAAACTCTTCTACTCTCTTATCCCTGGTCTTCCAACCCCACCTGGCTCACTCCTTCAGCATAAATGGTCATAAAAATAAGAATGTCATAAGAAAATCATAAATAATTGAGGAAGAAAAAGTTACCCATTTGAGAAGGAATCCTGTAGGAGTTCAGCTATCAGAAGGGAGCTGTATGGAGCGCCTGGTTGGTGCAGTTGGTTAAGCATCTGACTCTTGGTTTTGGCTCGGGTTGTGATCTCAGGGTTGTGAGGTCAAGCCCTGAGTCAGACTTCGTGCTCAGTGCAGAGTCCGCTTGACTCTATCTCCCTCTCACTTTGCCCCTCCCCCTTTCTCAAATGAATCTTTAAAAAAAGAAGAAGAGAACTGTATGAGTAAGACAGTTTGATGCAAGAAAGGGCTGGGCAGGCTGGAGAATGGAAAGAAGAGAGGTCCCTCTGGTGAATAAAGTGGGGAGGACTGAGTGAATAGGTGGCAGAGGAGAGTGGCTAGAGAAGGTGAAAAGACCTTGAAAGCCAAGATAGAATTTAATCTTCATTTTTTAAACAGTGGGAAAACTTGAACTGTTTTTAAACTGGCAAATGACAACCTCCAGTACTTATTTTAGAAAGATGTGAATAACAGAATGCAGAGGAATGAAGTTGGGGAACTGGATGATCTTAGGGAAAGAGGATGAGAGCCTGCCCCAGGGCAGCAGCAAGCAGAACTAGCAGGAAGCAATGGATTTGAAAGAGATGTGGAGATAACCTCCTGGGTTTGAAGACCAAGTGAAGGGGAGGAGAGATCCAGGAATAAGAGAGGACTCACAATGCTAGCGAGAGTAACTGGGAATATGGTGAGGTCATTGGCTGAGATGGGAATCACAAAAGGAGAGCAGCTTTGGAGGAAGATAATGAATTAAGTTTGGAACATGTCGACTTTTGGGTATAAGGTCAGGAAGCCCATGTCCATAATTAAAATCAGACACAACCTAGGGTACAGCATGCAGGGCCTTTCACAGAAACCACCTGTTAGGGTTGGTTTCATCTTTTCTGGTGTGGCATGTTTCCATGACTCCTGTTTTCCATATCCCGACAAAGTCATGTGAATTGTTTGCCTTGCATGCAGAGAAGGAGTTGTAAAAGCACAGGGAAAGTAGAGATAAGATCTATGAAGACCTGTTGTGCCCGGGGTGAAATTTGCACTAGAAAATTGTTTTTCTCTCCAAGCTTGTGTTAATCACTACTCTTTCTCTTCAAGTCCCGGTTCTGCTGTGATGAGCAACCTGAACTCTCAGGACAATTTCACTTCTACTCTGCACTCAGCACCTGGGGCACTTTGAAGTCCACAATGCAAACATTTTTCACATAGTTATGCAGTTCCTTTTTTGCTTTTGAACTCTTCACAGGTGTATATCTTGTCTCCTTAACGAAAGTCTTAATTCTTTAAGAGCCCAATTTATGCCCAACATTTAGTTTTTTTAATTGTCATATATTAAGTTTTCAAAAAATACAAAGTGGATTGAAACTGACACTGGGGAAGAAAGGAGAAAGGACAGTAACCACCTTGAAAGGACAGAGTAATCAAGAGATAATATGTTGGTTAGAGGTGTGAGATAGTATCAGTTCCTAACAAAGAAAGGAACCTATTCTAACATAAAAGAAATGCTTTCCCCCCTCTTCTAATAATAATGACTTTGCATTCTAAATATGCTTAAAAGGAGGAGAGGAATACTGGTATTCTAATTGTCAAGTAAGTTGTCTTCTCAACTGGCTAAAAAGTCTGTTTTTCAGGTACCACCTTTGGCTTATAAGCAATATTGATAAAATACAGGACTTGTCCTTTACAGTTAATTATATTTAGTTGTACTAAACAGTGTAAGACTGAGGGTTAAGTCTTTCACTTCCTTTTAGTTCTTCCTTTTAGTTAGAGGTCCACTTGTGTGGCCATTGAGATGTTTGGGCAACTTAAAAGAGGGGTTTTCATGACTCAGCTCATTACATAATTCCCTGGGTAGAGGAATGAAGGTGGAACAACCCCAAGTATTGCCAGTGGGCAGATTGTGCACTTGTCATTGATGGAGGAAGTTATATGTGGGGGTGGTGGGGAGAAGAGATTTTGTTGCTAGCTGGTAAGTACCAATAGGCCTCAGATCACAAAGATCTCTCTAGCTGTCTTGCCAGAAGTGCCTGTCAGTCTACCATCGACATCACTATTTAATATGGAACCCCCCATTAAGATCACCCTTCAGCATGTACAGGGGCATTGGAAGAATGAGACCTACAGCACATAGCTTTCAACAGGAATGCAGTTAGGAGTAGGAAAGGAAGTGGTTCAAAAATGGATCTGAGACTACTCTTGGGAACAGCATGAAGCATGACTCTGGAGGTTGGCAAAGACAAGGGGGAAAAGACACTGGAGTGATTGCTTCACAGTCTTGCTAAGGGCTCCATTCCCACTCCTTTTAGAGCATACCTTTCCCCTTCTGAGATTCCCCCAGGCACCAGGTGACCAGCAGGAAAGGTCCTTCTTTGCCCTGGTGGCAGCAACATCTGTGGGCTTTGTGTCACATTCCTTTCCAGACTTCACAGGCCTCAGGTTACAAAGGTCTCATTGCACAATTCTTAGGAGAATAGGCATGGAGGCTGGGCTGGGATAAAGGAAAGTCCTGTATATGTCAGAGATCCAGGTGGGGCCAGATGCCAAGGCACCCCAGGTGGTGGCAGCAACAGAATCAAATGTCTTGATCTCTAGCGAGGTAGCTTTCTTTACTTTTTTTTTTTTTTTTCCCAAGGCTGTTAAATAAGACTTATCAGGATGCATCTTTTTGGGTAATTTGATGGAAAACACTTCAAAAGTTCAGTTGGCATACCTGTGTTTCCGGTTTACTGGAGACATTTGAGAGTTCAATACCCACAATGAAGAATCTGAAACTAAAGTTCTTTTTATCCTTCCATTTTTCATAATCAACTTTCTCCTGTAGTTTTATGCTATAGTATGTACAAAATTACTCAATATATTACACAACCTTTGAAATTAATATGGAAGCTGAAAGATACTACCACAGCCCTGTTTAAGCCCTATGTCATGATGGAATGTTCTTTTCTATTAGTGATCATTTAATAATTCTTTTTGTTAAAGATAATCTGTGTGGATAGCTAGAAACATATGGAAGATCCTTACAGGACATATGTTTTTCAGTTGGTTAAAAAACAATCTAGTGACCTAGAAAATATTCATCAGACCTCTGGAACTGATGACTATGAAAACAAGATCTATATTTATACTTAGCAATTCTTCATTTCATTTTCTTTCAAATTTGGAGACTTTAGACAGATATTAATATATTTGCAGTGAATTGAATTGGAAAAAGCTCTGAGTGTCTGTATCCAGGGAGTGCCTGGGCTCAAACTTACAGATTAATTAGAGATGCAAGACATATACAGCTCTACATAAAACAAACAAATCTAAGGCAGCTCCTAAGTTATCAAGGTAATTCCAAATAAAATATTAATTTGCAGGATAAGTTAGGAAAGGCTCATAAAGGAGACATATTAGGTAATAAGGATAGGCCAGTTACCACAGATGGTATAATATCCACACCTGCCAGATGAAGTGTTCCACTCATATATACATTTATTTATGGAGTACACATATATATATATCACAGAGTATGCACACACATATACATAAACAAAGCGATCTACCTAAACTGGAAAAGACAAGGCCACAGAAAGTTTGCATATTTATTATAAAGCAAAAACGCAGTTAATGGTATAAATGCCTTTTTTTTTTCCCCAGCAAACTACTCCTAATCCGGCCTCAAGGCAGAGTAACTTGTCGATTGCCCAGGATTTATTTTCATTGTTATCTATGAGGTCTTGGGTGCCTTTTCTTGACCTTGACCAAAGCTTATTTTATTTGGATTGTAAAGGCTAGGAGAGCTTTGGTGATTAGTGTCACCTACATAGAATACTTGAATTTACCAATAACCACATCAAGGGGGTAAAATAAGATTTCCTCTCTTAGGATATTCTAAAATAGCTGAAATAAGAACCAATAAATTCATTCAGCATGAATTAGGAGCAGGGAGTATTGAAGGAGCCACCAGGCTGAAAGTAAGAGGCTTTAAGCTATGGTCCCCAAGCTAGCACTCACTAGCTTAATGACCTAAGTCAAGACACAACTTCTCTATGCTGGTTTTTTCTTCTGGAAATGAAGACATTGGAATGGATGATCTCTTAGTTCCCTTCCAACTCTTAAAATTCTGTGGTATGTGACTAACACAATGGTCAGAGAACATTATAGTCAATAAATATGTATAGACAAGTTAGGACATTTTATGTTTTTTGGATATTATTTTAGGTTAGACCTAAACTTCGTTGTCACTGACTAAGAATGAATTCTAAAAATTGGACTGATGAAGTTTTAATTTGCAAGGACCTAAGAGGTTGGGTCATAATGAAATTGTAAAAATTATAGTGCCTTCTCTAGAGGGAAGTTGGATATATACTAGAGTTAATGTGAAAGTACATTTTGTTTTTATCTCGACCTCTGGATTTATTGACACGTTTTGGGTTATTATTACTTTTATGGTGTATACAGTGTTGGTCTTACTGCTGAGATATATTTATTCCTGATGTGTTGGGAGGCCAGAGAGTGTTAAAATTGTGTCCTGTGGTTAGAGATTGGGTCTCCCCTCTCCTTGTCTATTGCTGGTGGGGTCTCCTGTGGGTAACTAATCTACCTGTCAGAACACTAGCCTGCTGCTTCTACTGAGGGAATGTGGCAATAAACTTAGCTCTTGCAGGCAAATCTCAGCGTGCCTGCCCCAACAGTCCTGTACTCGGCTCCGGGGTCTCAGTGTGCTGAGACACGGAGAGAGGCCAATGGAGATGAGTCAGGACCTGGCACCCACCCCATGCTCCGCCCTACTGGTAAACAGAACAGCTATTTGCCCGTCACTCGAGCCTCTCAGGGCCCCAAGACTCCAGGAAGAAACAAATACTTTAGAAGCCAAAACCCCAAGGCAAGGTAAAGAAAACAGAAATGTCTGCATCCCCAGTGATGATTTCACCGGCGTGAGTGCTTTAGAGGGCGAGGAGCTGTAAATGGTTCCAGCTGAACTATTTTACCTACTTCTCAACCATAAGGCCCTTCTCTTTCACTGTTTATAGGAGATGATGGCCTTTTTGCCTTTTAAGCCTTGAAATCTCAAAACCAGACTTTAGAATTAATCTTGGTTGCTAACCCATAATAAATTTATTTCTCCTCTTTTTATTACTTTTGTTTTTATTTTTATACTATCTTCTATTAAAATACTTCTTTAAGTTAACTTATTTTTTGTTTAGTTATTTTTCCCTGTCATTTTGGGGAGAAGCTATTAAAAGAATAAACATTACCAGGCAATAAATGTAAACTACTTTACAAAGTAATTTTACACTGACTTTTTGAGGTAACTGTTTCTTTTGCATTTTTGCAATGGTTGGGGAGAGAACAGTGAGGAGCTAACAGCCTTGGAAATGTCCTCATCTGGCTTCATGACAATAAATAAGTCTGGCTGTTGGGAGGATGCACCTCAGCTCTCTTTCTGGTGGGACTATCTTTGGCCTTTTTCCTGCTCACTTTAAAGTATCTGGTGCATAGTCTCTGTGCTTATACTATTATTCCTAAGCCTGAAGATACACTCATCTTATGGTCTTCTCCTCCTGTTTTTTTAGATACCAGCAATTTCTGTTTTAAGCTTAGCAGTTGTTACATACCTGAACTGGAGGCATGGCTGGCTGATTCCTTCTAGCTCAGTCAGGTAGCGTCCCACCTCTAATATATCAATAGCTGAACCTTCTGTTACCTTCTACTCAGTAGCCATGGCTAAGCCTGGGCTGGATATTATGATGTCACAGAGTAGAATCTTTGCTCCTCCCAAAGGCCCAGCTGAGACCTTCTAGCTTCAGCATTTTCTGTCTTGCCCAGGATGGGAGTTTGGGAAGGTTAATCCCTTTATTTCTTCTTTTTTTCCCCCAAAGATTTTATTTATTTATTTGACAGAGAGAGAGAGAGAGAGAGAGAGAGAGAGAGCACATGAGCAGGGAGAGCAGCAGCGCCCCACTGAGCAAGGAGCCCAATGCGGGACTCGATCCTATGACCCTGGGATCAGGACCTGAGCCAAAGGCAGCCGCTTAACCAACTGAGCCATCCAAGTGCCCCTAATCCCTTTATTTCTTAACTGAGCCGTAGAATCATAGAATCTTACTATGAGCAGAGACCTTGGAGACCTAGTGACTAGATTTTAATCTAACTCCCTTATTTTACAGATGAGAAAATTCAGATTCCAGGTAGTTAAATGGCAGAGCTAAATCTAAAGCCAGGTGCCCTCAGTGTTAGCCCCCTGTCCTTCTGAACACACTGCACTCATGTTGGGCTCTACTCTCTGGATTTTGTCAACATCATTGTTCTCTGATAGACAGCTTGGATGATTTTTACCTGAATCCATCCATGACAAGAAACCATTCAGATAATGTGTATCATGGGAAGAGGATAGGGTTTTCACTGGAATTTAACTCTCTTTCATACCATTCACTTTCTCTCGATACTGTCTCCATATGGCATTAAAAAATTATCTGCATTGCATGAGATGACTTGTATCTGTGAAGCCAGAGACGTGTACTTGCAAAATCTCTCAAGAGGGGAACATATATTGCGCTTTTATAACACCAACAACATTTTACATCATGTTTTAGCATTTACAAGCCATTTTCACATATATCATTTCATTTAATCTTCACAGCTCAGTGAGGTAAACAGTGTATTATTTTTAGTACAATTTTATGAGTGCGAAAATTATAACTTAGAGAGGTTGTGACTTGCACAAGATCACAAAGCTAATTAAGTGGAAAGAGTAACATCAGCTACAAACTAGATCTTCCAACCAAGCATTTTTCCTACCACGGGGCTTCCCCAGGGTGGGAGGAATTGTCATGTGGTCCTGGAAGTCACTTGAAGGCAATTGCATTAGGCAACCTTTTGATTAACAAAGAAGAAAGTATTCCTCTGGGTCATAAATACTGCTTTACTAACCTCCTACATGTCTCAATAAAAGCTTAGAGAAATGGTTAGTGAACACTAATTTCAAACTTTAAAATAATACAACCATTGCCCTTCTACCTGACAATTCCACATCTGTGAATTCTCCTAAAAGAATTATCATGGATATGAATAATATTTAGCTAGAAGAGGTTCATTCTTTGAAGCATTATTTATAATAGAAAACAAATTAAAAGCTCAATATTAGAAAACTGGTAAAATGGATTATGTTTAACTCATGAAAATAATGTTGTGGGTGAAGTTTTCCAGAACTTTAATCATTCATGTGCTATCTTTGGAATAGCACCATCTGCACTAATATCTACTTAATATCTTCTTTAAATTAACTCTCACGCTTTACTGAAATAAGAGAATTTAAAGGTAATTTTTTTATCACTACATAAGTAAAAATGTAGTATAATTACCTTAGGTATCAGATAACTATAAAAACAGATATAACAAAGTCTGGCTCTGGGCCAGTCCCACCCACCACTATACCTGCAGCAGTCATGACCCTGCCACAACAGGAGGGGGCATGCAGCCCACACACAGGACACCCCTGGAACACCTAGTTCTGGTGACCAGGGGAACTGCACTTCTGGGCCCCCACAGGACACCCCTACATAAGGCCACTTCTTTAAGCCTGGGAGATGTAGCTGAATTATCTAATATACAGAAACAGAGTTAGGCAAAATAGGAGAGTGAGGAATATGTTCCAAGTGAAAGAACAAGACAAGACCTCAGGAAAAGAACTGAACAAAGCAGATATAAGCAATCTACCCAATAGAGTTCAAAGTAATTGTCATAAAGAGACGTTTACTTTATGAACTCAGGAGAAGATTGGATGAACACAGTGAGAACTTCAGTAAAGAGACAGAATGTAAGAAAGTACCAATCAGAGCTATGGGATATAATAACAGAAATCAACAATACACTAGAGGGAATAAACAGCAGATTAAGTGATACAGAATAATGGATCTGCAATCTGGAAGACAGGGTAGTAGAAATCACCCAAATTGAAAAGAAAAAAGAATTTTTAAAAATGAAGATAGTTAAAGGGACCTGTAGGACAACACCAACACAAAATAAAAAGATGTAAAATATGACATCAAAAACATAAAACATGGTGGATAGGGAATAAAAAAATAGTGTTTTTATAATGTGTTCCAACTTAAGTGACCACCAACTTAAAAGAGTACTAAATACATAGGTTGTTATATATGAACCTCATGATAACCACAAGCCAAAAACCTATAATAGATACATAAAAAATAAAGAGAAAGAAATCCAAACATAACACTAAAGAAAATCATCAGATCACAAGGGAAGGGACAAGACAAGAAGAAAGGAACAGAAAAGAACTACAGCTCTTTTGCTCAGGCCCATGGCACTGGCAGGATGGGCAAGTGTCATGGTCTTCATACTTCCAGGAAGCTCCGTAGCCACCAACAAGATCAGAAGTGGTATGATAAACAGTGCAAGAAAGCCCATGTGAGCACAGCCCTGAAGGCCAACCCTTTTGGAAGCATTTCCCATACGAAGGGAATTGTGCTGGAAAAAGTAGGGGTTGAAGCCAAACAGCCAAATTCTGCCATCAGGAAGTGTGTCAGGTCCAGCTGATCAAGAATGGCAAAAACAAAAACAAAAACAAAAACAAAACCCACAGCCTTTGTAACCCAACACAGTTGTTTGAATTTTATTGAGGAAAATGATGAGGTTCTGGTTGCTGGATTTGGTCACAAAGGTCATGTTGTCAGTGACATTCCTGGCGTTTGCTTTAAGGTTGTCAAAGTACCCAATGTCTCTCTTTTGACCTTATACAAAGGCAAGAAGGAAAGACCAAGATCATAAGTTTTGATGGTGAAAACATGACAATATTAAATTTTCATATACAAAAAAAAGAACTACAAAACAATCAGAAAACAATTAACAAAATGGAAATAAATACATACCTATCAATAATTATTTTAAATGTAAATGGATTAAATGTTCTAATCAAAAGAAAAGGTGGGTGAATAGATTAAAAAGAGAAAACAAGACCCATCTATATGCTGCCTACAAGAGACTCAGATCTCACTTCAGATCTAAAGACACACAGACTGAAAGTGAAGGGATAGAAGAAGATATTCTATGCAAATAGAAACAAAAAGAAAGCTGGGGTAGCAATATGTATATCAGACAAAATAGACTTTATTTTTTTAATTTTTATTTTTTTAAGATTTTATTTATTTGAGAGAGAGAGAGAGCATGAGCAGGGAGAGGGAGAAGCAGACTCCCCACTGAGCAGGGAGCCCACCATGGGGCTCAATCCCAGGACCCCAGGATCATGACCCAAGCCAGAAGGCAGATGCCCAACAGACTGAGCCACCCAGGTGCCCCAAAATAGACTTTAAAACAAAAGCTGTAAGAGACTAAAGGAGTAATACAACAAGATATAATAATTATAAATATTTATGCAGCCAACAAAGGAGCACCTAAATATATAAAGCAAATATTAACAGACACGGAGGGAGAAATTGACAATAATACAATAATAATAGGGGACTTTAACACTCCACTTACATCAATGGATAGATCATCTAGATGGAAATTAAGAAACATTGGCTCTAAATGACACATTAGACTAGATGGATGTAATCGATATATACAGAACATTGCATTGAAGACAGCAGAATATACATTCTGCTCAGGTGCACATGAAACATTCTTCAGTATAGATTACATTTCAGGCCACAAAAGTTTCATTAGATTCAAGATTAAAATCATATCAAGCATCTTTTCTGATCACAACGGTATGAAACTAGAAATCAATTACAAGAAGAAAACTGGGAAAACAAACATGGAGACTAAACAACATGCTACTAAACAATCAATGGGTCAGTGAAAAAAGTCAAACAGGAAATAAAAAAATATCCTGTGACAAATGAAAATAAAAACACAACATTCCAAAATCTGTGGGACGCAAAAGCAGTTCTAAGAGGAAAGTTTATAGTGATACAGGCCAACTCAAGAACAAGAAAAGTCTCAAATAAACAATCTAACCTTAAACCTAAAAAGAACTAGGGGAAGAAGAACAAACAAAGCCCAAAGTTAGTAGAAGGAAGGAAATAATAAAGATCAGAGTGGAAATAAATGAAGTAGAGACTAAAAGAACAATAGATAAGATCAATGAAATTAAAAACTGGTTCTTTAAAAAATAAAATTGAGGAAACTTTAGCCAAATTCATCAACAGAAAAAGAGAAAGGACTCAAATAAATGGAGTCAGAAAAGAAAGCAGAGAAGTTACAACTGATACCACAGATATGTGAAAGATCATAAGAGACTACTAAAACAATTATTTGCCAACAAATTGGACAGCCTAGAAGAAATGGAAATTCCTAGAAACAGAATATTCTGAGAATGAATCAGGAAGAAATAGAAAATATGAACAGAACAGTCACTCTTAATGAAATTGAATCAGTTATTAAAAGTCCAGGATCAGACAGCTTCACTGGTGAAATCTACCTAATATTTAAAGAAGAGTTAATACCTATCCTTCTCAAACTATTCCAAAGCATTGAAGAGAAAAGAATGCTTCCAAACTCATTATACAAGACCAGCATTACCCTGATAAGTAAACTGGACAAAGGACACTATAAGAAAATTACAGGCCAATATCCCTGATGCACACAGATGCAAAAATTCTCAAAAAAAAAAAAAAAAAGATTAACAAACCAAATCCAACAATATATTAAAGTGGGATTTATTCCAGTGATGCAAGGATGGTTGAACATCTGCAAATCAATCAATGTCATACACCACACTAACAAAACAAAGGATAAAAATCATATGATCATTTCAATAGAAGAAGAAAATGCATTTGACAAAACTAAACATCCATTAATGATAAAAACTCTCAAAATGGGTATGGGGGAAACATACCTCAACACAGTAAAGACCATATATGAAAAACCCACAGCTAACATACTCAGTGGAGAAAAACTGAAAGCTTTCCCTCAAAGATCAGGAGCAAGACAAGGATGCTCACTCTTCCACTTTTATTCAACATAGTATTAAAAGTCTTAGCCACAGCAATTCAGCAAGGAAAAGAGATAAAAGGCATCCAAAGTGGAAAGGAAGAAGGAAAACTATTTGCAATAACATGATACTATATATAGAAAACCCTAAAGACTCCATGAAAAAAAGAAAACTGTTAGAACTAATAAATGAATTCAGTAAAGTTGCAGGATATGAATCAATATACAAAAATATGTTACGTTTCTAATACACTAATAATGAACTATCAAAAAGAGAAATTAAGAAAGCGATCCCATCTGCAGTTGCATCAAAAGGAAGAAAATATCTAGGAATAAGTTTAACCAAGGAGGTGAAAGACTGTGAGACATTGATGAAAGGAATTAAAGACAATACAAATAAATGGAAAGATATTCCATGCTAATGGAGTGGAAGACTTAATATATTTATATTATATATAATATTTGTTTATTTTAATATTAATATTAATATATAAACAATATATACTCATCCATAAGAAAGAATGAAATCTTTCTATTCATAATAACATGGATAGACCTAGATGGTATTACACTAAGTGAAATAAGTCAGACAGAGAAAGACAAATACTGTATGATTTCACTTATATGTGCAACACAAAAAGCAAAACAAATGAACAAACAAAATAGAAACTCATAGATACAGGGAACAAGGTGATGGTTGCCAGCAGGAAGACAGACAGGGGGATGGATGATTAAGAGGTACAGTCTTCCAGACAGGGATATATTGTACAGCATAGGGAATACAGTCAATAATATTGTTAACAACTTTGTATGGTGTTGGAAGGTAACTAGACTATTGTGATCATTTCATAATGTATATATCTACCAAGTCACTATGTTGTACACTTGAAACTAATTCAATATCGTATGTCAATTATTCTTCAATTTAAAAAAAGAATACAAAGTAATGCTATTAATGCATTGACTGGAAGTAATGTTTTTAATGCATTGATTTTGGTGCTGCTACCTAGCAAAAAATGTGACTGATTTAATCGAATCACAATTAATACCCTTTATTCCTGTCATAAACTTCACTTTTCTGCATTAGAAATCTTTTTTCACCACCAATGTACAACAGGCTGAGTCAGGAAAAGAAATGAAGTGCATGTCTGATTCCAAATGGCAATTATGTGTATTTCTACATAGCTGGCATACTAAATGATTTTTAACTTCAAAAAGTGATCCTTTGAGGGCGCCTGGGTGGCTCAGTTGGTTAAGCAACTGCCTTCGGCTCAGGTCATGATTCCAGAGTCCTGGGATTGAGTCCCACGTCGGGCTCCCGGCTCAGCGGGGAGCCTGCTTCTCCCTCTGACCCTCTCCCCTCTCATGCTGTTTCTCTGTCTCTCTCTCTTTCTCTCAAATAAACAAAATCTTTAAAAAAAAAAAAGTGTCCTTTTGATGTACTTCAGAAAAGAGCACGGTTGTCACATGGACAGTCAGTATACAAGAATCCACACTAGCCCTCTGTGTGATTTTCACTAACGGCTCTCAGGAACTGTGCTATGGCCTGAAAGCATTTCAGAAATTTGTGAGTGTTTTTGGTTGTTGCAATCATCAGGGGTTGGAGGCACTCCTGGCTTTGTTAGGCAGGGACCAGAGATGTTAGCCTGCAATGCCAGGCATATTCCCATGTGAACAAGAATTGACTGATAATTCCAAGTGACTTTATATGTCTCACAGAATATCCAAGTCAGTGAAAAAACTAGTGAGCCAGACCTAAATATTATTCATAATTTATAATTACCTAAGCCAGACCTGAATCTTTCTAACATGTAGATGCAAAATTTTTGCACAGTTTTACTATACACCGATTTTTCCAGAAATATAGCAGCTTTGTACATCAGGCAAGACCATATTCTGTTTTCTTCACAACTTTACCAAACATTGTTCACAATTTTGGAAAAATCAGCCTATCCGATAGCCATGGTGCCCTGAAGTCACCCTGAAACTCACCTGTATCTGTCTACGCTTGCATCTTCATAGTCTCAGCAAATCTCCCATTATATTCTCCACTATAGTCAAGCTCAAGCATTTAACTACTAAAATGTATATTCATTTATACAAATTATTTTCTTTAGTTTCTCCTTTTATCCAGGGTAGGGCATTATACTGACTTTTATTAAATTCATAGGCAGGCTATCTTTGACTATCATTTCAGAATTTGACAAGAGATAAAACATTGTCATTAAAAGGGAAAACTGGACCTGACAGGGTTGACCACCACTCAATTCCCAGAAGTCATCCAAGATATACATGGACATAACTGAGGATCACAGTGTAATCCACACATTTTTCATCAAGTTGATTATCACTGTGCTTCCTTCCTTGGTCTTGTTACAGTATCTGCAGAAGCAGCAGCATCTGCAAGATTACAGGCTCAATATCCTATATTTTTCAATTATTCACAAAAAATGTAATCACTGAAAATATTTAAAATATATTCATACAATATCAAAAAATAATCTCACACATCAGTTGTGGCACATACTACAAATCATGCTTTAGGAAATACAGGATTTTCCATTCTAATGATATAGAAGAATGCCCACACATATTAGTTAACAAAAAAGTTGGTACCATTTTTCTAAGATTTTATTTATTTATTTGACAGAGAGAGAGAGAGCACAAGCATGGGGAGCAGCAGAGGGAGAGGGAGAAGCAGGCTCCCCCCCGAGCAGGGAGCCCAATGAGGGGCTCGATCCCAGGACCCTGAGATCGTGACCTGAGCCAAAGGCAGACACCTAACTGAGCCACCCAGGTGCCCCAAGTAGGTACCATTTTTAATAAATATACATATTGGGGAAAATTTGAAAGATCTACACCAAAATATCAACAGTGCTTACCTCAGAATGGGAGATTATGTGTAATGTTTTAGAATGGGCATATATTCTTAAATTAAGGGGGAAAAAGGCTATTTGAAAAATATATTCAGTAGATAAAATTGGAGGGAGCTATGGGACATTTATATTCATATATACATCTCTGTAGTATTCCTTCTGTATTGAAACCAGTATACAGCATATATCTTTCTTTTTATTTCTTTTTATTTATTTCTTTTTATCCAAAAATTTATATTCCCTCTTACCACACAAAGTGGAAAGACCTATAGAGCAAGCAGAAATTCATTAGAAGAATCATAAAGTGAACCAAGAATTCCCCTACTTCCATTAGTATTTTTAGTAGTGTCCATGGATTAAATGAATAATTTCCAAAACTCCGTTTAAAAGTCACCTTTAGAACAAAGTATTCTCATGGCAGGATATGTAAGGATTGAGGTCCCTTTTCTTGAAGGGATCTCCTTCCAGTTATCTCAGGAAAAAAAAATTAGATCCTCACTTGTGTTTTATCTTGTCTGAGCATATACTTAATACTTTACATCCTGCAAATGTATGGACTACATCACTTCTTTTGTGTAAGCTTCTGTAATGAAACACACGCTACACCTGTGGAAGCTGTGGGCAAAGCCAAAGAGATGGAGCCCACAAAGGTTTCAGGTCCCTCAGACAGTGGGGGAATGAGGGAATACCTCTGCAAGCAGGGATTCTTTAGACTAAATAAATTATAGATGGAAGTCAGAGTTCAAAGGCTTTTGCTCAATTGTGGAGGGGAATTTTGTGGGAAAAAAAAAATACTCTTTTTGTCAACACTTAAATTCCACTTCAAGCCAGAATTTTTCAAATTGTGGGCTACAGACCACCTAAATCAGAATGACCTGCTTTATTTAAAAATAATAATAAAATAATGCAGAGTCCCAGGTAATTCCCTGGATTTACTACCACTAAATCTTAAGGGCTGGATTAGGGACCCATGGTTAAGCAAACTGTCCAGGGGATTTTACTGTGCAGAAATGTTTGAGAATAATTTCTATAGGCCAGAGGTTCCCAAACTTCAGAGCAGAACATCTGAGTGTCTGGAGAATTTGTTAAAATACAGATTGCTTACTCCACCTTCAGGTTTCTGGTTCTGGAGGCCTAGGAGAGGCCCAAGACTTTATATTTTTAACAAGTTCCCAGATGATGATGGAGCTAATGGTTGGGACCACACTTGGAGAACCCTGTGCTTGGCCCAAGAAACTAGGGAGAATCTACAGGCATTTCCAGAGACCTAGGAAATGCAATTTGAGACTTGAGTATTTTTATTAAAGACTCGGAAAAGAATTTGTTGAAGAAGTTTGTCCTTATTTTGGTGTTTATTTTCTTTAATTAGGATTTTTTTTCCACAAATAATTTTTATTTTTCCAGTAAAATGCTTACAATCTATGTCCATCCATTCAGGATTCTCCAAGGCTAATAATAAATAGCATCCCTTTTCCTTCATTTTGTACCTTTTATATTTGAGAATATTGATGAATGAACTCAAATGATGCTTGATTTTTCAGATGCCTGCATTAATTTGATTTCAGTGACCCACTGAACACCAGTGTTAACATAACAACAATTACCAGAGCTAAAGCTACAAAATAGGAAGGAATATGAACAGCCTATGTGCAAGATTTTAGTTAAGTCGTAGTGGACTGTCCTTTAAAGGCTATTATGAGAATTCAACATAATCCCAGAAAAGTAAATCTAAATCTATGCCTTTTTCCAAGCCAAGCTCCTTACGCTAAATAGAAATATAAGCATGCCTGGAAAATCAGGAAGCTATATATTGCTAATATTGGTTCCCATGAGACCCACCTCATGTGCTCATAAAATCATAATATTTTTTCAAAACAAAGGTAGTACTGTACACTCTAACATAATTCATTTTTAAGCAGTGCTCATGACATTTGTGAAAGAAAATGTCAGCCAAACTGCAATAAAACATTTCCAGGCCAATAAAAGTAGTTTGAGTTGAGTGCTTTAAAATTTTTGGCTTTGGAAGGTTAAAATAATAAGTGAATCACATATCCAAAAAATACAGTGCTAAAGTTATTACCAGATACAGTTTATTCTGCATCATAACTAAAGTCTCAGGGACATCTCAGTTTAGATCCTGTAAGGTGATCTCTATAGGACTACATTTGTTGTGTGGCTGGCTCCTCTCTGAGGAACAGAAAGTTATATAGAGGGCCAATACCAAACATTTTAGGAAATAAAAAAAAAAAAAACCTTTTATTTCCAGCAGAATTATTAAGACTATCATTTTTTTAAGTTAAATCCTAAATTCAAATTCTTTCCCAGTTTCCTCATGTATAAAGTGGAAATAATGATACCTGCTTTGCAGGAGTGCTGTAAAGAAGAAATGAGATGGTGAATAATATCCTTTAGCATGGTCAAAGCACTTTGGAAGTTCTCAATGATAAGTCAGTATAATTTTGACTCTTACTAGCTTTGTTATTCTTATAGAGAGGCAAATTACACACTATGGATTTAAAGGAAAATGAGATCAGATATGCTTGGGAGACTCAAGAAAGACTTCATTCAGTATGTGGGTTTTGTGAAGAGCCTCGAAGGATGCATGATATTTATTTAGGGCAAGATGGAAGAGCTACATCTTTCTATAATCCTGGCACACAGACCCTTACCCTGCCAGTGTAACTTCCTTAAGAGACATGGGCAGAGATGAAACTGTACATGTTAAAATTTACAATACTTATTTATGATTGCATCTAGTCAACTCATTTATTCAATAAATTTTTATTTCTCTCTTTGATTTGAAGCAGGCAATACTTGTTGAGGTGCTCTAATATAATAGTCAAAAAAAACAAGTAAAGGATATTTTGAATAAGTGTTATTGTGAAATAATTTCAAAAGAGCATACTTGTTATTAATGACAGGCAGTGTATTATGTACTTTTTGGCTTGTCATCCTGACTATGGAGTACATGTTGTAAAGGAAGAAAAGTGGGTAATTATGTTTCACATGAACATCAAATTGAGTGTTCCTTCCTTGTAGTTTTGTAAAGTAGAATTGTGGCAAGATTGTCCCTAGTTAATGCCAGGAAAAATGGGAAATAAATGTCTTTTTTAAAAATGTCTCTTATATAAACAAGTAAAACCAGTTAAAGTGGTTTGCAGTCATTGAACATAGGTCAATTCCTGTTAAAACAAACTTCATGGGTAAGTCTGAATTATTTTGTTGTGTTGGTATTTTGTTGGATCAAATATTGCTTTGCATGAAATTAAATGTATAAAGTTTGTATCAGTGCAAAATAAGTATCAAAATTATTATTAAGCCATTGTTGGCAAGTAATTTTTCAGTAAAAAGTTTTAATATTACTTTTGTTCATCTTACAGGTGCAAACTTATAGCTCAAAAGATGAACAAGTGCTTTTTAAATTTTGTTCTATAAATATAGCAGTTAATTTTTCCCTTAGATGTCTATTTTAATAATTGCTTTCAAGATAGTTATCAGAAAAACACAATTGAGATTGTGTCATTAAGATTTGTGTATTCTGCATTAAAATGATCTAAGAAGTTCTAATATTCATTAGCATTTTATATCACAATCTCATTCCCAAGGAGTTTCTATATTATAGGACCTTGTTTGGGACTATAGTTATTATCTGGATTTTAATGGTATCACTAATTATTAAAGTTTGATATAAATTGCTGGACTCTAGTCATTTGAGAAACTTCTAGTGTCTCCCATGAATATGATGTTTGGAATACCCTATCCTGATTTGGGAGATAAAGTGGATCATTACCTGGAAACACCCTACAACTTTCTCTTCCACCTTCTCCCTTACCTTTATTATGTGCAAACCCCATCTAGAGTCATCCCTCAGTTCCTTGGGAACCTTTGCTGTGTGTATTAATCAGCTTTTGTTGTGTACCAAAAATTCTCAGTGATTTCCAATAACAAAATGTTTTTACCTTAGTTACAGATTGACTGGGCAGCTACAGCAGTCCTGCTCTGAGCTGCAGGTCGGGTTCAGGTATGTTCCAGGAGTCTTTCATTCTAGGACCGAGGTTAAAGGAACAGTGGCTCCTAGGCAAACTCTTCTTCTTCTTTTTTTAAAGATTTTATTTATTTGACAGAGAGAGACACAGCGAGAGAGGGAACACAAGCAGAGGGAGAGGGAGAAGCAGGCTTTCCGCCAAGCAGGGAACCCAATGTGGGGCTCGATCTCAGGACCCTGGGATCATGACCTGAGCTGAAGGCAGACGCTAAATGATTGAGCCACCCAGGCGCCCCTAGGCAAACTCTTCTTAACGTAGGGGGTGGGAACATGAAAGGCAGAGAGATCAAGTCAAATATTGCAAGCACATTCAAAGCTTCTGCTCACATTCATTGGCCAAAACAACTCATGTGGTCAACATCAATGGAGAGGGTAGGATATTCTTCATATAAGTGAGAAAGGGGAGACAGAAGTGATAATTTTCTGAATAGTACACCCACTCAACATACCATACAGGACAGACACAGGATAGCAAAAATAAATAGCCCATCACAGAAGGGGAAGCAGTCACTGGTCTGTAGCAATTCTGAAATCCCCCTGGGCAAATGTTGCCAAGTCCCCAACCTGAAGGTAGGAAATGTTCTTTGTTTAGGCTCCAGTTCTGTTCCCTGGGAATAGCTTTTCTTTTCATTGTTCTCATGACTCTTGACTCCACCTTCTGAGAGGTAATTTTCCATTATCCTTCTTGGCCACTTCTGAAGGAAAACATGTACCCCCTGGCAGCTGAGCGGCTTCCTCATCCTGCTACCCGCCTGCAGAATGTTGGGGACCATAAGGTCTTAAATTTTTCATGGTTCATTTTTTTTTTATTATTGAAGTATAGTTGACATACAATGTTTTATTAGTTTCAGGTGTGCAGCTGACACAACAACTCTATACTTTACACAGTGCTCACCAGGACGAGAGTAGCTACCATCTGTCACCATGAATATTATCACAACATTATTGACTATAGTCCCAGTTCTATACTTTTTATCTCTGTAACTTATTTATTTTATAACTGGAAGTTTATGTCTCAGTCTCATTCACCTATTGCACCCATCTCCTAATCCCCCTCCCCTCTGGCAACCACGGTTTGTTCTATTTATGAGATTATTTCTGTTGTTCTTTGTTTGTTTATTCGTTTTGATTTTTAGATTCCACTTGTAAGTGAAATCACATGGTATTTGTTTTTCTCTGTCTGACTTATTCACTGAACATAAATACCCTCTAGGTCCATCCATGTTGTCACATATGGCAAAATCTCATTCATTTTTATGTTGGAGTAATACTCCTGTGTGTGTGTGTGTATCACATCTTTTTTATCCATTCATCTATCAATGGGCACTTAGGTTGCTTCCATATCTTGGCTATTGTAAATAATGCAGCAGTAAACAAAGAGTTGCATGTATTTTTTCAAATTAGCATTTTCATTTTCTTTGGGTAAATACCCAGTAGTAGAATTATTAGATTATATGGTATATCAATTTTTAATTTTTTGAGGAACCTCCCTACTCTCCCACAGGGGCTGCACCAATTTACATTCCCAGCAACAGTGTACAAAGGTTCATTTTTCTCCAAATCTTCACCAACACTTATTATTTCTTATCTACTGGTATGAGGTAATATCTCATCATATTTTTCATTTGCATTTCCCTAATGGTTTTGTTGAGCAACTTTTCATGTGTCTGTTGGCCATCTGTATGTCGTCTTTGGAAAAATGTCTATTTTAGATCCTCTGCCCATTTTTTAATCCAGCTGTTTGGTTTTTTGCTGCTGAGTTGTATAAGTTCTTTATATATTTAGCATATTAACTTCTTATCAGATCTGTTATTTGCAAATATCCTCTCCCATTCAGTAGGTTACCTTTTCATTTTGTTGATGGTTTCCTTCACTGTGCAAAAGCTTTTTATTTTGGTGTAGTTACAGTAGTTTATTTTTGCTTTTGTTGTCCTCACCTGAGGAGACATATCCAGAAAAAATGTTGCCAAGGCTGATGTTCAAGACATGACTGCTTATGTTTTCTTTTAGGATTTTTATGGTTTCAGGTCTCCCATTTAGGCCTTTAATCCATTTGAATTTATTTCTTGCATATGATGTAAGAAAGTGGTCCAGTTTCATTCTTTTGCATGAATTGGATAGCATGTAGCTATCCAGTTTTCCTAGCACCATTTATTAAAGAGACTGTCCTTTTCCCATTGTATATTCTTGTCTCCTTTGTCATAGATTAATTGACCATATAAGCATGGATTTATTCCTGGGCTCTCTGTTCTGTTCTGTCCATTGATCTATGTGTTTCTTTTTGTGCCAATACCATACTTTTTTGATTACAGCTTTGTAGTATAGTTGGCAATCAGGAGTGTAATACCTCCAGCTTTATTCTTTCTCAAGATTGCTGTGGCCATTTGGGGGTCTTTTGTGGTTCCATATGAAATTTAGGATTCTTTTTTCTAGTTTTTCTGAAAATACTATTGATATTTTGATGGTGATTGCATTAAATTTGTAGATTGCTTTGGGTAGTAGGGATATTTTAATAATATTCTTCCAATCCATGAGCATGGTATCTTTCCATTTGTTTGTGTTATCTTCAATTCTTTCATCAATATCTTATAGTTTTCAAAGTACAGGTCTTCCACTTCCTTGGTTAAATTTGTTCCTAGATATTTTCTTCTTTTTGATGCAATTGTAAATGGGATGTTTTCTTGATTTCTCTTTCTGCCACTTTGTTATTAGTGTATAAAATTACAACAGATTTCTGTTTATTAATTTCATATGCTGCAAATTTGCTGAATTCATTTGTTAGTTCTAATAGGTTTTTGGTGGCGTCTTTAGGATTTTCTTTGTATAGTATCATGGCATCTGTAAATGTGAGTTTTACTTTTTCCTTAGCAATTTAAATGCCTTTTATTTCTTTTTCTTGTCTGACTGCTCCTGCTAAGACCTTCAGTATTACGTTGAATAAGAGTGGCAAGAGTCAACATCCTTGGCTTGCTCTTGATCTTAGAGGAAAAACTTTTAGTCTTTCATTTTTTTATATAAAATTTTAATTGAAAATAATTTTAGATTTACACAGAAGTTGCTAAGATAGTACAGAGAGTTCCATTTACCGGATACCTAGCTCTTACTATTATTAAAATTATACATAGTATGGTATAGTTGTTACAATTAATGAACCAATTTTGATACATTATTATCCTAAGCCTTTTTCATGGCTCAAAGAGCCACAGTCTCTTTTAATCCAGGCAATAGGGCTTTGGGAGTTATATTTCTCCCCAAAAACTATTTTTAATTTTTTGTGTGATTTAAGTTAGCTCCATGAGACAACTATATCTACAATAATTTTCACGTCATGCCTCTCTTTCTCTCTAGGCTTAATTATAGCGTTTGAGCTTATTAAGTTAGTGGAACCTAGTCCTTATCTCTTTTCTATGAGCTATTTGGCCCAGATAAGAGAATTCACTGGATACCACCTTAATCCATTAACACATTTAACAAAGAGTATGATAGTAATATTTATTTGATCTTTGTCTTGAGACTTGGTCTTAATTAGCATTAATCAGAGTTTGTAGCTTTCAGCATTTTTCAGTTTTTCCTTTTTCTATTTGAGGATGAGAAACAGATCCATTTTTCATATTTGCAAGTCCTGGAATCTCTGGAGTCACTCTTTAATCCCTGAAGACCTTGATCAAGAGCAGCAACCAACTCATGCTAATAACAGTCTGTCTTGAAATCTTGTCACCCAAAACCACCCATTCATGAGGTATATTTTCTGTCCTCAAGTAATTGCAGGTTTTACCAAATATTTGCTACTACGTAATCTTGCTCTACAAGATCATCATCTTTCTAGTCTTCAACACTTTCCTGCTGCCTGCTGTTCAGTCCCAAGGGAAGGACAAGTATTTTAAGTTCTTATCACAGCAGCACCATACTTTTAGGGACTAATTTCTAAATTAGTCAGCTTTTGCTGTAATAATGCTGTGTAATAAAAAAAGAAAACACACATTTCTATGACCTATAAAAGGAAGGTATCTTGCTCATGGGTCTGAGGTTGCCTACAGTGGCTCTGCTCCAGCCTGTAAGTGGTTCAGGCTTTTCTATACTCACTCTGGGACCCAGGCTAAAGGAGAGGGCTCTTTCTATGACAGAGGGCAAGAATGCAAAGGCCAAGCCAAATGACAGGAGCACATTTTAAGCATCTACTCACATTTTATTGGCCAAAGCAAGTCACATGGCGAGACCTAATGTCAACCGAGGGAGAAAAGGAAATGCAATTACTTATATGACAATAATACAATCTACCTCACCAGACAAAGGTCTGGCCTCTGTTATTCATCATTCAGGTGGTCACTAAAATGTATGGGGAGCAGGAAGAGGAGGTATGCAAATATGGTTGGGGAAAAAAATGTTTAATATGCAGCCACCTAAAATTCAAAGCCCCTTTTCTTCCCCCTTAAATAGCTCCTTTCCCTAAAAGACCAGCTAGGGCTGGGCTGCATCAATACAGCCCAGATAGTAATCTGACCCCAATTCCATGCTGGATGCTCCTCAGTGTTCCCCAAGGGCTGCTGTTTCGCTCTTCACCAGTTATATCCAGCTCCAAATGATCTAGAGTTTTCTCTTTCCAACCCTACTACCTCTGCTGCAGATGACAGAGCTAATCCTTTTGTCTTTTTAAGGAATTTACAATGTCCTGATGGGTCTCCAAGTTCTTTCCTGGCTTTAAGCAGAGAGAAGAACTGAAAGCAGAGTTGCTTGGGCATGGTCCTGATCATCCCATCCCTTTCTTTAATGCCAACGCCAAGGTCCCTAGCATAGTAGATGTACCTTTACACCTGCTCCTCCTGGGGTATTGAACAGTGGGCTCTAGCCACACTTGTAATCCCTCCATTTTTTCTCAGTGCCTTCCTCTTTTCATCCCCACTGGCTCCAACTCATTTGGGCCATCATCAGCTCTAGCTTGGCTTCCTCCCTTTGAGCCTGGCTCTACTTCTTGCCTGCCTATCTCCAAACCACTTTCCATTATTCAGAGTGTTTTTTCTGGGATGAAAAGTTGATCTTATGGCTCTCTTGTCTTAAATCTTTCAGTGTTTTTACATTTTGCCTCTAAAAGGTGGCTTTCCAAGTATGCCCATCTTGTCCCAAAATATTCAGTGTTGCTAAAATATCAAGCTTCTCCCACACACTCAAACTCTCACACTTCCAGGCTTTTGGATACAAGTGAAATGGCCCTGCCATTCTGCTGGAGGGGAGTACTGGGCAGCAGAGTAGGCCTGAAAGCTGAAGTTACCCACAAGGTTGCCCTTACCCCAGCCAAATACCTCCATGTGCCATCCCTGACCTCCCCAAAGGGAGAAGAAACTGTGGACAGAAATGTAATCATACTGCTGGACACTATTTTAATCAAGCCTTTTTTTGTTTGTTTTCAAGTAACAAACACATCAAACTAAGTCAAGCACAATAGTGTGGTTATTGTAAAGATTTTAGGGTATCTCATAAGACTCAAGATCAAGACAGCAGGCCTTGTGAGTCACTGAAATGAGGAATTGGCTACTACAGTAAAAATTGAAGCCAGATCTGAGCAGTATGCTACCAACCCAGGAGACCAAATGCTGGACTTATCAAATGCCAGCTGTATACAGCCTCTCTTTCTCCCTGAAACTGACCCTCCCTCCACTTTCTATGCAGAGAACCACCATATAATTGTTCCCTACACATGATAGCCACTGGTGGAACCAGACAAGGGCATATGATCCAAATGCTTCTTATCCATTGCTAGCTAGAAACTCATGAGGTGGGTTAGTGCAAAGGTCTCACCCTAATAGTATCAATGGCAGTTAGCCAAATCAATTAGTTTAGGATCCTTTGGATTGGGAAATATGGAAGGACTAGCCAGTGACATAAACATGTAAATGGAACCAATTTACAGAGAGACACAGATGAGCTAAGAGACCATGTTGACTTAGAGACTTGGAGAGAGTTGTTGGCCTCGAGAAGTATCTTTCCCAGTTATAATTTGTAGGTGCCTGTATTAGTTTGCTGGGACTGCTATAACAAAGTATCAAAGACTAAGTGGCTTAAACAACAAAAATTTATTTTCCCACAATTCTAGAGGGTAGAGTCTGTTATCAAGATACTGGTTTCTCCTTGGCTCATAGATGGCTGTCTTCCCTCTGTACAAGTCTGTGTCCTAATCTCTTTTCAGAAGGATACAAGACAGATTGGATTAGGGCCCATGCTAATGATCTTATTTTAACTTAATTACCCCTTTAAAGAACCCATCTCCAAATCAGAATCACGTTCTGAAGTATTGGGGGTTAGGAAGTCAACATATGAATTGAGGGGCTCAATTCGGTCCATAAGAGTGTCCTCTCCCTATTATTTAAGTGTTTTGTGTGAGTCTATGCAATCAAAACAACCTGACAAACTATATTAGGACTCTCTGTTGTAAGAGGCAGAAAATCCTATTCAAACAGCCTTTAGGAAAAAGGGAATTTATTGGCTCAAGTAGTTGAGAAGTTAGGAGTATCACTATCTTTAGGCATGTCTGGATTAAGAACTATAATGTCATTTTAACTGTCAAGGTCCTAGCAGGAAATACGGCTCCGTTCAATTGAGTTAAAAAAAAAAAAAAAGCTAATTACAAAGATGGGGACAGGGTTTAGGAAAATTATAAGGGTTGTTGATATACCAAAGCAAGTAATAGTGGGACATTGTTATCATCTCTAGACGTAAAGGAGCAAGGCAAGAGTGCTTACTGGAATCTGAAGATAAGAGAGTTTTATGGAAAGGGTTTCCTAACAGGAGCTGTAGCCTCCAGTAGAGGGACAGCCAACCTGAGCAAACGCCACAGAAAAGGACTGGGAAATAATCTAATATCTCTGATCTCCTCACAGCACTCCCGCCTGGAAGCCAGAGGAGAAGAGAGATTGATAGAATCCATTTAGTCAGCCAGTAGAGAGGAGGAGAGAGATCTGGGGGCAAGGGGAAAGTGGCCAGCACCACCATTAAAACTTGGTCTTGCTCTCCATCTTCTGTGTTGGTGTTTTTTTAACAGGGTCTCAACTCGTCGCTCTTTTCAATCTGTGGGAAGAGAGCTTTTCTTGCCCAAGTTTTTCTTTTTTCTTTTTTTTTTTTAAGATTTTATTTATTTTTCGAGAGAGAGAGACAGCGAGAGAGGGAACACAAGCAGGGGGAGTGGGAGAGGGAGAAGCAGGCTTCCCGCGGAGCAGGGAGCCCGATGCGGGGCTCGATCCCAGGACCCTGAGATCATGACCTGAGCTGAAGGCAGACGCTTAAGGACTGAGCCACCCAGGCGCCCATCTTGCCCAAGTTTTTCTAATAAAACCCCAGAGTTTAGTCTCATTGGCCTGGCTTTTATCACCAAATTCACCTCTACTTCAATCTATATGCCCACCTCTAAATCAATCCCACTGTGGTTAAAGGACAACTGAGCGGGTCATGATTACCTGAATATCCTTGGAGCTAGCAGGGTGAAGTCAATCTCATAGAAACACATAGTGTTAAATGGGAGAGAGTGGCTCCCCAAAGGAAAAATTCAGGTGTTGTTAACAGAAGAAGGGGGAATATATAGAGGCTGACAGACAAAAACAGCATGTGTACACTACATTACCCAGACTACTCATAGTCCAGTCCTTGGTAAATATGCAATGATTTATTGCATTGATTGGATACAGTATGTTTTGAGAACTTTCATTGCACGTAGTTGGAGCTGAATAAATATTTACAAAAATTTGTTGGAATGTAAATGTTAATAATCTATGGGCAGAATTATTTTGCAATTGACTAGGAAATGTTTCTGAATACAGAGGATATTTTTCCACTTCCAATCTTTATAGTGATCCTTTTGGATATTGACTTATGATCATTAACTTCTTATTTCTAGAAATCTATATTTATACCTCAAACACTGTCTCTTTCAGTGTTCTGAATTATTTTGTAAACCCTGTTTATTTGCTTTCATTAGACCACAGTCTTGAGAATTTCTGGCTTGTTTACACACATCACCAAGTATTTTTTTAGACTCATTTAGCAAAAGATCATCATGAAAGAGGCAATAAACTGAAGTAAGATTAGTGAACAATTTAAGTTTAACTGTTACTAAGGTTTCTTTGTTCCTACCCATTAAAGATGACTATCAGTATTGCTAAGAGATGTTTATTAAACTGATAAAAATAAATATTGTCTTTAAAAAGTTAAGCTGCCTTTATCTGATCTCAAAGGTAAGCTTATAAAATTAATCCTTCTGGTGTTTGCTTGTTATTCAAGCATAACTTTTCTTCTACACACAGCGACTAGTTTTTTTGTTCAGCTCCAGCAAAGTTTTGGCAGAAGTTCTGTCAGTGGCTCTTTGGAGAAGAAGCCCTACCAGTAGGGCTCAAGCAACATTTTGCAGGGAGTGGGAGCAGGGAGTCAGAATGGGCTGACATTGACAATCAAAGAATTTCCAAAGTCTAAGAATCACTGTTTTTAGTGGTTTAATCCCATTGAAAGTTTCAGTTAGGGAAGCTTCCCCTTTATGTCTCCCATATTCTGGAGACCAAGGATTTCATTGATTTATTACATGAATATTTATATAGCAGACAAGAGAAGCATGGACCTCATCTTAATGGAACTTAATTTTCTATGGGGGGTGCCCTAATGCATGGATGATGGGGGTTGTCATGGTGTTTGAAGGTATCCATGTGTAAATGGGTGCAAGGTAGTACGACTGCTGTCCATTCATCCTTGCACAGAACATCCTAGGTAGAATAGGAGAGAAAACCTGAAGTCATGAAGCATTCACTTTTATATCATCTGTGCCAACAAAGGTAAGCAGCAATGTAAAGAGCTGCCCAAATCTTACCTGTTTATTCCACCATTGTTGAATAATTGATGCATAGTAAGGGTGGAAGATTTAACTTCTTTCTCATCTCTTACATAGACATGCCATCTATCTGAATCCCTGCCTCTTCTATTAAGCCTTTCTGATCATTCCAGCTCAGAATGATCTCATTCTCCCCCCTTTTCTCAACTCCAATAGTGCTTAGACTTAAATATATAGTCCCTCATAGTAGTATCTGATTTTTAGATGTCTTGCTATGTTCCTCGAGGACAGAAACCAGATTTAATGTTCTTTTATTATTCCCTAGAGCCTATAGTCTGGGGTAGAGCCGGAGCTCTGTAACTACTGGCTAAAAGAACAAGAATGCTTTGCTCAGGTTAAGATTAAACTTAGTTTGTATTCTCGGGCCATAAACCACCCAGTAATTAGAGGGTTATTCGTGTAGGAGCAGCCTTGAATGTAACTGTATTGGAATAGATCTTGTCTGGTAGCTGGATGAAATAGACCAGGCCTAATAAAAATCTAATAAATTAGGTCAAAACTGACCCAGAGAACATCAGAGCTGGAAGAGTTTGTACCGAAATCATTTGGTGTACAGCTCCTTATTTTACAGAAAGGAAACCAAGGCCCTTAGAGTTTGTGGCTTGCTCCAGGTCACATTGAATTAGGGAGAAAACCCAGACCCAGTAACTACAGTTCTTGACCAAATTGTTGGGTAAAGAGTCAGGTTGGAAGTCAACTAGATGAAGATCCAACCTGTGTTTGTCAAGTCATCATAATAGTAAATACCATTTTTCAAACCCTTTTTAGTGTTTCTGGCACCATGTCAGGTACTTACCATACAGCCAGCCATACATTACTTCATTTAATCTGCACAACCCACCAGAGGGAGGTGCTGTATCAGCCAAGATTCCTCTTGAAAAACAGAATCAGTAGGAGGTACATATTAAGAGATTTGTTGCAATTGGTTTATGTGATTGTGGGGGCTGACAAGGAAAGTCCAAAATCTGTAGAGAAGAGTAGTCTGGGATTTGGGGCAGAGTGAAGCTGCTGTCCCCAGGTAGAATTTCTTCTTCTTCAAGAAGCCCCAGCACTACTTTTAAATTTTTCAACTGATTGAATCAGGTCCATGAAGATTTTCCAGGATAATCTCCCTTACTTAAAATCTACTGATTATGGACTTTAATGACACCTGCAAAACACCTTTATAGCAACACCTAGAATAGTGATTGAATAATTGGAGACTGTAACCTAGACAAATTTACACAAAAAACTATCATCACAGGTACTATTTTGTTTAAATAGTTCCCCAAGTCACAGGGGTGGTTAGTGGCAGAGTTAAGTCCTCAGGCCCTTTCTGCCTGTCTCCTGACTCATGTCTAAGCCATGCAGTGTGCAGTCTCTAAAGGCAAACTTGAGCAAGCTTTCATACCACTCTGAGGCCCAGATTCTTTCCTCTGTGAAATAAAGAAAATCACGTCTATGGCACAGGGCTGATATGTGAATTAAATGAGAAAAAGTGAAGTGCTAGCACATAGTAAGGATCCAAAAAATGTTAGTTTCCTTTCCTTCCACTTTGTTCTACACACACTCACACATACACGCATGAGCTGTGTTCCCAGTTCGTACCAAAATTAATGCCACAAGATGGGCTCTGGCTCAGGTGCAGGTTTCTTTCTAAAATATTACACAATCATTGCAATTTCAAGGAGCATAGCTATGACCTCCGTGAGTCCTTGAGCATTCCTTCTGATTCATTCCATCTCTCTTGCCTGCTTTGACTCCTATCTGCTGGAAGAGTGGGTTTGCTTTCTTAACTGGATAAAAAAGGACAAATTGGTTGATTCTGATTCTTGCTCTTTTGTATTTGCTTCTGCCTTATCTGAATTCAGATCTCTTTTCTGAGAAAGAAATATTTCTGCCTTTATGCAATAATTGTAAGAAATGATCTCATGTGTGTGGACACTTTGTGAGCATGTTCCCCAAAGTCACTGTTCTAGTACTTCCTGGTATGTTAGAGGTTGTCTGCAAGGGCAAGAGGATTAGACCTGTTGGAATTCTTTTGTCTCCCTTGATGTGGGTAGGGCAAAAAGGGAATTGATTACTCCTGTTGTGTCCTCAAGATAACAGCAGTCACAACCTGAAGTCCAGTAACCAAGTGGCACTACCTGATATTTTGCAGTTTATCTGCCCAAAGTTAAAACCAACAATTTTAGAAGACCTTCATGGTCTTGACTAAATGCCACAATTAGACTTTACTTGACTAAACTTCACTTCAAGAAATGAAAACATTTCTTCCTGCTAGGAAGTCACAACTGTATGTTTTCTATACTACTAACCTGTACTTTTTTCGTGGGGAAGCAGGTATTTATTGAATGCCTCACCTGCCTCAAACTGCCATCCCTGAATACATCTAATGATAGCATCTCTGCACCTCATGCGGCCGCAGCTGGGAAAAGTAGCCTATGAGTCTCAAATATACTAGGTGGTTCCAACATGTGGTCTCAAAAATATGAACCCTTTGTGCCATTTATCTTGTCCCCCCTCCCATTCTATACTTTCACTATTCCAAACTTCTCCCTGTGTCCCCCTACCCAACTCCTCCCTCCTTATACCTTACTCTCAGTGGATGACCTTGCCTGGCAGAGAACTCAAATGCTAGCAGAGAGAAACTCCTTCAACTTCCTGACTGATGACCTCCTGCTTTCCTACCAAAACTTTCCTTCCCTCTACTCTCAGAGCAAAGCATATTCCTTCTTCTATTATTCCTGGTGAATCCTTCAATCTAACCTTGTACTCCCCGCCCCCATCTCTATAATTTCCTTTCTGAACTTCTAGACTCTTTTTCACAAGATCCTACCTAACGACCTTTAAAGATATTCAAATCTTGACCATCAGGAAGGAAGAAATGGAGGGAGAGAGAAGAGAGAGGGGGGAAAGGGAGACAGGGAGGGAAAAAACTCCTCTAGTTATTGTGCTGTCTCCCGTCCTCAGACAGGCTTCTCAGGATGGTTGTCCTCATGTCTCCAGTTTTTCATTTTTCACGATGAACACATTGTAATTTGCCTTTTGTCTCTACCATTTCACTGAAGATGCTTTTGCTAAGGTTATCAGTGACCTCCCAATTGCCAAATCCAATGATTACTTTCCATTCTGTATCAAATTTGATGATTATGGGACATTTGGAACTGTCTCCTTGAAAAAAATGCATCCTAATTTCCAAGACACCATAAACTCCAGGTTCTCTTCCACCTCCTGACAGATTCTCATCAGAATCCTTCACTGACTTTCTCCATCAACCTGCTCCCTAAGCTTCTGTCCTGACTCTTGTTTTCTTCTCACTCTATATCTTCTTCCAATGATATCCAGGCCTTAGCAGAAACTTTAACAGCTTCTTTCTCCTGTACCAGAGATCACTGCAACATATACAAGTTGCTGCAGCAGTTGCCTGATGCCCAGGGAATTTCTTTAGGAAACACATTTCACCCATGAACTTAGAACCTTTTTTTCTTTTTAGTTTCTATCCCATTCCCTGGAACAAGGATCCTTGCTCTCTGCTAGGTTTCTTTGCATGCATGACTTATTTAGATGATCAGCCTGGCTTTTGAGTCTACTGTAACAAGAACAATATTATTAATGCATGAGTCCTTCCAACCGTTCTCCTCTTCCTGGCCTCTAAAAAGATCCTGACTTTGTAGGTTTCATTTCTTCTCCTCCCTCACCCTCCAAAGAAGCCTCTTCCTGCCTTATCAGTCTCATTTTTGGGGATTTTAGTGATGTAGGATAAGGAGAAAGTGGGAGGGATAAAGGAATAGGAGATGTGGGGGCTAGGAGTGGGGGAAGGCTTTTCAGGACATGTAGGAGGGTTAAAGGAGCAGTTTGTGATTAAAGGGAAGCAAATGAGAAAGAGACAGGGGTTTTAAGAAGTATTGCTGTGGTCTTTGTATTCCTTCAAAATATTTTTTTAAATGTAAGCAAATAAAATAACTTCTATAATTTTGCAATACTTTTTGATTTATGGCAGGTTTTCCTTTATGGCAGGTCTACTGTAAGGATGGACCACAGGGTTTCCCAAGCATACCTCTTCCCCACAAAGACTCTGAACAAAAGTATGGATTTCCCCTTGGACATCACCCCCACAACCCAGACTTCCTCATTTGCCTTGAGGCCAGTCTATGTGGAGGAAAGATCCAAGTGCTCATCTGGTCTTACATATGAGGCTCTGGGTTCTGAACCTGAATCTCCAGGTCGGCTCTCTCCTGAGCTCCAGACCGGTACATTGGACTGCTTACAAGATATTTCATTTAGATGTTTCATAGAACCCTCACACAGTCAACTTGTCCCCAAATTGCCTCTTTATCTCTGTCATCCCTTCTTCTTAATACCCCTTCTCTGTGTCCCTCAGTAAAGGACATCAACCTCAACTGAGTCTCTTCCTAAAAAAGCCTGGGTGTCATCCTTCTCTTTGCTAAGCCTTTTTATTCAGATGGTCACCAATCCTCTCCTACTGCTTAAATAAGTTGAGCCACACGATGTTTCCTGAACTCTTGAAGTTTCTAAATTTTTCACATCATGCCACTGGCCACTCTGTTGTTTTTGCACCAAAAGTCTTTCCATTCCCTATCTCTGCTCATCTGTTAAACATTAGCTGATACTTAAACTCCATCTCTTCTTTGGAGACTTCCTTGATTGTCCTAAGAGGACCCAACCACTTTCACCTTTGTACTACCTTGAATGTACCAGTATTAAGGCAGTTGTCACAATATATTGTAATGATTTTATTATTCAACTATCTTTGCTCCTAGACAATGAAATCCATGAGGGAAACATATCCTGTTGTTGAATATCTAGCACCCAGCATGGTATCTGGTTTCTAGTAATTGCTCAAAAATCAAACATTTATCAGTTACTTGAGTGAATGAACAATAAATTTGTAAAGTAGTTAGGAATCCAAATTAAAAATAAGAAAGGTATATTTCATGAAATTAAGTAATTTGTCCAATTTTATACAGCTACTAAGTAAGAGAGCAGAGTTTGAACCTGGTCTAAGACCATGCCTTTTTTTTTCTTTTTTTTTTACAACAACTGCATTACCTCCTAGCTGGTCAGAACCCTTCTTATATTACACTTCAGAAGTTTATATATTTACTTTCTTCACTGATAGTGATAATGTTGTCTCTCTTTATGGTGACATTTTTGGGGCATTTTCTTGGAAGTGTCTCAGGGAGGCAAGAAGCATATCAACCATTCTGTTTTCATTGCATATTTTTATGCTCATCTTTGAAGCTTTCCAGAAAACTCAAGATTTTAATGCCTTTCCTTCTACATTTATTTTACAAACTCTAGGTGATAATATTGTTGGAAAGTAGATCAGAGTTGGAATCCCCTAGCTCTACCCATTGTCATTTATGGAAGGCCAGTCATCAATGCCAAGGGCACCCTGAAGCAAAGGTAGGTGGAAGAGTTTATTTTGAAAAACATTAAGGGACATAGTAGAGCTAGATGTTTGGGAGGGGAGGGTTTTGTGTTCAATAAACCCTCACTATTACTCAGCAAGGATCTCTTTGTAGATTTCTCAGAAACCAAGTAGAGCAACCACCAATGCCCAATGAATATTTTTCTTGGATTCATTTCTGAATCTGTGTCCTACCCATCTTCTTTAATTGCTGCCTATGGCAATGTGGCATGTGATGTCTGGACATACTATCTCCGGAAAGAAAATGGAAACAGTTGGCAGTCCATACTCTTCTTTAAGAAAAAAAAAGTTGGTTTTCCCCAGTTGGAGGGTGGAGAGTATGTGAATCAAATCAATGATTGTTTGGGAGTTTTGTTGTTGTTGTCGTCGTCATTGTTTGCTCATTTAAAATATCTCTTTTATTTCATCTTACAAGAATGTTGGGTAATAAATAGTCATTTTCTAAAAATTGTACCACTTTATTAAGTAGTTTGGGGCATCTGAATTCTCTATAAGCAGAGCACAAGGAGAAATGTGACAATAACCATGGATAGGAGTTGCTACTGAATTTTAAAATATGTATGGCCCCTTTCCTCCAAGGAACTTAAGGCTCCTCATTAAACTTTTGTTGCCAAATAGGTATTAACCTTTTTAACACCAAAGGAGATAGGTGAAAGTGTACACTTTTTCAACACTATTTTATTGAACAATTTAGCAGTCAGCAGCTCACTTGCAGATGGAGTATGTAGAGGAATGTAATTCAGATTCTTATTAATTTGTTCCACCAACATTTACTAAGCACTTTCAAAGCATCAGGACTGTACTATGTATACATAGTATATACCATGTACTAGGGACACAGAGATTAAACAAACATATATGGTCTGTACTATCAAGGCGCTTACAGAAGAATGAATAGTCATGATAGTTACATACTGACTGCCTGATGAGAGCCACCATGGCTACAAACACTGAGACCTTGGGAACACATTGAGGGACACCTTGTTGTACAATGGGGATGAAGGGAGACTGCCCAGAAATGTACCAGGACTAGGTCTTGAGAAATAAGAGACAGGCCAAGAAGCACATTAAAGGCAGAGGAAGCAGCTCTTTAATAAGCAAAGGAGAGAAGACAGGGCTCCTTCGGGAAATTGTAAACATTTCGGAATGGCTGATATAGAAATTTGGAAGCTGGGAGCAGTAGTTCTGTGAAAGGCATGGTAAGGAGTAGGGAGCAGAGATCAGGTAAGACAAAGGTATGAGCAAGGGAAGCACAGAGAGGGGTTCCATGAAACAACTTTCACAGCTCCCTGTCCAGCTATAGTTGAGCCAAATGTTTCTGATTCCAGGAAAGTGTTTTTCTGGATAGGCCTACCTCTCAGAAACATCCTGAAAGAGTCATGCCCCAGAGTTCACAGAGCCTGTTCTCCTGAGCTCAGGAACTCTAGGAGGCAGGGAAAGGAGCCCTTCTCACTCTCCACCACAGGAAGCACTTACCCAGAAACTTCTTGTTCCCAAATGGGAACAGGCTTCCTAAGAAACCAGACATTTCAGGTCTTTGTTCTCAGAGTCAGTCAGGCCCAGCCACCACCATCAATTCAACAGCAGTGTTGCCCCAACCTGAGTAACAGCCTGCATTGCTCGGCTGTGTGATTGCATACCCAACCAGGCCAAGACCTCTCAGCCAGCCTGTTGCTTCTGGTAACTGCTTAGTAAATCCTCACATACATATTGATTCTCCCAGCCTGTTGCTTCTGGTAATTGCTTAGTAAATCCTCACATACATATTGACTCTTCTGAACTATTGTTTAATGGTAATTGATTGATGCTCAATACATATTTACAAATAATAATTACAGTTCTGGCTCTGTCGTGAGGGAAAGACACAGGGAAAGGAAATGGAGCAGAGAGAAAAAGTGAGGCTATAGAAAGAATGTGGAAGAAATAATCATTAATATTAATTTATTGAGAGCTTACTAAATCACCAGTCTCCAGTTTAGCACATGTGTATATTATCTCATTTAATATTTACAATTACCTCTGATATACATTCTTATTATCTCTGCTTAACAGGTGGGGAGGCTCAGAGAAGTTGAGTAACTTTCCTAATGCCGGGAAAGTGTTTTTCTGATTCCAGACCAGCCTTCTTATTTGTTAAATCTAGCTTCTGGAAGAGAAGGAGAGGCCTCAAGGCTTCCGTATAGACATTTTACTAACAGTTTGTACTTTTACTAACAGTTTGTACTTGAAAAAGAGCGGCAGGAGATTCTGCTTTATGTTTCAATAACTAAAGAATAAAGTTTTAATCTTGCTTGGGAGGCTTAAAAAAAATCTATGAACCTGACAACTGTTCAACCACCCACACGATATTCTCTGGACATTACCCTTCCTGCCCTCCCGCACCTCAATTATCCTGATTTTTGTTTATAATCCTTTTATATCCATTTTGATCATTAACTTCCTAGGAATGACAAGTGTATGTATGCTTTTCTGGGTGCTCTGACTTAGCAGGGAAGCCAGCGGTTAGGTTCTGGTGTCTAATATATGATATCATAACAAATACCCACATTTGATTTATCCTTTCCCATACCATGGGCTTGGGACTTACCATTAGATGTGACAAAAAAATTTTTTTCAATAGAATTACCCACGAATGACTAGTGGGTGGCTTTAAAAGCATTAGTTCGTAAATGCACTCTGGCTATCAGATTGTCAAAAGCCCCACAGAAAATCCATTTAAAGATTAAACATGAGTGTTTTTTAAAGAGGTCTGCTTTTCCTATTCCTAACATGGATCTGTACTATTTGTACTTTTATCACTTATTATATGTAATTTAGGAGACAGATGTTCTGTCTTATTTAGCCAGAAGATAAAATATTGTTGAGTAAGCAGTAACATATTTTAGAATAGGTTAATGAGGCTCAAAAGGGTAAATAAAAATGAGGAAAATGTACCTCAAGTCACAATACTTATAAATATAAGCATAGTCTGTAGTTAAATGCAGTAGAATTAAATACAATAGGCTATTTTCTTTCATGATTTCTTAGATGTTCCAACAATAATGATTATTCAGTTGAACTACAGTACTGATTAAGAATGTAGTTTTGGGCGCCTGGGTGGCTCAGTCGTTAAGCGTCTGCCTTCGGCTCAGGTCATGATCCTGGAGTCCCAGGATCGAGTCCCGCATCGGGCTCCCTGCTCGGCAGGGAGTCTGCTTCTCCCTCTGACCCTCCCTGCTCTCATGCTCTCTCTCTCTCTCACTCATTCTCTCTCTCAAATAAATAAATGAAATCTTAAAAAAAAAAAAAAGAATATAGTTTTAACCATCAGATTGAGAAGTGCATATTTAAGTTCCTACCTTGAATTACCCATTCAATAAAATAGCTAGTGAGCACCTGCCTTAAAGCAGGCACCATTCCAGGGAGTGAGGATACAGTAGTGGAGAAAACAAAGGTGTTCACTCATGAAGCTTATAAATTCTAGTGGGAGGAGACAGAAATGGACACATAAACATATGATGTGTCAGGTGGGAGAAAATGAAGCAAAGCAAAAGATCTAGAAAGTGGTAGGGTGTTATTATTTTAGCTGGGGAGTCAGGGAAAGGCCTCCCTCTGTGGTGACATTTGAGCAGGGATATGGAGGAAGTGAACATATGAGCCATTCAAGAAACAGAAAAAAACATTCCAGGACACATGAGCCATGCAGTAATTAAGGGAAGAACATTTCTGGCAGAGGAAATATCAAATACAAAGGCCCTAAAGCAGGATGCTACTTGGTGTGTTTGGGGCGCAGTGAGGAGGCCCGGGTGAAAGACTTACTAGGATTTAAATCTCAATTAACTATAAGCATATGAATTTTTTCATTTTAAAAAAATTTTCTAATAAACTGCTGATAAAGCAGAGCATCTTTTTGTTTCAACCTTATTAAAAATCTTAAGTTTCCTATTTGGGGTCAATAATACATTACCAACTTATTTTAACTTTTGTTCTTTCTTTTGTGTCTATAGTATGCCAAGCATATGTAGGCACTATTAGGTGCTGGGCAAACAGCGGTGAACATCACAGATATGTTCCAGCTTTGACCAAGTGTGGAGTTGAAGAACTTGCATTCCTTGATGTCTTAATTTTCATGATACAATATGGAAAGGCTTAAGAGCCAGGATTGGGAATTCAGCTAGGAAGAGGAATGGGAGAGTGCTGAGAAGTCAATGATAGAGAGGATCAAGGAAGGTCTGTGGGCAGACGAGTTCCAGACTCTGAGAGGAGAAAGAGGAAGAATCAGATGAGGAAACCTAGTGGCCCAGAAATTCAAGTGACCCACCAGGCAAAAGGTTTGGGTATCAAGAGACAGGAGTCCTAGCCAGGTACCTCAGCTACCAGAGATCTACATAAAAGGCAGAAGGCACCCCAACAAGAAAGGAGCTGAAACAGCCTGTTTGCTAATAGGACTCAAGGTCTGGCATGAGGAGTTTTCAAGCATTTTTGTCAGGTCCAAAGGACAAGATCTTAATTTTCCTGTTGAGTTTAGACCACAAGTTGAGAAAGTGAAAGCAGAGGTTTGATTATATTTTTCATCACAGTTTGAGTTGGTGCATGTTTGCTAAGTTGAATTGCCTAGTTGCTGGCTCATTCCCTGCAGTGGACCCATCTGCTAGTTTCTAAGCATTGGTGTCCTCTGTACCTTCAAGGGTCTCTTGGCCCACCACTGTCAGTAGTCTCTGCCCTCTTTCCCAGCTGTCTCTCCTCTCCCATGCCCCTGACTAACAAGGACTCCCACTGTAGAAAGTGCCAGAGCACAAAATAATGGCATTTTCAAGAAATCTCTGAGATCAATTGGCTTTTTTGAATGTCTGTTCTTTCTAGGAAAAAAAAAAAGCCAGAAAACTTAGCCTCTAATTTTAATTCATTTATATGGATAATCAAGACTTTTTGTTGTTATTGTTTGTTCTTTGGGATTCTTTTTTTTAGGGGGGGTAACTTTTGCCCCATTTACATTTTTAAAACAGGCACACATACTATCTTCCCCATACATGTATACATACATCTTATATCTTTTACATAAATAGTGTAAATCCACATACGATTATATCTTATACACATTCATAACCATCCTTATCTATGAAAGGAAAACAGGGTTCAAAATATAAACTGAAGTAGAATGTGAATGCTGGGCTCTGGGCTTTATATAACATGAAGCAAAAGAAGTCTTATGGTTGGCATTCATAAAAATTAGTTTAGGTGTCTGAGTCCTACTGGATGTTTCTTGGTCGACTTGGCAACCCAGTGTACAGATAAACTCTGAGAAGATGAAAACTCTGGAAGGAAGTTGAGATACACTGACTTAACAAAACTACACTATTATAAGGATGATTGCATTCACCTTGTTCTATCTCCTTCAAAAAGATGTTTTAAGAATATTCTAATTTGGGGGGCTCAGAAGTTTTTCTTATTAATAATTTTTTTTTCTAACTAGAAAGGTAATCCTACTTCATGTAGAAAATTTGATGAACACATCTATTTCCTCTACCTCTTTTTTTTAAGATTTTATTTATTTATGAGAGAGGGAGGGAGGGAGCATGAACGGGGGAGGGACAGAGGGAGAGAGAGAAACAGACTCACTACTGAGCAGGGAGCCCAACGTGGGGCTGGATCCCAGGACCCTGGGATCATGACCTGAGCTGAAGGCAGACTCTTAACCAACTGAGCCACCATGGCGCCCCTCCTCTACCTCTTAACTGAATCCTCTCAACCTCAAGCCCAATGACTGCATGCAGGGAGATCACCTTTAGCTCCACTTAAGCTTCAGACAGCATCAGCTCTGCTGCAACAGGCACAGGCAGACCAAAATAGGGGCCTGGCCGAGACAGCATTCTGAGGTGTCTGTGCTGGGCGTGTCAATTCTGGCACAATATCTTGACTGTGTTAGTTAGTTCCCTTCTACCCTGATTAGTTATCTATCTGTAACAATTTAATGCAGAGGTTCTTTAACTTAGGGATCTGACAAAGGGTCTTGTTGGAATGGCAGCATCTTTTAGAAAGAGAACTACACCTAATGTTTACTGAACGAGTAGCTTAGATATAAAAATACAGGTGATTTTGAATACTCTAGTTCTTTCTCACTCAGAAATTGTTGATAACAATTAGTCAGTGTGGTTGTGGGAATTGTCTCAGCTATTATACCGCCTGGATTCTCCTCTCCCAGGTTTTGGGATACACATCTGAATATTTCATCCTACTGCCATGAAATGTCCACTTCTTGTTTTGAGGGCCATTATTACTAATCTCAAAAAGTTTTCAGGCTTCACTTGTACTGAGTACAGACTATATAGAAAATTATTTGCCTTTCTCTGAAACACTCTGTAAACCCTCCTCTAGGAAACACCATAGTACTTCCTGCACCAAATATGTCCCAGAGCAGCACCAGAAATGCCATTATTCTTAATGTCCAATATCTTGTGGGCTGTGTGTTATCTGCCTGTTACATGTTTCCATTGCACAGTCTGCTGTCTCTGCCTCAAGCTCAACATCTAAACCCTCAAACTCAACATCTAAACTTGAACTAATCTTCTTCCTAAGACCAGCTCCCTTCTTAATTTCCTACTTCTATTACATGTTTTCCTAGTTATCCAAGCGTAAAGCTGCAGTGTCATCTTTGATGCTCCCTCTTCTTGGTCCTCTATGAGTCAGCAAGTCCTGACCATTCATACTTTATGATCTCTTCCATGGTCATACTTTTTATTCCATACTACTGCCACCATTCCCACTCATGTCCACTTCATGGAGGGACCACTGCAATGGTCTCCTAGACTCCTCCTTCAATACATTCAATGCTCTGGCCAGATTATTGGTGCTCAAACACTGTTAAGCATATCACTCTTCTACTCAAATTTCCAGTGGGTCCCTGTTGCTAAAAGGATAAATGCCAAACTCCTTCATTTGGCAGGTAGGGTCCTGGTGCCAAGCTATCTTCTCTAATCTCATCTCTTAATTCTCACCTATACTCAGCCCCAGTGAGATGTCATCTACTTGCCCTTCCTCCAACATACCTTACACATTCCACCTGCAAGCCATGTCTCTTACCTGGTTGGCTAATCCAGTTGTCATTCCTAACTTCCTTTTTTCTCTTGTCATCTTCTACTATAGAAGCTGGAAACATTAAATATCCTCTTTCCCAACCTCCCTTACAATGTGGGTCATTCGTGTGTCACAGTTGAACACTTTGAGTGTCATCACAACTGTTGTACTACTGTTCTGTTTTACTCTAGAAAAATTGTAGCAATTAGCGTAGAAATGTAGATTCAATAAAATGTCACCATAGGGGTTTAGAGCCAAAAGAGGAGTAGTGTTACTATTTCTAGTTTACTCAGCTAAATTAAAGATTTTCATCTAAGAAACATAGTACCTATTCTTGAGACATTGTTAAAATTTTCCTGGTTTGATTGTTTGAAAATGTTTGCATTTTTTTCTTTCCTTCCTATCTCTCTCCCTCCCTCCCTCCCTCCCTTCCTTCCTTTCTCCTTCTTTAGTTTGATGGAGAAAAGAGGAGGAAGATGGGATTGTTTCTTTGATGTCCTATAAGTAACAAAAAAGTTTAAGTCCTCTCCTTTACCTCCTTTGATAATTTTGTTAAATGGAAACTTTAATAACTAGAGGCTACATTTTATTTAATTGGTTACTGTGGCCTGGCACAGATGTGCTATTAACTAGTAGCCATAAAACTGAAGACTTATTTACTTGAATTTCAGCAGAACTCTTCACAGAGATATTAAGTTGTTTTGTTTTTCAGATTCTGCTTAGGGGATTACCAAGTCAAATTGTCAAATCCACAAACTGTTGAGCTTTAGTTCACAACGTAGTAGCTGTAGAAACCGAAAGGGTCATTTGGAAAGGCTTCATACAGTTAAAGACACCTGTGGTTAGCACCAAAAAAGAAAGAAGGAAAGCCCATTGACCTTCAATCCACTCAATGAACAGTTTTACTTCTCTTTCTTAACAGTCAAGTATAAACCAATTTTGGAGTGAAATGTCTGAATACAAGAGTTACAATATAGCAATGGCTGCAAAGATCAGATCAAGCTCTCCATTTGGTTAAGCAAATGGTGTTTGATGCCTTTGCACATTTGACCAATTTGGCTTAACGATCAATAGTTTTCTAAAAGTTCTTGTAAAAATATTCCCTAAAGGATTTCAACCCTGGCATTTATGAGGCACAGCAGCTTCTAAAAGGAAATATATTTGCTTTACAATACTCATCACGTGTTTAACCATGGTAGAGTTAGGAGCTCAGTGTTTTAGGCAGTGCACGCTTTTTGAAAGCCAACTTCTTTTTTTTTTTTTTTTAAGATTTTATTTATTTATTTGAGAGAGAGCACATGAGAGGGGGGAGAGTCAGAGGGAGAAGCAGACTCCCCGCTAAGCAGGGAGCCCGATGCGGGACTCGATCCCGGGACTACAGGATCATGACCTGAGCCGAAGGCAGTCGCTCAACCAACTGAGCCACCCAGGCGCCCCGAAAGCCAACTTCTATCTCCCACTCCCAGGTATGGAATGAATAAGCCCTGAGAAGAAAAGGCACAGCATAGGGAATGTAGTCAATGGTATTGTCATAGTGTTGTATGGTGACAGATGGCAGTTACTCTTGTGGTGAGCGTAGAATAATGTATAGAGAAGTTGAATCACTAAATTGTACACCTGAAACTAATGTAACGTTGTGTGTCAACTGTACTCAAGTAAAAAAAAAATTAAGTTCAAATCCCCATTCCTTCCCATTTCTCCTGCGATTCTTTCAACAATTCAAAAATACACAGGCCCTGTGCCAGGCACAAGTGTATGGGAGTTGGGGGGGATGACCCATTTTTAGGGTTTCACCATCTGGTGAGGAAGGCTGACATAGATAAAGAAGGGTATTATGCTAAGCAAAATAAGCCAATCAGAGAAAGACAATTATCATATGATCTCACTAATATGTGGAATTTGAGAAACAAGGCAGAGGATCATAAGGGAAGAGAGGAAAAAATGAAACACGATGAAACCAGAGAGGGAGACAAACCATAACAGACTCTTAATCTCAGGAAATAAACTGAGAGTTGCTGGAAGGGAGGTGGTTAGGGGGATGGGGTGGCTGGGTGATGGACATTGGGGAGGGTATGTGTTGTGGTGAGCTCTGTGTATTGTGTAAGACTGATGAATCACAGACCTGTACCTCTGAAATATAGAATACATTATATGTTAATAATAAAAATAAAATAGTAATTAAAAAAAGATGTCTAATGGAGAGCTGGCCTTGACAAATATTTAAAATAGTCTCTGATGGTAACAGAAGAATAAGGAACAGAAAGCTTCCTTCCTGCGGGAGGGAGCAGGGATGTTCTGATGACAACAGCGAGATTTGAGTAGGCTCTTGAATGATGAGCAAGATCACGAAAGATGGAGATACATGAAAAGCAGTCAGCCAGACATGGCTGTGTGGGTCATTCCTGGAGAACAGCAAATATATTGTCACATTGGACCACAATTTGCATGAGAGTGATGATGATCCAATGAGAAAGCCAAGCTCGGGTCAGACACCAGGCTGAAAATTTCATCCTTTTTGTCCTCCTGAAAGGTAGTAAGGTGTGTGCCGTAGCAACAAGAAAGATAATAATTTGAGCAAAGGTCACGGCTTCTGGTTAAAGCCCGACCCTGCCTTTTCTCCGCACGTCTCAGCCTGAGCCCCTGTTACAGTATATAGCACAGAATGCTCCTCCACCTGCTCGATTTCCCCATTGAGAAAGCGGCTCACTGCCACTTCCATGTTCTTCCTACAGTGGATACCTAGTCTCTTTTTCTGCCCCCCTTTTTTTTTTCTGGGATTGCCAACTTTTCTTTGGGGGGTTCTTCCTCCCACCTCTCCAAGCACATGGATCTAGTGGGGTCAGTCCCAGCACCCCAAAGTGCTGGGTATAGCTGGTTTGTTAGAACTCAGCAGATGTAAGACAAGCCAATCCTGAGATTTTTCACACTGGACATAGGCAAAGGGACTTAGGCTCTCTTTGGTGTTAAAGGTATGAAGGTAGAAGCTGCTGATGAACGAAACTGATTTAAGAGTAGAAAGCAGAAACAGAGGGGGGAAAAGTAGAGCTGAGAACCCAAAGTGACAATGTGTGAGTCCTGAGGTTCAAATGCATGCCTGCACTTTCCACTGAGACTTCCAATAAATCTTTTTTGTCTCAGTTAGATTAGAATGAAGTTCTGTCACTTGCAATCAGAAGGATCCTGACTAAAAGATGTCTGCGTTTGGCAGTCCCTTTATCCATGGCCTCTCCCTGCTCTGTGACCCCAAAGGCTGAATGTGTGGTTTGCATCCACGGGCTCCTTTACCCTCCTGCTTCCAATGGGAGTCACTAGCAGGAGATTTGAGGCTCACGTTTGCCTGCAAGTCTCTCCTGAATGCACAACTTCCATTAGGAGCCATGTTCACACAGCAATCTCCCAGTTTTGGTAATTGTCCTCTTCCCCTGTAGCTTCCCACTGAAATGTAGAAATGGTTCCCTGTCCTGACTAGCATAAAGTAAGCCATATCCTTTGTTTTTCTCTCTCTAAATCTTTTGCAAATAGTCCTTCTACTAAAATCACCTCAATTACTCAGCTAGGGAGAGTCCTTTCTCTCAGGATTCTGACTGCTACAAGTTTCCAGGTGATTGGTGAAGGTTGTGAATCTTTCCTAGACCAGGACTCTTGGGAACTAAATCATAAACTAACTGCTAAACATCCTGGATTATTCAGCTTTGAAACAAGGATTCTCAACCTTCCATTTTAGCCCAACAGGCCAGCCTCAGTCCAGGGTCAGCAAATTCAAGACCATTCCTCATTCCCATACTCTTCCATGAGTTCCCTAATGAGAGAACATTAATCAGAGCTCTGTCCACAGGGCCTGGCACAGCATCAGAGCCCTTTCCAACACAGCCCAGCTTTTAGCAGTCAGCATCAGCCCGCTGTGTGCCTCTCCAGCATTAACCCCAAAACAGAACCAAGCTGCAGTCCTGCACTTTGTCCTGATATCTGCCATGCCCCAGACACATCCTCACAGCCTAGGAACAGCCAAGAATCCCAAGGCCGCACCTGGGCCCCACTTCCAACTGAGAATCCTTAGGCCAGAGCTAAGATGGATATCATTTCCCTGCAAGGGCCCAATCTTGATTTCCTACAAGCAATTTCTGGAGGCAGACACCTGGCTCCAGGCCTTAATCACAGCATGAGTGCCCCGTCACCCTGGTCATTTATCCCATCTTAAAAATCTTATCAAGACACAATTACATGGCTGAGACACTAGGACTTTCAGTGAAGATTCCTAATGTCTAGCCAGTCACAAAATTTCATAGTCAACAACCCCAAACTTCAATATAGTTTTGAAAAAATTAGATTTTTTTCTTTATCTCCATTTTCTTGCTGCAGAAGAGGTATTTCATACTTGGTAGTGAATGACACTCTCCCAAACACTGGCCTACCTCTAAGATTTGTTCATCTTCTGGGGCATTTGTAACAAAGTACCATAGATTCAGTGGCTTAAAACAATAGAAATTTATTATCTCACAGTTCTGGAGGCTAGAAGTTGAAATTAAGGTATTGGCAGGTCCATGCTCCCCCCAACAGCCTCTGAGGATCTTTCCTTGCCTCTTCCTAGCTTCCAATGGTCCTAGGCATTCCGTGTTGTGGCAGCGCAATGCCAATCTCTGCCCCTATCTTTATGCAGCATCTTCCTTTGTGTCCCTATCTCTTCACATGACATTCTTTTTTTATAAGGACACCAATTGTATTGAATTAGGAGCCCACCCTATTCCACTCTGTTTGTGACCAGTTACATCAATAAGGATTATTTTCAAATAAAGTCACATTGTGCAGTACTGGAAGTTAGAACTACAACTGGATCTTTTTTGGGGGAACACAGTACAACTCTTGACAATAGTTGTATCTGAGATTAGTCACAACTCCCCAGAATATTAGCCAAAAGCCTAAAACTTTCTCTCTGATTCAAGAAGGCAACATTGGAATGCAAGCCAGGTTTATGTTAGTGTAGAGTTAATCTTGAATCTGTTCTGATTTTTGGAAGAAAATACGGTAAGTATTAACTCACAACTGACAGACACAATGTTTTGTAACTTTAGAAAAATGTACTACCCAGAGACTTAGTGGTTGTTTTTTTTAAGATTTTATTATTTATTTATTTGAGATAGAGCAAGCCTACATGCATGCATGAGGGGGGGCAGGGCAAAGGGAAAGGAAGAAGGGGAAGCAGACTCCCCACTGAGCAGGAAGCCCCAAGCAGTGCTCATCCCAGGACCCTGAGATCAGGACCTGAGCTGAAGGCAGATCCTCAACCAACTGAGCCACCCAGGCAATCCCTCAGAGACTTGTTTTTAAGGACTATCTTCTCCCACTACCAGAAGTTGACTTTTATTACTTTATTATTAATAGCAATACTTATTATTTATTATTTTTTTATTTAAAAATACTCCTTCGTACAAAAGTAAACTCAATATGTCATCCTCTTTACTTCAAAGGTGATTTGCAAAGTCATTCTGAAATACTTGCCCCAAACATTGAATTACATTGGAAGGAATTCTTTTATGTCTCTAATAAACAGAATAAGAAAAGCTATCATATTTTACTTTCCCTAGGATGGAACTTTTCAGTGATTCATTACTGGGTTTTATGGAGGGTAACAACCAAGACAGAAAGAGAGCAAGTGCATGCTTTTTAGAGGACAAAATGATGAAATTCCTCTATTAATCCACTCATTATTTATTAGGAACTTTTTATCATAGGAAATCACATTTTGAGGGATGGTAACATTTTCTTCCAAATCTTCAGAAAAGCAGGAACTTCAAAAAAGCCTAGATCTGCTTTTTGTTTTTATGAGTCATTCTTTAAGGTGGACAAATCTTAGACCTGTCTTGAAGAACGATTTTCCCCATAAGAATGGGTAGCAACCTGACCGGCATATACACATACAACCTGATGTGAGGCCTGCCTTCCACATTGTAGATAGTGGCCAGCTCATTTCTCCTGAAGTACAAAAAGAAAGAAAATACCTCCTTCAATCATTATAGCAAAGTTCTTTGTGATGTGTTTTAATCCATACCTGGAAGGTGTAATTAAACTAGAAGATATTAAGTGTATCCAATAGCTTTCAATTTGTTCCAACCTGATTCTCCCTTCGATCTTTCTCAATGGGTAAATTCTTACCAGTAGAACATTGTACTGCTCTGCACTTTCCTTTGATATGATCTCTAGTGGCCATGAGGGTAACCACTGCTGGCCTGTTTGACTTGTCTCAGGGGCTAGGTGGAGGAAATTGGACACAATAATTAATTCAGATTCAATGCCCAGGGGTGCGTCAGGAAACCTGAACTTGAAGCTCAGGTTGCAAAAACGCAATTCAAAGAGAACATGATATTCCTTCTCCCCTGGCGTTTTGCTGATAGAATTGTAAAGCTAAATGGAAGATTACCCCCCTACTGTATTACATTCATTTTAAACATCCTCCACTCTAAGAACAGCAAAGCTACAAGTAAAATGATATGACCAATGTACTTCCTTGATTTAAAATACGACCAGCATAAATCCAATTTGAACTTTTTAAATGATCTTTGAAAAACAAAAAATGAATCCTTCTACCGACCATTCCTACATTAAAAACACACTATATGGTGGGACTGCTGATTTTTTTTTCTTCCAAGAGCAACTCTATAATGGAAAAACACTGTGACCTTAACCTTATGAAAAGTTGAAAAACACAGACGCACTTTATGTTGAGCATAAACAAAAATAACTAACTACCAGGTTTATTTCCTGGCCAATAAGCATTTGATGTGTTTATGAAGCCTTGTGAAGTATTACAACAGCTATGACTATATGGAAAGTCTCCTTGGGCAGGTTAGTACATGAACTCAGTCTTGCTAGGGTTGTCGTCAGCTCCTTATAGGATTCTGGCTTTTTACAGTGGTCTAGGATCAAGTTATGCTTTCCCGAGTGCAGTCACCAGCATCTGTATGATTCACAGACTTACAGAGATGCTTATTGAATAGTTGTATAGGAAAAATTTCTCATTTGACTACAAGCACCAGAACATAGAACATAGTCTCTCCTCTCCTCTCCCCTCTTCTCCTCTCCTCTCCTGTCCTCCCCTCCCCTCCTTCCTTCTTTTTAAATTTTTTTTTAAACTTTTACTTTTTTAAAGTAATCTCTACACCCAACGTGGGCCTCTAACTTATAACCCCGAGATCAAGAGTTGCATGCTCTACCAACTGAGCCAACCAGGTCCCCTCTCCTCCTTCCTTTTTTTGTTTTGTTTTAATTATAAAGGCAATATATGTTCTTTTTCAATTCAGAAAAGCAGAGAAAAGATTTTTTAAAGAATCTTTTATCACCTCATCACTGCTTACCTCCACTGTTAATATCCTGGTATATAATCTTACCATTTATTTGTATGCATTGGTTCCTATGTGACAACGTTGAGTAATTATACACAGTATAAAATTTTGTGTTCTACTTTTTAAAAAAAAAAACATAGTCTGACCCGGTGCCTGGGTGGTTCAGTTGGTTAAGTGTCTGACTCCTGATTTCAGCTCAGGTCATGATCTTGGGGTCCTGAGATTAAGCCCCACATGGGGCTTGGGCTGGTGTGGAGTCTGCTTAAGATTCTTTCTCCCGGGGCGCCTGGGTGGCTCAGTCGTTAAGCGTCTGCCTTCGGCTCAGGTCATGATCCCAGGCTCCTGGGATCGAGCCCCGCATCCGGCTCCCTGCTCCGCGGGAAGCCTGCTTCTCCCTCTCCCACTCCCCCTGCTTGTGCTCCCTCTCTCGCTGTGTCTCTCTCTGTCAAATAAATAAATAAAATCTTTAAAAAATAAAATAAAATAAATAAAATAAAAAAAAGATTCTTTCTCCCTCTCCTTCTGCCCCTCCCTGCCCTGATCTCTCTCTCTCTCTCTCTCTCTCTCTCTGTAAAAAGAAAAGAAAAAAGGAAAAAACAAAATGTTGTCTCATCACTTTTGTTCATTTTGAGTTATTTTAATGACTGAATACTATGGTATAAAGTGGTGATGCCATAGCTTACTTCACCATTAGCTATTTAGTTTTCTCCCCAGTCCAACACAGATACTTTCTTCTGCTATTAAAACAACTCTGTAATGATCATTGCTGTGCAAAAAGAATAGTGAATTCCAAAAATGTAATGGGCCAAAAAGTATATTTATAGCTCCCGGGTTAGCATGCCAAATTACTTTTCAAAAGGGTTCTATTCGTTTATACAGACACTAGTTATGTGCAGAGTACCCAGTTAGTTTTACCACACCCTTCATTGCCATTGGAGTTTATGATATTTTTAATGACTTCTCTAATTTAATAGATGTTTATGATAGTTCCCAGTTAGGATTTTCATTTCTTTGACTACTAGCGAAGTTAATTTTTTCCATAATTTGACTACTCACAAAGTTATTTTTCCCCATAACTTGGTTCACTATTTGTATATCTTCTCATACAAACTGACTCTTTGCATTCTTTCCCACATATCTATCAGTGTCTTTGTTGTTTTTCCTATGGATTTGTGAGAGCTCTTACTATTTAATACTTTGGTCTCCTATTTGCTGTAAATATTTGTTTTGTTTTAAACTCACGTACACAGAACTTTAAAGTTTCAGTGTAACGAAATCTGTGTATTTTTCCCTCATTGACTTCTATTTCTTCTAAACTTAGGAAACTCTTCTCCACATACAAAATGGACAAATTTGATTCCATTTTCTTCTAGATGTTCTGTTTAAAGTGTTTGACTCTTTAATTTATCTTGAATTAGTGTTCATATAGATGTATAGGTCTAAACTGTTTTCTCATTGCTAGCCAGTGATCTTGCTCATTTGAATATTTATAACATTATACAGTATAGATGTAATTCTGAGGTTCAATCTATTATGTTTTACTCAGCTATCTATTTAAGACTTATAGCTGAAATGATTGTAACTTTATAATATGCAGGCATAACACTTATGTCTCCACAGGTAACAATTTTTTCATTAGAATGCTTTCTGGATTTTACTACATAAATTTCACTGAAATACCTATTTTTCAGTACAATATTTTTCACCACCACTTATAGATAAATTGTATATTTTTCTCAAAACTCATATTTTTAACAAAAGCACAGATAGATTTTCTTGAGTTAATAAGGAATTATAAAATAAATAATAAGTCTTGAGTCAAATAAAATTAGTAGAATATCATAATCATATTCATATCATAATGTGTAGACCATTTTAAAGCACACTAAGTGACAGCAAAGGGGATTATATCTGGTTGTTACATACAAAGCAAAAGTTTGTTAATAACTATATTAATTGTTTGGTGATCAGAAAGTGATGTTTTAACCATGTTACATACTAACATGATATTTCTTATATAGAGATAGGCATTTTAGGCATTTTATTGTGTTTGGTTCCCTGCTAGGGAAATTAGTTGGGTGATTTTGGGGGGAGGTTGTTTGTTTTAAAATTTTATTTTTAAGTAATCTCTATACCCAATGTGGGGCTTGAACTTAAAATGCCAAGATCAAGAGTTGCATGTTTTACTGACTGAGCCAGCCAGGCACTCCTGTTGGGTATTTTAAGTTGATATGCCAACCATATGATTTTTCTCATTTAAAATAATGGAAAATAGGCTCCTATTCAGCACTTTTTGGGCAATAAGTCTGAATATCAAGAACAAATTATTGACTTAAGTGGGAGGTACCTGTTCTTTATATTTATGGGACCAGAACTGCCCTACCATTAATATTCTTTTCTTTAATATTTCTTTTCAAGCTTTTTAAAAACTGAACCACTAAGAATAAGTTTCCTACGTGATGCTCCCAAATCTCCAAATACATCAATACATAATTCTTATAAACAAGGACATTTCCTACATAACCACAATACAACCATCAAAATTGGTGAATTAACACTGATGCCCTACTACCATCTAATCCATAGACTACCCAAATTTTGTCCGTTGTCCCAAAAATGTTCTTTATCCATTCCAGAACTGTGTTGTATGTTGTTGTCCTGTCTCCTTAGTCTTCTTCAATGGAATAGTTTCTCAATGTTTCCTTGTCTTGCATGACCTTGACAATTTTGAAGAATGTCCCTCAATTTGGGTTTGCCTGATGTTTTTTATAATTGGATTTGGGTTTTGATTTGGGGCAGAAATGTCACAGTGTTGCTGTGTTCTCATATTGTGCCACATAGAAATACTAAAAGTTAGTTTATTGGTTTTATCCTCAAATTTGTAAAGAAACAAGAGTTAAAAAAAATTACCTAAAACTGGACAGAACAACCAATACTTCTCTTTGTTCTTGTTTAACAGTAAACCAAATAGAAGGGTGTTGTACCAGTTAGCTATTGCTATTTAACTAACCCACTTCAAAACTTACAACTTAAAACAACAACCTTTTTTTAGTTCATGATTCTTTGAGTTGGCAATTGAGGGTGGGTCCACCAAGGAGGGTTCTTCTGGGCTGGGCTGGGCTCAGCTGATCTCAGCTGAGCTTACTCATAAGTTTATGGTCAGCCTGGGACTCAGCAGCAAGGTCATCTGGGATGACTCATTTCTTCAAGCTCTTGCATTTAGAAAAGAAAGAGCAGAATCCCAGGGTCAGAACTTAGATATCACTTCTGTCACATCTATTGGCCAGAAATTATAAGGTCAGATAGATTCAAATTTTGTGTAAGTAACAATTTTTATGAATGGGAAGGGCAAATGCTTTTGATTAAATAGTGAATTCAAAGTAGAAGTGGTAAAAAAAAATGAAGTAGAAGTTGTTCTGGTTACCTATGGCTATGTAGTAAATTTAGTTTATTTTGCTCATGATTTTTACACATCATGAGTTCAGGAAGGGTTTGTTTCTGATCCATGAGGCATCAGTTGGGGTGGCAAGGACTGGATGATCTACTTCTAAGATGATTATTCCATTGGGATTTGGCACATTGGTTGTTTAGCTTTCTCTCCTGACACATGATGTCTCATCCTCCAGGGTCTCTTCACTTGACTGGGCTTCTCACTGCATGCTGGTATTAGGATAGGCATACTTTTCTAGTGGTGACTAGCTTCCAAGATTGAGAGTTCCAAGAAACAAGAAGAGAAAGTTGCCCATCTCCTAAACCTGGATCCAGAAACTGGTGTAGTTTCACTTTGGCCACACTCACGTGATTAAAACCGTCACAGATTTTAACCAGGTTCAAGGGGAGGAATGCAGACTCCCCATTTATCCATGGGAAGAGTATCAAGGAATTAGTGGTTGTCTTTAATTTGCCATAGTCTGCCCTAGGGTCCCAAACTATTTATATTCTTCCCACATGCAAAATGTGCTAACCCCCTTCCCCAATCCCCAAAAGTCTCATCCCATTATGTCATTAGACTTAGGCTTAAGGTTGCAGATCTCAGAGCCGGGTGCAGATAAACCTCCTTGGATTTGGTTCTTCAGGTATATGTCCTCTTAACCTGAAGTTCTGTGACTAAAGACTTAAGTTACCTGCCCCCTCACACACACACACACACACACACACACACACACACACATTTACGTGCACACGCACACACATATGCACACACACACACTCATACACCAATGTATAATGCTGGGGCAAGCAAGTGTAGACATGCACCTTCAAAATGGGAGAAAACAGGAGGCACAGTCACTGTTTCATAACAACGCTGACATTCAGAGAGGTACTGTTGACAGTTCCTTCATTAAACCCTGGTCCTGCACCCTGGTACACAGCTCTGTGGCTCTTGGTTCTGCCCTGTAAGTCATTTCTCATTTTCCATAAGAAGTAGTCTGTGTTTTCCACTGAGTAAGTTTCTCAGCATGAATCCTTCCTCTATTAGTTTAAGGATCAAGAGGCATCTTTTTAATTTTATATTTTCTCTGACCCTTTCATCTCAAGGTGCTATAATTCTTTTAAAAACATCATGGGATTCCTGTGTATAAAACTATAATCCATTCTGTTAGATAAAAATCATTCCCATAAATCTTTTTGAGATAGGCTCTTCTCTACCTTTGGCCCTATGCAACATTACTTAAGGATGGGACAATATCCTTAAAATTATTAGAAACTCTGTTGTTTAACAGAGGGACTATAAAGGCACACTCTTAAAGTCTAGCTGATAGAGTCTATGAGGCATCAATTTAAACTTTTCTGAGATCTTATTAAAGAGATTTATACTTGCAGTTCGACTTTATATTTGCCCTGTCTTTGCTTTACCACCCTGGTTTTGATCTATTCCTGAGGCTATTTTGTGCTTTAAAAATGTTTTCTTAGCTGGAAAACCGATGAGAAATAGTTCTTTTTTTGAAGCCAGCAAGTCTTGGCTCCTATATATTTCTTATGAATTCTGAAAAAAAAAAAAAAAAAAAAGATAACTTCATTAGCTTATTTCCCCCTATGCATATTTTATTGTATGCAGATACAGAAACCAGTTGTCACTTTTAACAACCTACTTATCAAGATCCCCTGGCTCATTGGGTCTATTTTATGTTTCCAAAATACTTCAGGTGATAGTTTTGCTAAACATTCTGCAACTGTACATTATGAGTTGTCCTTCTGCCAAGCCTCAATAATAACCTCCTGTCCTTCCAGTCTCCATTAACACCTTTTAGTCTCTGCCCACCATTCAGTCTCAAAATCCATGCCACATATTATAGGTTTTTGTAATGGCAACACACCTTTACTAGGTACCTATATATTGGTTCCTGTTATCTATTGCTTCTTAACAAACCACCTCAAAATTTAGTATCCCAAACAACTATTTCATTTGCTCAAATTTTGAAGGTTGAGAATTCAGGCACATTCAGGATGACCTCAGCTGGGCAACTTGTGTCTGATCCATTTGTTGATCAGCTGGGGTCATTGGAGCTGGCTGTCCACTTCAAAGATGGCTTGTATGTCTCACTCATAGGTCTAACATCTCAGTGTTCCTTTGTCTCTCTTGCTCCACATGGTATTTCATCCTCCAGGGCCTTTTTATATGGCTTTGGCTTCTCACAACATGGTGTTCTTAGGGTAGCATACTTCTTCATGGAGGCTGGCTTCCACAAATGAGTGTTCCAAGTGACAAGACATAGAAGCTCTCAGTCTCCTAAGCTCTGGGTCCCCAAACTAGCAGAGTATCATTTCCACTATATTTTATGCATCACAACAGTCAGGGAGCCAACTTAATTTTAATTGGAAGAGACAGAGAGTCCACCTCTCAATTGGAGAAGTGTCAAAGATTTTGTACACCAAAAAGATTTTATACACCATAAAGGTAAATCTATTGTTCTTCATACTTTAACAGACCAAAAGATTTGAAATCAGAAGGCCCGCTAATATGATTGATGCCCAAGTCTAGTCTCCTTCACTGATGTGTTTATTATCTTGGTTTCATTTTCCTTCTCTGATTCTCAGTCTCCTCATCTGTAAATACAATAGGACATAAATATTCCATAATTTAGTATTCATGGCTACCTTTATATTAGGATCATCCTGAAGGTTCATGACATGAAATAATTTGTCATTTGGTCAAAACATCCATTTAAATCATGTTTATTGTGAGGCTGCTGATCCTGGTCAACTTTTAAACATCTACATACAACTCATTAGAGCTTTGGTTTCTCTCTGATGTCACTTAAGCAGTAATTTTTGTGGTTTATTTTAAAACTTTATTCCTTAGGGGAACAAGACAAGGATATCCACTTTCACCATTACTGTTTAACATAGTACTGGAAGTCTTAGCCTCAGCAATCAGACAACAAAAACAAATAAATGGCATCCAAACTGGCAAGGAAGAAGTCGAACTTTCACTATTTGCAGATGATATGATACTCTATGGAGAAAACCTGAAAGACTCCACCAAAAACTTGCTAGAACTGATACAGGAATTCAGCAAAGTCACAGGATATACAATGTACAGAAGTATCTGTACAGGATATCAATGTACAGAAATCTGTGTAATGAAGCAGCAAAAAAAGAAATCAAGGAATCAATCCCATTTGCAACTGCACCAAAAACAATAAGATCCCTAGGAATAAACCTAATTAAAAAGGTAAAAGATCTGTATTCTGAAAACTATAGAACACTTATGAAAGAAATTAAAGAGGACACAAAGAAATGGAAAAGCATTCCATGCTCATGGATTTGAAGAACAAGCATAGTTAAAATGTCTATATTACTTAAAGCAATCTACACATTTAATGCACTCCCTATCAAAATACCACCAGCATTTTTCACAGAGCTAGAACAAACAATCCTAAAACTTATATGGAACCACAAAAGATCCCAAATAGCCAAAGCAATCCTGAAAAAGAAAAAACTGGAGGCATCACAATTCTGGATTTCAAGCTATATTACAAAGCTGTGATCATCAAGACAGTATGATACTGGCACAAAAACAGACACATAGATCAATGGAACAGAATAGAGAAGCCAGAAATGGACCCAAAACTATATGGTCAACTACTCTTCAACAAAGCAGGAAAGAATATCCAATGGAAAAAACACAGTCTCTTCAACAAATGGTGTTGGGAAAACTGGACAACAACATGCAGAAGAATGAAACTGGAGCACTCTCTTACACCATACAAAAAAGAAATTCAAAATGGATGAAAGACCTAAATGTCAGACAGGAATGCATCAAAATCCTAGGGGAGAACACAGGCAGCAACCTCTGTGACCTCGGCCACAGCACCTTCTTACTAGACATGTCACCACTGGCAAGGGAAACAAAAGCAAAAATGAACTACTGGGACTTCATCAAGATAAAAACCTTCTGCACAGCGAAGGAAACAATCAACAAAACTAAAAGGCAGCCTAAGGAATGGGAGAAGATATTTGGAAATGACATATCTGATAAAAGATTAGTATCCAAAATTCATGAAGAACTTATCAAACTCAACACCCAAAAAATAAATACCCCAGTTAAGAAATGGGCAGAAGACATGAATAGACACTTTTCCAAAGAAAACAACCAGATGGCTAACAGACACATGAAAAGATGCTCAACATCATTCATCGTCAGGAAAATACACATCAAAATCACGATGAGATACCACCTTACACCTGTCAGAATGGCTAAAATTAACAACACAAGGAACAATAGGTGTTGATGAAGATGTGGAGAAAGGAGAACCTTCTTGCACTATTGGTGGGAATGCAAACTGATGCAGCCGCTCTGGAGAACAGTTTGAAGGTTCCTCAAAAAGTTAAGAATAGAACTACCCTATGATCCAGCAATTTCACTACTAGGTATTTACCCAAAGGATACAAAAATACAGATTCGATGCACCCCGATGTTTATAGCAGCATTATCAACAATAGCCAAACTATTGAGCGAGCCCAAATGTCCAACAACTGATGAATGGATAAAGAAGTGGTATATATATACACACACACACACAATGGGATATTACTCAACCATCAAAAATAGTGAAATCTTGACATTTACAATGACGTGGATGGAGCTGGAGTGTATTATGCTAAATGAAATAAGTCAGTCAGAGAAAGACAAATACCATATGATCTCATTTATATGTGGAACTTAAGAAAGAAAACATATGAACATATGGGAAGGGAGAAAAGAAAGAAAAGGAGAGAGGGAAACAAGCCATAAGAGATTCTTAATGATAGAGAGCAAACTGAGGGTTGATGCGGGATGGGCTACATGAGTGATTGGTATTAAGGAGGGCACTTACTTTGAAGAGCACTGGGTGTTGTATGTAAGTGATGAATCACTGAATTCTACTCCAGAAACCAATATTGCACAGTATGTTAACTAACTAAAATTTAAATTAAAAATCAAACAACTTTGTTCCTTAGGGGGAAATTTTCTTTTTTAAGTTATACTGGTGATGGAAGAGAAACCCAAGACAAAAGATGTGGCTCTTAAAAGTTTTCGATAAATAAAATAGAAGGATGTTTCATTTAATAGAGTCTCTAGTGCTGACAGGAATGAATATGCCATCAAATTCAATATTTCATCTGCTAATTTAAAACACATAATGAAGTGTCTACTTCTGTACTATATTTTCAACTTTGGAATTCCTAAAGATTTCCACATTTTTTTGTTGTGAATGACAAGGGTCAACTAAAATGATATATCTAAAATTTAAAATGAGATAATGTATGAACACTATTATTTCACTAGAATGCAGGTTCTTGAGGACATGAACCATAGTATTTTTGTCTATGTGTCACTAGTACATAGCATACTGCCTGGCATATATTAGTGTAAAATTTTCTTATTGAAAATGACAGAAATCCAGTTCAAATAACCATAAGGAAAAGTGGAAATTTCTTGCCTCTCTGTATCCAAGACAGTGTGATGAAACTGTGGGGAGAGCAGTTGGATCAAAGGAATAGCTGGAAGTACTCCTCTGATCTACCAGGAATACATCTTTCATTTCTTTTCTCTTTGAAAGATGACTACACTCATCTTTCGAGTCTTGCATCTTACGACTTCCGATATGTCTTTTACCAAGCCCAACAATCTTGGAATTTTATTTGTCAATCTTAGGTCAGGTGACCATCTCTGGAGCAATTAAATATGAGTTGAAGTTGAGGAGTTTGATAATTGGTCCCTCCGGGTTCATGCTTCCACTCACAAACCAATCCACCACGCCCAGGGGGTCATGTAAAAGCGTAGTAGGGTTCCAAGATAGTCACAAGGAAGAGACAGTGTAAGTTATAAGATGAGAAGCTTTGGAAGTGGTTTCCTGAGCAGACAGTCCTACAAATTTCTGATAATCTCAGTATTTGGCAAAAAGCTGCTTAACAAGTATCTGTTACTTCATATCACAGTCCATAAGTATACTCTAAATGTCATAGTTGTGTCAAGGGCCATTAATACCTTAGCCATGGTTGTACCATCAGACAAGACATTATCACAACTGCCCCATAACTAGCTCCCTCCACCACAGGAACTACTACTGCTTAGGCTTCTAATCTCCATCTCACAGCTCTGCCTCTAAGGCTAGGAAGTCCACAAGCTACTTTGGGATTCCTCTCTGATACCATCAGAATGTGGTGACCCATTAGGTATAAAAATAAATTCTGGAAATTATGACCCATTATTGGCATAGAAATACCACTGCCATGCAGGTGAGGACTGTAAACTATAGTTAGATTCTGCTGTTTTAGCAACAAACTACTCAACTGCCACTTATTCAAGAAACATTCATTAAGCTTCTGCTAACCCTGATCTTTGGAAAGGATTCCCTCACGCACTCTTCTCTGTGATCATTGGCTCTATCTTCCAGAAACATTTATTTAGGAAACATTTATTCAAGAAACATCTATTGAGCATCTGCCAAGCCCCCAAGAATGAACTATACATAAATCATTTTATTTTATTTTATTTTATTTTAAGATTTTATTTATTTGTTTGACAGAGAGACACAGCGAGAGAGGGACCACAAGCAGGGGGAGTGGGAGAGGGAGAAGCAAACTCCCCGCTGAGCAGGGAGCCCGATGTGGGGCTCAATCCCAGGACCCCGGGGTCACGACCTGAGCCGAAGGCAGACACTTAACTACTGAGCCACCCAGGTGTCCCTACATAAATCATTTTAATACAAAGTAATAATCTTTTTTTTAAAAAAGTGATAAGCTTAATGATAGATGTGCAAGGTTTTGGGATGGGTCAAATAGGAATATTTAATCATCCATGCAGTCAGCACAGAATTCTCTGAAATGGCACTTGAAGTAAGTTTTAAATAGTAGGAGTTAACCAGGCAAAAAGGACGAGTGGGGGGATTGTAAGAAAGTAGGAATAAAGAGAAGCATCATGGTATGAGGATGAAACTCAAAATACTTTGGTGTTCCTGAAACATAAATCATAAGAAAGTGACAAGAAATGGGACTGCAAAAGAAAACAGGAGTTGTATCATGAAGAGCCTGGGATACCATGCTAAGGGAGCTTAAGTTTTATCTTAAACGGAATGGGAGGCTACTGAACTGTTCAGTAGAAGGTCTGATCAGTCTGGTTGATGTGTGGAGGATAGATACACCATGTCCTAATGATGACCTACACCAGGTTTGATTTGTTTTACTTCAACACATAGTGTCATGGCCTTGGTGAGCGCAGTATCTGTAAAAGTTTATGTTCTGGGAAATTGTCCAGTAACCAGTGTACTTAAATGTAATTCTAAATTTTATTCCTTAAATAATTCCAAAGAGAATCTAATTGGTTACCCATAACTTCTCATTCCCTTTGTTCTTCAATATCTCTACCATCCCTCTGCTGCTCAAATATTTTTTCTTTATGCCTTAATATCATCTTTCCACTAGAATTTGGAAAAGTATGGTAGACATATAGTCATTTAGAATCTGAAATCTTACTGGATAAATGTAAAGGCCTCCTACTCAGGGACGAAGAATGTACTTCAATTCTGTGTTGCATTATCCTCCTTGAGCACATCTGAAGTGAGTGTTGGAGAATATGCTTTTGTTGGGGACTAGCCTCCTGCCCATCAAAAAGTGGGGACCTACAGGTCTTTTTTAAGCCTTGAAAGTCACAGACTTTTAAAGTTCTGGCTCATAGTTTTCTAGTGGTAAAATTTAAAACTTAGTAGGAGATGGAGAAATAGAGAGAGAGATATATCTTTTATCCAATTGAAAGATTTTATTTAATCCTTTCAGAGGTTTCCATGTTTGTGCCTTGATATGATAGTTATAGTAAGGCTGAGTGTGAATCTTCCCTGTCTGTCAAATGCGTTTCCTAATTTTATCTTTTATGTTTGGCATTGATAAGCCCCTGCCATAAAAGTCTCCAAAGCTTGGACAATCTTTATTTCTTTTTATTTTTACTTTTGAATCAAGCAATTCTCTTCGGAGCTGATTTTTTTCTTGTAATACCTTAATAAATATAGTCAACAGCAAATAACACATGCTACTAACATTTTGTCATCCAACCTCTTTCCCTAAAACTATAAGTGCATTGCATACAACCTTCTAAGTTTTAGAAAAGTGAGAGATTTACCAAATGTTTTGCCATTACATAAAATGAATTACTATCCTTCTAATGGGTAATAATTTCCTTGCTACCTATTGCTTGGGCCCTGAGCTAATACCACATATTTCTGTATGTTGTTACATCAGTGCTATACACCTTTTACCAATTTTCACATCAGTCAGGATAGGCTAAGTTATGCTGTAACAGACAACCCTCAAGTCTCAGGGACTGAAAACAGCAAAGGCTTCCTTCTCACTCTTGCCTGCATATCCATTGCGCATCAGTGTGGCCTTTGTTCTGTCACCCTCCCTAGAAAGCTAGGTGAACAGAGGCCTCATCGCTGTGATTCCATGATGTCTGAAAGCTGTGCCATCCAACACAGTAATCATTGGCCATATCTGCCTCCTGAGTCCTTGAACTGTATCTAGTCCAAATTGGGATTCAGCGTAAAATACATACCCAATTCAAAGGCTTAATATAAAAAAAGGAATGCAAAATATTTCAAGAGTGATTTTTAATATTGATTACCTGTAGAAATGATAGTTTTGATATATTGAGTTAAACAACATTACCACTAAAATTAATTTTTCCTTTTTCTTTTTACTTTTTTAATGTGACTACTAAAAAATTTAAATGTTCATAGATGGTTGGTATCGTATTTCTATCAGATGGTGCTGGCCTTGTCAGAAAAAAGGAAACATGCCAAAGTGCACACTGGTTCTTAAAGTTTCTACCTAGGAGTACCACATATAACTTCTGCTCGTGTTTCTTTGTCCAAAACAAGTCACATGGTCATACCTGACTTTTTTAGGAAAGAGGAAGTATAACTGAACCATATGCACTCAGGAGACCCAGAATGCTTTAGTCTACAGCGCTACTGACACACACGACTTCTTTCCTTAAACGATTTCACTAATGCTATCTATGTGGCAGACTTAATATTAAATGTCAGTGAAGGCTGGAAACTCATCAGTTTATCATTCCCAGCCCTTGCCTTCCTCTTTACACCCCCTGGCTGAATGCAGGTTTCCCAAGAAACTCTGACTGATGAGCTAATGTGAAGTAGATGTTCCTACGACAGGAAGGAGAAACACTTTTAAGAATCAACTTGCGGGGTACCTGGGTGGCTCAGTCGGTTAAGTGTCTGCCTTCGGCTCAGGTCATGATCCCAGGGTCCTGGGATCGAGCCCCGCATCGGGCTCCCTGCTCGGCGGGAAGCCTGCTTCTCCCTCTCCCACTCCCCCTGCTTGTGTTCCCTCTCTCACTGTCTCTCTCTCTCTCTGTCAAATAAATAAGTAAAATCTTTAAAAAAAAAAAAAAAAAAAGAATCAACTTGCAACCCCACTTAGGAGCAGTGACATACATTACTGCTGACCACCAGGGAAAAGATGCAGGAGGGGGACTCTTTTGGTGGGGAGCAGTCAGAGATGGAGTAGTTACCGGCGAGCCAAATGTCATGAAGTGTATAAGTAAGGATGTACCACCACAGCAGCCAGGTATTTAAAGCAATGAAACAAAAAGCAGTGTGCGTGTGTGCATTATATGTCAGCAGAGGAACTGTGGGGGTGGTGACTGCGCATAAAGACAGGCAGGAAGCTGGGCTGGGAGAGCAAAGAACATGCAGAAGTTGTGGATCTGGGTTGCACAGCAGGCCTGTGACCTGACAGGGAGCCAGGGGCCCCAAGGCATGTACAAATCAAACATCAGAGCAACGTTGTGAATCAGACCACCAGTCTGAGCTGCACAGCTGTGATCAGTCAGGCAGAATAGTGGGGTAAGGGGGAAGAACCAGTTGGGAAGGTAAGAAACAAGTGGTCCTTAAGCACTACAGAGAAAGGCCAGGAAAGTGACCTGAACACTGCACCGGAAGGAAAAGGGCAGGGCAAAATGAACAAAAGGAGGGGTGCAAAACTCTAAAAGGAAACCTCAATGTTGCGAGTAATCTACAGCCACAACGAGGACACTTCCTGTTTGCTTTTTTTCTGGTACAGGAATTAGTTCCTGGCTTAGTGTGGAAGCTATTGGTGAGAGAAGGTGAGAGGATGAATCTGCCAGAAGTAGGGAGTATTCACAGAGAGATCAGAGAATATCTTGACCATTTCACATTAAAAAAGCACGTAATTACACAATGAGGTCTTTGAAGCTCACACACCACCCAGAAAGATATGTGATGTCTTACAGGTGCATGTTGGCTTCATGACCCATTTTTAATGGGGCACATGCTCATCCAGAAATGGTTGTGGTTGGCCCAGAGCCAGTCAAATTATCTTGTTCCAGCCTTCCATGTGATCTGTGCTACACACAGATAAACTGACTACCAAGGCAAAGCAGAGCAGTCTGGAAGCATGATTCACCCCAAGGCTAACAGCAGTAGAGCAAATTATCCTCCAAGACTTGGCTAGCAGGGTAATCTCCTTCCTGAGAGCTCACACTATAGTTTTGTTTGTTGGTTAAGTTGCTTGGCTGGGTGGTGATGATAATGTTCTTTGGGGTTTTGTCTTTCCTTCCTTTTCTCTTAGCATGAAGATCATTTATTTACCTAAGTAGTGGGGGTAGGAAACTCATCTGAAAGTGAAAGATAGAGGTGTGGGGACGGGCTGAAGGACTGGGCTTTCTGAGAGGACAACCAGAGTTGGCTCACTTTGTACAGAGGCCATTGGGCTTAGTGAGAAGAAGGGTACTACATCTTGCTTATGAAGCCTGAAGAGGGAAGGACCAGGACTTCTGGAGAACACTTGAGCGGAGGGCCCTCTGCCCTCCTATTTCCCTACCACGCACTCCCCTGGGGACCTCATTCATTCCCATGACTTTACATGCCCTCTGTATGTTGACAACCTCCAAGTCCCTGCCTCCAGATCAGACCTGCTGCTTCCTCAGTTCTCATCCTGTACCATTCTCCCTCTTGCTCATTACCCATCAACTGCTCTGATTTTCTTTCCTTTTCTTTAACAAACTGACCTCCAGGGAATTTGCATATGCTGTTTTTTTCTGGCTGTAACACTCTCCCTTCAACTGCTTGCATGATCACTGCTCTCTCTCGCTCAGTCTCTCTCTGTCGTACTTCATGCCACCTCCTCAGAAAGGCCTTTCCTGAATGGTCACCCTCCCCTATTATTCTGTCTTGGCCTCTTGCTCATTTCATTCAAAGTACTTTTCACAGTTTGTAATGTCTTAATTCAATGATTTTGTTTGTTTGAACCACTACCACCTAGTCTGTGCCTTACATATAGAAGGTACTCAATATATTTTACTGTTATTGTTTGTTCCATCTGTCTTACACCTGAATTCCACCGGCATAGTTACCTGAGAGTCACCTGGTTGTCAGAGTGTGTCTGTCCAGGAGACTGGGGGCTATGGCTGCTGTAAGGGTCACCAAGAAAATATCCAGAAATTGTGCTGGACTGAAGGGGTTAACATGTCTGACAAAACTGCCCCATTACATAAGTGGGAATATTTTCCAGTCTGTGGTTTAAGACCTCACCCATCAGCAATTCACTCATCATGTGTAAGCAGGAGAAATCCCCTGCATGTGCTTTAGATCTTGCTCAATGCACATCCAATCACTGCATGAGGATTCTCCTCTGAGAACACAGCAGGCTATACCTAAATTCTAGAGGTCTACAGGAAGCTTGGTAAGGTAGGCAAAGAGTTCCCAGGGTGTCCTTTGTTGCTGGTTGGGGACACACTGGTACAGCCTGAGTCAGAGTAAATAGCTCTCCTTCACTGTAAGTAGACTTCATGAATGTCTAGGTCCCATGCATCAGGTTGGAAAGAATTGATAAGACCCACCTTCTTAGAGGGGCAACTTGAAGGAAGAAGATCCAAAGCATCAAGGGGAGCTGAAGAAACATGGCCTAGGGCAGGTGAGAGTGTGTGCAAAGTGAAGTAAAACCGTATTAGGAAGAGAGGCCCACTCAACAAAGAGTTAGGAGAGACCAGAATATGAGTCAAGTAGAAATGATAAACGAGAACCAACTTTGGAAGGCACAGGTGGTCAGGCTGGGAAGTTCCTCCTAGAGCTGCCCCCACATCCCAGGGCAGTAGACCTGCTTTTGTACCTCCAGCCTGGTAGGGTGCCAGAAATTCCACCTGCTCTGCTCTACTTAAGAACTGTGTGCCTGAATGGCCATAAAATTCCCCTGCAGTTTTAAGAATTTAAGAAGTTGCATCAGATGCTGGCAAGGCACTCAGACAGAAACATAGGTCAGGACGGAAAGGGGGGAGGCAAGATGTGACAAGACAGGGTGCACTGTGGAATGGCTACTTGAGTACCAGGTGTGGAGTGTCTGCCCCCAGGGCCAGTAACTTAATCCTTGTCTTTACCAAATGACTCATTTAAGTTCATCCCACAGCACTGTAGTGGAAAGGTATGGAGATCACAAGTTTCTAGGGAGCTCTACTTTTATCTCATGTTGGGTACCCCAGGTGTTTATATTAATGCCCAGGAGCTTAGGCATTTATAAAGAAAAAAACTATATTTATCTGTACACCTCAGTTACAGGGACCAAAAGGCAAAAATGCAATTTATTCCCTCAAAAAACTTTAAGGTTTAAGGGTAGAAAACTTCAGGCATGAATGAATTCAGCAGCTTGAACCTCCTCATCAAAAGCCAGCCTCCCTTTCCCTTTCCCTTGGATCTGGCTTCATTCTCAGACTGACTCCATGTCCAAGCTTACTTCATTTCTCTTCTTAAGAGAAAAAAAAAGAGCTTTTATTCCTCAGTAATTCCAACAAAGTTCTCAAGACCAGCTCTGTTTGGACTAACTTAGTCATACGGCTATCTCCAAACTAATCATTATGACTAAGAATATGGAATACACTGGTTGGCCAAGACCTGGACAGTATAGGAAGGAAGTTTAGTTTTATGTGAATCACATGAGGGTAGGAGACGAGTAATCCCCCCCCCCAAAATTAAAATATTATTAACTATAGTAGAAGGACGAACAAAGGCTGGAAAAAGAAATACAAGGTAACAGGGACTGGGATAAAAAAGGGTGGGAGTACATGGAGCCAAAATAGAGACATAAGCAGGAGAGTCATGACATTGAGCTGAGTGAAATTGGAATGTAAATTGAATGCAAGGGGCAAGGAGAGGACCCGAAGTACAATATGCAGAAGGGTTGGTAACTGGGATTATTAAGGCATGGATCTATGAGTAAGGCTTCGCTGGAATTCACCAGAAAACAGAGCCTAAGGCAACACTTAATTGCTACTGCTTCATTGGGCGATGCAATCCCCAGGCAGCAAAAGTGAGGGAGAAAGGAAGTGACGCTAGGAGTAAACACAAGAGGTGTCACTCCTTTGAGAAGAGGCACAGAGAGCCTCTTCTATAAAGGGAATATCTCCTGCTACTGTACTAGAACACCATACCTCAAAACAGTCCATTGTAGGGAGAGAGACAGAGAAGTTTATCTGCATTGAAGTCTGCCCCACCGAGTGAACTCCCCCAAACTTCTGTGACGTTGCCTGGCCCACTCAGTCTGTGAAGCCAGATTTTTCTAAGCTGTGGCATGGTGTTTCGTCCATGTGCATGTGAGGAGGTCGTGGGAGGCAGCACAGATTCTGGACATTGGCCTCAGGCTGTAGGACAGTATAGACTGAGTAGAACTCAGGCGAGGAGCTGACAGCTGCAGAAACAGCTGAAGAAAAGCAAGTGGCAGAGGGCCCAGGAGCTGTGTGAGGCCAAGAGAGTGTGAGGGAGCACATAAAATGGTTCATATTTTCAATTAGGAATTTTTTTTTAACAGCTACTAGCTCTGTGCTTGGCACATTGTAGGTCCTCAATAAATGTAGATAAATGAGGAACTGAATGAGTGCAAGACATTATGTTCGGTGCTTGGGATATAATAGCAAGGAAAGCATAGATTTCAGGCAGATAAATTCATTTAAAAAGGTCAGGGATCAATTTGTTCATTTTGGAGGGAGCTCAGCTGGGCTGAGGACAGGCTAGAGTTTTTAAAGATGTAGTCTTGGGTTCCAAGCTGTAATCACTGAAACATTTCCACATAATAGAATTTGGGGAATTGCCTGAAGGTCTCCGTATTATATATTTATATATATATATATATATATATATTTTTTTTTTTTTTTTTCTATTACTATGTTTTGACATCTTAAAAAACCTTTCTAGCGTTGGTTGGGGTGGGGAGAGATTGCTCTTCCCTGACCTAGACAATTCTTAGAGAGGGCCCGGAGTATGTCCTTCATATGCAAACTAACCAATCTAGAGTCAGACCTCATCTATTTAGCCTGGCCCCTCAGGAGACAATATTCCTTTGTCTTGCTCATCCCAGGGCCAGATATCATGATGGCAACTAAGGGCCATCCTTGTAGCCCAAAGCCCATGAAAAATATTCAAACTAGCCAATCCTAAACTGTTTACTCTGTTCTGCCTTACCTTTCTTGGGGAAACCCCAACAAAGATTCTGGCCTAAACCTCTTTGCTCCTATCTTCTGCCTTCTCACCACCCTGGTACCCTTGTGGCCCTGCGTGGCATGCTGTGCCTCCTGTCTCTGGGATCTTTGAATATAATAAACTGTTTTTTCCTGAGGGTTTCCCATGTCTCCTCTTGTGGCTGTACCTGACGGACCATCTTAGAAAAGAATATAAAACAAACACCAACTTATGTGCAAGACATTATATAATAAATACATATGTTGTATCTATACATGTAACATATATATCCATATGGATATATACATACAAAGTATATATTGATCTGATATTGCAGATGACATATCACTCATAATTTTTTGAGATGTAATTATTAAAATGTTTAACAACAACCACTCCTGTAATAAATTATGACTAACAATCATGTAACATTTACATGGCCCAAATCCTGTCCTGAGAGCTTTGCCAATGTTACCTCACTTAATTTTCACAACTGTTTTATGAGCTAGTTAGTGCATAGCCCACCAGGAGATCTTCTTAGGCTCAATCAAATGCTCAGACCAAGTGACCATGAGCCACCAGCCTATTCAGAAGGATATAGGAGATGAATCAAAGCTTGCCAGCCACTTCAGACATTTCTTTCTTCAGTGGCAATTCTTGAAGAAGACCAATAGCTCTGGGGCAGGAAAAAGACCCACATGGGGAGAGTGCAGGATCCATCTGGCTCAGAAGCTTCATTCTTCACAATTTTCAGAAAATCGAACGGAAAGTACAGAGAGTTCCCATATACCCCCTCATCCCTCTATCCACACACAGTCTCCCTTATTATTAAAAACTTATATTAGTGTGGTACAGTTGTACTTGATGAACCACGCTCGATACCTTATTATTGACTTAAGTCCATAACTTATACTAGGGTTTACTCTTGGTTTTGTACATTCTGTGGATTTTGACAGAGGCATAATGTCACATATCCACCTTCACAGTGTCATACAGAATAGTTTTGCTGTCTTAAAAACTCTGTGTACTCCACCTATTCATTCTCCCTCCCTCCTCCAGACCCCTAACAACCACTAATCTTTTTACTCTCTCCAAAGATTTGCCTTTTCTAGAATGTCATATAGTTGACATTCAGTATGTAGCCTTTCAGTCTGGCTTCCTTCACTTAGCAATATGCCTTTAACATCCCTCCATGTCCTTTCCCAGTTTGTTAGCTCATTCCTTTTTATTTCTGAATAATACTCCAGAGTATGGATGTGCCACAGTTTGTTTATCCATTCACCTATTGAAGGACATCTTGGTTGCTTCCAAGTTTCAGCAATTTTGAATAAAGCTGCTGTAAGCACTCATGCATAGATTTTCATATGGACATAAGTTTTCAATTCATCGGGGTAAATACCAAACAGCACAATTGCTGGGTCATATATTAATATCTCCTGTAGGATGTTGATGTTATAGCTACAAGGATCCTGCCAGGTACAAGCCTAGTTTTAAGGGTCACCATACTCATGGAAGCCCAAAGCCTAATATTCCCATTGGTATTTATCGTTCTTTTCTAATTCCTCCCAGTCCAGATGCAATGTACCACTCAGGGCTCATTTTTACCATAAACAACAATGTCTAGTAACATAGTTGGCATTTCTACTTTTTCCAGGTCACTAGGAGAACAGAGCTGGATAGTCAACTAATGGCTAAGTCTCACAGAGGAATAATAGGCTTGTTAGACCCTTGGTTCTCAGAGAGCTACTTTCATTTCCTCCATTTTTCAAATGAAGAAACTGAGGCACAAAGGGTCAAATAACTTACTTAGTATCACAGAGCTAGTAAAAGGTTGAGTTAAGGATCAGACCCAGGCATGTGGCTCCAGAATCTTTCCTCATAAATGCTACATTAGGAACTAGAGAGAAGGCATAGGCCCATATGGGGCTGTTGTTCAGCAGGCCCAGCCTGGCTTTGGGCCCCGAGCCTCCCAGCCGGGGACTCTACACCTGCACCCGTCCGGCTGCTGCCAGCTCTCCCAGCTCGGCCGCAGTCCCAGCTGCAACGCGCCGCCTGGGTGGCTGGGCGATCCATGGGCAGCAGCGAGGGCCACGATGACAGATTACGGCGAGGAGCTGTGCAACGAGCTGGAGGCTCTGGAGTCCATCTACCCCAACTCCTTCACAGTATTATCAGAAAAATCCACCCAGTTTCACCATTACTGTGACATCTGAGGCTGGAGAAAATGATGAAACTGTCCAGACTACCCTCAAGTTTACATACAGTGAAAAACACCCAGATGAAGCTCCTCTTTATGAAATATTCTCCCAGGAAAATCTAGAAGATAATGATGTCTCTGACATTTTTAAAACTATTAGCATTACAGGCAGAAGAAAACCTTGGTATGGTGATGATCTTTACTTTAGTGACAGCTGTGCAAGAAAAACTAAACGAAATAGTGGATCAAATAAAAACTAGAAGAGAAGAAGAAAAGAAACAAAAAGAAAAAGAGGCAGAGGAAGCTGAAAAGCATTCATGGCACTCCTGTTACAATTGAGAATTTCTTAAGTTGGAAGGCCAAGTTTGATGCAGAACTCTTGGAAATTAAAAAGAAACGAATGAAAGAAGAAGAACAAGCAGGAAAAAATAAATTAAGTGGGAAACAGCTCTTTGAAACAGATCATAAGTCTTGACACATCTGATATCCAGTTTTTGGAAGATGCTGGAAACAATGTGGAGGTAGATGAATCTCTGTTCCAAGAAATGGATGACTTGGATGAGGAGGAGGATCCAGACAATAATCCTGCTGACCCAGAGAGTGATCTGACCGATGAATGGACTATCCGCATCTGCAGAGAGGTGTGACTGCCACAGCATGTGTGGCTGTGCTGACGTGTTGATTTTTCTTTCTTTTTTTCTAAGAAAAAATAATTTCCAGGAGAATATTCTTCTGATGGCTTTCATCATGGAACTTAATAAACTAACCTTAAAGTTTCAAATATACAAAATAAATAAAGAAATAAATGCTACATTATACCGCCTCAAGCATTATTTGCTTTTTTTATTTAATAAACAGAGTAATGTTTATGTAAATAAGTCATGAGTTATTATTTCTGGAGTATTAGATTATAAGCCTGTGACCACCCAACTTCTGTAATGCTGATTTTATCTAAGGGCCTGTCTATTTCTGGACTCTGGGGGAAATTTTTTCAAAGCCTCTAATTTCCAAGGGGTGGGGAAGTCCCCAGGATTTCTGGGGACTCTCATCAACTTAAGGCCTCCAGCTCTTCTCTGGCTCAGGCCCCTGCACCAGAGCTTACCATCTCAAATTTATTTACCACAAAAACCATGATGCAGAACTTGGCCATTTTGTTGGTTTTCAGAAGAAATCCAATCACCTCAAGCTTTTTGTGATTTTGTAAAATTTCCTGAGTGTGCATGAGATCACTGAGAAGAGTCACCTTGCTTAGTTCATGGTATTCCACCCAACATGGCATCTATTGTCCTCGTTTTCCTGTCTCTCCTTTCTCCCTCTGCCCCACCCCAAATGCAAATAAATTTCTCTTTTTGTCTCTCTTCCTCCTCAGAAGACTTCAAACCATCGGAACCTATACCCTACAGGGAAGTAGTCACTCTTCACAGGTTTCTCAAGGCTGTGTCCGTAAGAAAGGTGAGTCTCTCCCAAGGGAAACCTGTGTCATTTGTTATATGATATTTTTTCCATCCCATTATGTTGTGATAGAATTACCTGACCAGCAGCCTGTTCTAATAGGCCTTCAGTGACTATATTTGATAACAGTAATAGAATGACTAAAACATCCCCAGAAATGTGTCACTAAAGATCTTTTAGCCTATTACATCCTTTTTTTTTTTTTTCTACTTTTAACTTTCCATTCAGTATAGCCAACCAAATAGGAGAGACAGCAGTAGCAATTTCTTATTTCTCATGTAGCTGGGATTGTACTTTTCTCATAAACTTTAAGCTCTACAACCCAGGAACCATTATATCCAGTTGCTCTACTCTGTGTCATCAAACGTCAGTAAGTTTTAACTTAAAAGGGGCTCTATTTATAATGCCTGTCTTTGCTAATGATTAGCCAAAGCTGTGGTTGGCAAATTAACAACAAATTGAAACATTTCATCTCTCACTCTTGAACTAGTATCTTCAGATTTGCCATGTGATGTAATTTAGGTCAGAGCTATCAACTGAGATATTGTATTCACTAGGTTTTAGTTCACTTCAACTCTGCAAATCTTTTGGGAATGCCTGCTATTTGCAAGGCACCATGCCAGATGATGGGAGAGATATGAAGAGGAGTATAGCACTGGAAGGAAGCCTAGTAGGACAGATAAGACATGAACCTAGTAAATGCAACATAAGGTAGAACATAACTGCCAAAAGAAAAAGTTGCAAATATCGTGCTATGAGATTTAAGAGGAAAGATCTATCACATCCAGTTGGAAAGACTGGGAGATGCCATTAGAGTTGGTCTCTGACAGCTAAGTATAAGTTTGAGAGTTCAGGATGATGGGGAGAGTATTCAAGATGAGAGGCCCACAGAAGCAAGAGTGGGGAAGTGAGAAAGTAAGGGGTAGAATCAGAGATTAGCAAAGTGCTCTTGTTTGGCAGGAGCACGAGACATTGAGAGAGAGGGACGCCTGGGTGGCTCAGTCGCTTGAGCATCTGCCTTCAGATCAGGTCATGATCCCAAGGTCCTGGGGTGGAGTCCTGCACTGGGTTCCTTGCTCAGCAGGGAGTCTGCTTCCCCCTGCTTGTGCTCTCGCTCTCTCTGACAAATAAATAAATAAAATCTTTAAAAAAAAAAAAAAAGGATTCTGTCACTTAAAAAAAAAGACATTGAGAGAGGACTCTGGGTGAAAAAGCTGGAAAGGTATGACATTTAAAAATGCTGAAAGTCTGCCTTAAAATAGTAAAAATAATTGAGGGTGGAAAGCCTTCCAGTCTTGAAGTTATAAGCAATTTCACCTCTGGGATAGACACTGGAATTTACCTTTGGGGCCGAACTGCTAAATCAGGTTTTGTAAACATCACTTCAATGGGCCTTTTAATTGTGTAGGTATAAGGGCAAGTAAGTACTCACTGTTTTTCTAAAAGAAGGCCAAAACGCGATGAAGTAACCCAAATGCAAATGATTTGAACAGTCTATTTAGTAATGTAAATTGGGTGTATCTTAAGCTCAATTATGCTCCTGCAGAGTTATAATTTTTTCCTCAATCTAGATTTAGAATTTCTTATGTCTGAAAATTGCTGGTTGGTCTTGGGAGATGTGATGATTGATTCTTGCCCAAGCATTTGTTTACAGATCAGGAATGAAAACCTGGCTGTAGTAGGGGTGTGAAGAACCATTCTTCTCTTCACTGCATGCTGGAGGAAAGGCTATAAAGGAATTGTATTTGGCTTGTGGTAATTCTTCCACGCTGCATTCTTGGTGGCCCACATGTGGTGTAATATAAAACTAGACAGTCTAACTTTAGTAAATGTGGTCTGGGAGGACTGGACCTGCTGCACCATGGAGCCTGATTAATACTCAAAAGTAAGGTTCCCAGGTAAGGGAATGGATGTCCTTAGTACCTCTCATCCTGGGAAGTAAATCCTCCTATCCTAAATCAGGAAATGAGGACACTGAGGATAATGGTTTACTCTCTCCAGGCCTTGGTACCCTGCTGGTTCCGAACTCCCTACCATGGACAGTATGGGAGCATTTGTGATCGAGTGAACTGACCCTTCCATACGGAGGTGGGAACCACTTTATTTAAAGACTCTGAGGTCATGTGTTAGCCTGTGGGCTCTAAGAGTAACAACTTTTAGTAGCAGTTTGACATCGTTCTCTGTGTTATGTTTGTGTTACCCTTAAACATTGAATGAAGTTCTGTTGAAAAGCTACAGCCCGGCCTCGGGTGTGCTGTGAGGAATTAAGGAGCAACCATTCAGAGTTTGGAGTGAGAGGCCATGGGGCTGCAGTGCACTTTCTCAGAGGCCTGAGTGGATCTGGGTGGTGGCTGTCAACAGAGAGAGAGCTGGGCCTTCTCTTGAAGTGTGTAGGAACAGAAGCGGCAGCCATGTGGAGGGCAGTTAAATCAGCCAGACAGAACTGGAAGGACCGGCTCCAGATCACACATGAGGCAGTGCCCTGGGGAACTCTGAAAAATAACCTGGGGAAATAATGAAAGAAACCCAACTGAAGGACCTTCCGCAAACAACTAGCCTATACTCAAGAGTGTGAATTTCATAAAGGGCACAGAGAAGCTGAGAGACCATTCTAGAGAAAAGGAGACAAGAAACATGACAACCAAAGAAATGTGTAATCCTGATTGACTCCTGGATCAAAGAAATAAATACCATAGAAGATATTTAATTATTGGGAAAATTGGTGAAATTTGAAATGGGATGTATGTTGGATAATAATAATATATCACGGTTAGATTTCCTGAATTTGATTAGTGAATTGTGCTTATGTAAGAGAATGTTCTTGTCCTTAGGAGGTATTTAGGGATTTAGGAGATATGATCGGGTACTTAGATCGGGTACCTGCAACTTATTCTCAAGTGAATGAACCAAAAAATTTAATAGTAGTAATGTGTGTGTGTGTGTGTGTGCACATCTGTATATGTGTATGGATATAGGAAGGGAGAGAGAGAAAAAGCCAATATGGCACTGAAGAGCAATAATTTCATGAGTGAGGACTCAATGCAAAATAATTTATTATCAAAAGTGTGACTTTATTTAGATGTATCAAATAGTAATTCTTAGTAAAGCCTGGACATACAGGTGACTTCATTTGGTAATCATATCTTGGTAAGGCTTGAGATATATCATCATATGTTTATAACACTTGGTGCTACATTCATAGGAACTTTAATAAACATGCATACCACATAATAATGTATCCCTTTTCCTTTTGGTGATTTAGAGATAGAGCTTTCTAATTGCTTCATTTTATGTTATGATGCAGAACAGGTATGCTGATTGGCATGCCTGGTTTATTTGGTACCCTGAAAACATACCAACTTAATTCATTTTTGCATCTTTAGCATCTAATAATGTCCTAATAATGGTGCTTAATGAATGAATTAACTAAATGAATTGAAAAGCTGTATAAATAGCACTTAAAGGAGGCAATGAACTTTATGAGATACATAGCATGGACAAAAAGGACAAACCTTCCTGATGAGGTCACCACCACACTTAGTTACTAACTAGTCAGATAAAAAGAAGTAAACAAACACAGTGTTAGTAGCTTTTCACAAGGCACCCAGCAAAGTCTCCCATACCACTCCATGAGGTGTTTGGGAAAACTAGGCTAGGCCAGGTGATGGCACAGCTAGGTGGATTTGCATGTGGTTGATGGCTCTTACCAAAGAGTGATATAAACCTGAAGAGAAGCATATAGGGCCATATAGGGTTCAAAATTTTATGAACAAATTTAAAAAGACCTTTGATGCTAGTCTGACAAAATATGACTTCTCATTAGAAGAGATAAGTAATATGTTTCATGATGGATTCAGGACCCAAAAGGAGCTTCCTCCACAGACAAGAAAAACAGGTCTAGGATCCTTAAATTTTTTGCTTATGTGTAATCTTCAAAATAGTCATGACTGTTGTAGACTACATGGTCTGATTCATAGAAAAAACAATAAAGCTTAAGTATTCTAGTACAGACTAAAAGCAAGGAAAATGTTAAGCTACCCATCTAACAGTATATTATATATGTTTTCCTTCTACAGAGAGATTGTGCTGTAAATCGTACAGTATGTCCCTATGTTATACTAAATATGCATGTGATATAGTAAGAATTTACCTCAATTTCTGGATGTCCCAGTTTTATTTTTATCATTTTGGTAAATAGCTGAAACTACCTTTTGGTGACAAAATATAAGCTTTATCTCTGAATTTTTTGATAAGCTTTTAAATTATACATAGATTTTTG
>NW_023270415.1:17298333-17345231 GCF_011800145.1 Mirounga leonina | reverse complement strand
AGTTGATTACTCAAACTTTCCCTTTAGTGTTTAATTAAAATTGACATGGATGTTTGAATAGCATTGTGCCTTAAAAATTTATTTGGCTTCTGTTCTCATGGAGACTTATAAGTTATGTTGAGTTGAAAATATATGTTGTCTCAGGTGTTATGCACAACTGATGAGTTGTTGACCACTACATCTGAAACTAATGATGTACTGTGTGTTGGCTAATTGAATTTAAATTAAAAAAAAAAAGAAAACATGTTGTCTCAATGAAGAATATAGCATTTACTTCAGTGGAGCAGATACCTCTAGAATCTTTCTACTCTTAGAATCTCAATAACAACCTTTATAGATATGAAAAAGCCAAGTGAATCTATACAATAATCTGTGCATAAACAATCTAAGGAAACATACTTTTGGAATACAGTAGTCCATCCTTACATTGGGTTTAACCTTGCAAAGGGAAAGTAACTGCTGAGGCAACATCCCAGGGCCTCTTGGTTCAAAGCCAGTAGTGATCAGCTTTTATATGCTCACATTAAACTTGTACTGGGTGGAATAGCATCACCCCAAAATTCATGTCTTTCCCAGAATCTCAGAATGTGGCCTTATCTGGAAAAAGTATCTTAACAGATGTAATTGGTTAAGATGAGATCATACTGGGGCGCCTGAGTGGCTCAGTCGGTTAAGTGTCTGCCTTCGTCTCAGGTCATGATCCCAGGGTCCTAGGATCAAGTCCCGCATCGGGATCCTTACTCAGCGGGGAGTCTGCTTCTCCCTCTGCCTGCTGCTCCCCCTGCTTGTGCCCTCTCTGTCAAATAAATAAATAAAATCTTTTTTTTTTAAGATTTTATTTATTTGAGAGAGAGAGCACATGAGAGGGGGGAGGGTCAGAGGGAGAAGCAGACTCCCCGCTGAGCAGGGAGCCCGATGTGGGACTGGATCCAGGGACTCCAGGATCATGACCTGAGCCGAAGGCAGTCGCTTAACCAACTGAGCCACCGAGGCGCCCCTAAATAAATAAAATCTTAAAAAAAAAAAAAAGATGAGGATATAGTGCAGCAGGGTTGGCTCTAAATCCAATCTAACTGATGTCCTTATAAGAAAAGGAGCAGAGGGGGCACCTGGGTGGCTCAGTCCATTAGGCTTCCAACTCTTGGTTTCTGCCCTGGTGGTAATCTCAGGGTCATGAGGCTCTGCACTCAGCACGGAGTCTGCTTGACATTCTCTCCCTCTCCCTCTGTTCCTCCCCCCAACTCATGCTCTCTCTCTAAAGTAAATAAATAAAATCTTTAAAAAAGAAAAAAAGAAAAGGAGAAGAGACACAGACATGCACACAGAGGAAAGATGATGTGAAGACAGAGATATGCAAGGAGAAAACCATGTGATGATGGAGGCAGAGGTTGCAGCGATGCATCTACAAGCCAAGGAATGCCAAAGATTGCCAGCAATATCAGAGGCTAGGTGTGGAAGAGATTCTCCCCTAAAGCTCTAGAGAGACCCTGGCCCTGCCAACACCTTAATCTCAGACTTCTAACCTCCAGAACTGTGAGATAATAAATCTCTATTATCTTAAACCATCCACTTTGTGATATTCTGTTATGGCAGCCCTAGGAAACTAATACAAAACCTGAGGTGCTTATGGAGAATGAATTTATCTTAGGGATTTGTGAAAAATGCAAATTCAAGGTGCCTCAAGGGTTTCATAAAGTTCTGATGAGGCTTCACAGAACAACAGATAGTCTCCCAACTTGTCTCTCTTTGGCTGGTCTTACCCCACTATAGTCTCTACTCCCCTTGGCAGCCAGGGTGATATTTCTAAAGCCTAAATCTCATCCCTCATTCCTCTGCAGAAAGCACACCAACTATTTGCCCCATTTCCCTCAAGGTAAATCCCTAGTGTCTCAGTGTGGGGTCTTCCAGATCTGTCACATCTTATGTCACCTGGTGCCAACCGTCCAACCATCTATGTTTCCAAATACTCCTGTTCTTTCTCCCATCTGCCCTCTGTGCTTTTATCCCCTCTGCCTGGGGCACACTTCTTCCTCCTCTTTCCCTGGTGCATCCCAATACCCTTTCTCCTGGCTAATGCTCCTCATTCCTGGCTTGGACATCTCTTCCTAGGAGGCCTTCTGCCCCACCCCCAAGTGATCTCTGTGCATTCTGTGCTTTGCCCAACATTGCTCATCCCTGTGTTGCACTTGCTTGTTTATTTGTGTAGCAAGCAGGAATTTTACTCTTCACTACTCAGGTGGAAAAAAATGTCACATTCCATTATTTCTAAAATTAAAACTAAATGCGCTTCTTATTCTCATTCTCTTGAATCGTAAGAATTCAATCCATGGGCTTCCTCCCTGCCCCCACACTCCCATGAGATCACCCAAGAATTCTGAATTCATGCACTTTCAGGAAACTGGTTCTCTAGCTACATGATGTGGCAGTTGCATGCTGACCTGTTGGGTACTGATCCTCTGGTAAACTCAGAGACTACCAACCCCCCCCACACACACACACTGCAGCAACCCCCTCCACCAGCTGCAGGAGGACACAGAGCCTTCATAGCCACTTAAAGCCTCAGCATGGAATGACCAGTCTGGATCGACTCCCCACCTTATATGCCCCACTCCATCATATACAGCAACCCCTCAAACTCCTTACTTTCATTTACATCTCGGGAAACCTCTACTCTTTCCTCCCCCCCACCCCCCGCCCCCAGCACACGTATACAGATAGGCATTCCTGTCCTTCCCATTTAAGTCTTTATTCCTTGCCCTGAGTCAAACCAGAATATCTCTCTTCAGTCCTCTAGTAACAGAAAAGGTGCATGCTGACCTGCTGGGTACTGATTCTCTGGCGAACTCAAGAACCACCCTTAACACCACGCGGCATAGAATGGGTATAAGGTGCTTAGACTTTATAAGTACAACATAGGGCTCTCCATCTAGGTAGAAATGGAAAAAGATCTTGATTCTCATTATTCCACATTCCCCAAAGCTGCAAAACAAGAGCAATACAAAAAATAAGATACCGGTTAATTTTCTGAAAACACTCAACCTATTATACAGTTTTTCTTTCCCACTAAGAGTAGAAGTTTCTTGATAAGGAAAATCCATGTTCACCACAAAGTAGTCACTCTGTAGTAGGTGTTTTAACCATTATACTATACAGGTAGATAGCAAACTATCTGTAGAAAATGGGCAAACTTGCTAGTAATTAAATAGCATAGATTAGGGGTAAACAGCACAGAATTAGACCAATCTGGATTTGAACACATGCCCTGCTATATATAAGCTTGTGACTTTGATGTATCCAGAGTATTTAACAACCAGAGTAGATTATTATTTTTAACATTCGCTCCTCTATACAACTGTTATTTTCAGTAATACTCATGTAATAATCAGTAAATGATCATTATTTTCTCAATTAATTCTTTAGTTTTAAAACAACTAACAGGGCGCCTGAGTGGCTCAGTTGGTTAAGCGACTGCCTTCGGCTCAGGTCATGATCCTGGAGTCCCGGGATCAAGTCCCACATCAGGCTCCCTGCTCAGCGGGGAGTCTGCTTCTCCCTCTGACCTTCCTCCCTCTCATGCTCTCTGTCTCTCATTCTCTCTCTCACAAATAAATAAAATCTTAAAAAAAAATAAAAATAAAAACAATAAAACAACTAACAATTTTACAAAGTAAATTTCAAAGCTAAAGGTACTCAAATTCATCCAAATATTTAATGAATGAACTAAAATTTATACTTACTAAACAAAAAGATGATACCACACAATTGACATCTGTTTTATTAATTAAAATCTTAGAGAAAAACAAAAACTCCAAATTATTCACGTAGAATGACAGCATCAGTAACTCAAGTTCTGTTCTTTGTCTTTACAATCATATACTATCATTGTTCATTTTAAATTTAGTATTTAAACTCAGGTATATGTAATAGTACAGGGGTTCAAGATATGAACTGCAGTCAAAGCAAGCTCCAACAAATTCAAACCATCAAAAACTTATTCTCTAAACAAATTAACTTCCGGGTAGAATCCAATGTTTATGAAAGGAAAACTAATGTGTAAAATACTCTAATTTTGAGGCATATACTGTGTTATTAAAATCCAGTAATGCCCACAATAGTTGCTTAAAACTTGGACCAAAAAATGTTTTTTCAGGAAGGAGTATTTTATCACTGCCATTATTTAGCATTGTTGGTACATAATGATTTAAACACACACATACACACACACTACACACACACCCATGGAACATGTTCACAGGAGCATATTCTTTTTTTTTTTTAAAGATTATTTATTTATTTATTTATTTATTTGAGAGAGACAGAATGAGAAACAGAGCATGAGAGGGAGGAGGGTCAGAGGGAGAAGCAGACTCCCCGCTGAGTAGGGAGCCCGATGCGGGACTCGATCCAGGGACTCCAGGATCATGACCTGAGCCGACGGCAGTCGCTTAACCAACTGAGCCACCCAGGCGCCCCATAGGAGCATATTCTTAATTGCCAAATAGTTGAAGCGACCCAAGTATCCACTGACGGATGAATGGATAAACAAAATGTGGTATATCCATACAATGAAATATTATTCAGCGTTTAAAAAAAGAAGGGAAATTCTGACATGTGCCACAACATGGATAAACCTTAAAGACATTATGTTAAGTGAAATAAGCCAGTCACAAAAGGAAAAACCCACTTGTCTGAGGGACTTAGAGTAGTCAGATCCATTCAGACAGAAAGTAGCATGGTGTTTGCCAGGGACTGGGGGTAGGTGGGAATGAGGGGTTATTGTTTAATGGGTTCAAATTTTCAGTCTTGCAAGATGAAAAGAGTTCTGGAGATGGGTGGTGGTGATGGTTGTTACAACAATGTGAATGACTTAATGCCACTGAGCTGAGCTTAACCATTTAGAAATGGTTAAGATAGTGAATTTATACCATGTATATTTTTACCACAAGTTTTTAAAATGCTTCAAAAATGCAAACAAGGTAGTCTGACTTTTAGCTTGTTTTTTGGTAGGTTTTTTTTTTTTTTAAGATTTTATTTATTTTATTTAGGGAGAGAGCACCCAAGTGGGAGGAGGGGCAGAGGTTGAGGGAGAGAGAGACTCTTAAGCAGACTCGGTGCTGAATGCAGAGCCCGACACAGGGCTCAATCTCACAACCCTGAAATCATGACCCAAACCAAAATCAGGAGTCAGATGTCCAACCAAAAAAGCCCCTTAGCTAGTTTTATTATATTTAAATTATCTGCAGACAGTGCACCTCCTTACTACCAGAACTCAAGGCAGACCACATCCACCCCCATCCCTTGTTTTCCTGGACTTTGGGCAAGTTACTTAACTTCTTGGAGTCTGTTTCCTTATTCTCAACATGGAGATGAAGTCATTGAAAGAATTTAATAACTATCCTTGGCACATAGTAAATGCTTAGCAGTGCTATTTGTATTAATATTTAAATGATATTTAGGTAACATGACATCAATTAAGTCAGGGAAGTGATAGAAATAGTGTTGGCAGAACCAGAAACTGGCAGCATAATACATAGGTTCTTTTTTTAGGAGAGAAATCTGATAGTTTGTGACAAAGTATGGTGTGCAGTTTTGACCTACTACTTCACTCCAGTGAATAAATGTTCCTCTGAGGGTCCAGGCCCACCCCACTGCCCCTAGGGACCACCCAATCCCAAGCAAGCATCCTGCCCATCCTTGAAATGAATAGGAGTCAGCCTAGCAAATTCAAGGTGCTCCCTTCAGCTAAACAGCACCTGTGGAGTAAACTGAAGCACCAGCCCAGTGACATCATCCACATTTTTTTGATCTACTTCTAGCTCTCCTAGCAAAGGTTGGGAAATTGGAAGTTAACATGGAGTAATAATACTGTTTAGCTATCATTAGGGCTTCCTCTCTTGTAAAGTTAAGTTATGATAATAATTTTTAGAATATTTTTCTGGGTGGAATTTATTCACTCTCTGAGGCAGCTTCTGCTTCTGCAGTATGAAGGAAGTTGTACTTGTTCCTTCAGAAACAGGATATCATTGACCACATCTGACATGACAACACGCAGAGGAAACTCGGTCCCTTTGCTAAGTGTATGAGACCAGCTGCTGCTACAAGAGTTAAAAAAAGAAATAGTAGGATAGAATAAAAAAGCCACTGAAATGTAGAGAGCACCCACCTTGCAAAATAATTACTGTAGTGTTTTTAATTTTAAAATTAAGGACTAGAAACTTAATATCCTTTGAATTTTGTTGTTTTTATTAATCATCATGAAAAACATTTGTTCCCCATTCCAGCATAAGAGGCAAGCTATCTCACACATAAGTTTTATTATAAATGACAACTACTGATGGGAATCTTGTGATCCAAAAGCAGTAATGTCACCAGAATTTAGTAGGAAAATTACTTTTTTCTAAAGAGTATATTAAAAAAAAATACTGAGCCTTATTTTTCAAAAGGGAGTAAAGACAAGTGATATAAAGAAATTATCTTCAGAGTCTTATTTGACACACTACAAACAAGGATCCACAGTGAATCTAGGCAGAAGTTTTGAATTGAAGGACATTTTAAAAGGTTTCCATTTGCATGACAAGATGAGTTTTCAGCCCGCCGCCATCACCGTACATCTCTTTACCTGAATGTTGGTGTAGGAGTAGAAGGCGACGTTTTAAAGTGTAACTCAAGTTTGGAGAATAGACAGAAATTACATTATCCTTAGTCAAGCACAGGTTTCTTTTTTTTTTAAAAGATTTTATTTATTTATTTGACAGAGAGATAGACAGAAGAGCACAAGCAGAGGGAGTGGCAGAGGGAGAGGGAGAAGCAGGCTCTGCACTGAGCAGGGAACCCGATACAGGACTCGATCCCAGGACCCTGAGATCATGACCTGAGCTGAAGGCAGACACTTAACCATCTGAGCCACCCACGCGCCCAGTCAAGCACAGGTTTCTTACTAACAAGAGGAGAAAAAGGAAGGAAGGAAGAAAGAAAGAAAGGAAAAGAGATAGAAGACAGAAATTAATCAATTCATTGACTACAAGCATTCTTCATTTTATTGCATTTCACTTTATTACACTTCCCAGATGTTGCATTTTTTACAAATTGAAGGTCTGTGGCAACCCTGCATGGAGCAAGTCTATCAGCACCATTTTTCCCAACAGCATTTGCTCACTTTGTGTCTCTGGGTCACATTTTGGTGATTCTCATAATATTTCAAACTTTTTCATTATTATCTTTGTTATAGTGATCCATGATCAGTGGTCTTTGATATTACTGCCGTAACTGTTTTGGGGCGCCACTCTTGTGCCCATATATGATGGTGAGAATAATTGATAAATGTTATGTGTGTTCTGAAGCACGGAGAGGCGGTTCCCCTGTCTCTCTCTCCCTCTCCTCGGGCCTCCCTATTCCCTGAGACACAAAAATATTGAAAATAGGCCAATTAGTAATCCTACAATGGTCTCTAAGTATTCAAATGAAAGAAAAAGTCCATCGAAGCAGCAGACTTCATTGCTGTTATTTTAAGAAATCGCCACAGTTGCTCCAACCTTCAGTAACCACCACACTGATCAGTCACCAGCCATTGAGGCAAGACTCTCCACCGGCAAAAAAGAGTATGACTGGCTGAAAGCTCAGAGGATGGTTAGCATTTTTTAGCAATAAAGTATTTTTAATTCAGATATGTACATTGTTTTTTAGACATAATGCTGTAGCACACTAAATAGACTACAGTAAAGTATAAACATAACTTTTATATGCACTGGGAAGCCAAAAAATTCATTTGACTCATTTTATTGTGGTATTTCCCTGATTGTAGTGGTCTGGAACCAAACCTGCAGTATCTCCAAGATGTGCCTATACCTAAAATGTCTTTTAAATCCTTATTATTCAAATCGTGGCCCAAGAACTGCAGCGTTAGAATCCCCTGGGGACTTGATAAAAATGCAAACTTTCAGCTCCACCCACACCCAGACCTTTGGAATCAGCATCTGCATTTTCATAAGATCCCCCAGGTGGTTTGTATTGTATTAAAATGTAAGCAGCTGTGTTCAGAACCATGCCAAGGCCAGATGGTGGCAGGGCCTCAGCCACACTCTCCTCCACACTTGGATCTGGTGCCCCAGCTAGAGAAAACAGACAGCCCTGGCTAAATAAATGCCAGACTCAGGAGTCAGAGAGGTTAACAGAGCTGAGAGAGGGCCCAGGAGAGGCAGTATTCTGGCCACATGGAAGGCACACCAAAAGGCATAGGCCATAGGACTGAGGCCTGTGCCCAGGGATGTGGCTAGAAACCAATCCCAAATCCCTTCTGCTCTGAGGACTCCATGGTTAGAAATCACCTCTAGAAGCCAAAGGATTGAGTAATACATTCCCAGTGTGTCTGCCTGGCTATCAGGGAAGCCATTTTGTTGTGAATTCTATCCCTCACACGAAAGGGCTTTGGAAATTAGGTTACTCTTGAAAGCATCAGGTAAAATTATTAAAATAAAGCCAGTTGACAAAGGAAGCTTTGCTGAAGTAACAGAGATTTTAGGATGGAGTGCCTCAAAGGGCTCTTGACTACTTGTAAAGCAGATTGTCACATAGGACAAGATAACTCATTATCAAAGACAGGGCCACTGATGTCCAATCCAACAGACACATCTACCAATAAACCTCAAACTCATGAAATCCCATTGGTGAATGCCTTCTCCAGCAGCCCTGTATAAGGGGATGCCAATAAGAACAAACTAGTAAGCCCTCCATTCCTCCTGACAAAACAGGACATTATTCTACTGATGATTAACTTAGACACACAGAAACAGAAATACTTTATAGAGGACAGTTAATCACATGATACTTAAGTGGATGAATTCCCAACCCAGGAGTTCTGACATAACCAAGATAAATAAACTGAAGTTCTGTTAGACAAGGACGGATGCTGATACAATTTAAAATCATTTATTTTACAAAAAATATAAAACTCTCCCTGTTCTAGAGAGTCTTGAAGCCTCTCACCATGAGAACACAGGCCCAAATCCATGTGAATAGGAATCCCGTGAGCAGTAGGAGGTTGGCTCCACTGTCAGACGAACCAAGCCTGCTGAATGGGACACCCTTTGTTTGCCTTAGTCCAAGGCTAGATTTCTCTTCATAGTTAGAAAAAAAAAAAATCATTTTAAGTAGAATGCTATGCAAAGGATAGAATGGCAGGCATCTTAGAGAAAGATCCCTCCCATTAACCAGAGTGCACCACGAGTTCTTGGAACCTGCTGCTCCCTTCATATTTGGCATTAACCAGCTTATTGTCCTTGTCTAGACAAGTGCTATGGGCTGTGTAAACAGTGAATTGCTACATAAAGCCTCTATTCATCCAGAATGAAAATGTGTCAATGTGCAGCCTTTTAAGGTCCAAGGGGGCTTTTGTGCAGAGAAAGAACTACTTATAGTTACTTTGGTTTTAAACTAATATTTACTGATTAACATTACAAACTTTAAAACCTGATTTCCTTACATTTTAAGTGCAATTTACAAGTCATGTTATTCTATTTATAATTCTAATAAAATATGAATCACTTTCACTTATTCTTTTACTAATATTTGATTAACTCAAGCTAAAGAGGCTAAATTTTTCTATGAGAATCATTCCCATTTACAAATGTAGTTAATCCCCCAAGTTATTTAGTTACTTCCTTAACTACATTCCTTAACTCCATGCGAAGTTCACGTATTTACTATTCTCTTTTAGGACTTCAAATGTTTGGCAAGGTAAACTCAACAATCCCTACAAGCAAAACAATTCTGTAAGTTAGTAAATTTAACACACGCACATAAATAGTGAAGCTCATAGTTATCCTGAAAATTTAAGAACTATTCATAAAATTAGCCAAATTCTATCCCTGTCAATTTAAAATTATAAGTCTGAAATCAATACTGTGGATAAAGTTGAAAGCACATGGGTAATCTGTTTTAAGCATTATACTTTAAATAGCAAATACAGGAGATTCCCCAATGATTACTTATTCCTATACTTTACACAACAGTATTATTTGTGGGTTGGTTAATTTTATTATATCCACATTTAATTATAAAACTCCATATGGTTGAAAGAACACTTAGATACACTAAAGTGGAGTTGTAACATCCCAGACAAGTTGAGGTGATTGCACTGACCCTGAGACCCTGAGACGGTTGCTTATCAACCAGAGATCCCAGACAGGGACACAGCCCTGAGGATGCATACTTGCAATGAGAAATGTGACAAGAGAGAATTCTAATACTTGTTCCCTGGGTTTGTGTTATCTTTTTTTCTTTTTTCAGCTTAATTTTTCGTGATTATGGCTTGGTTTTCGGAAATAGAATTCTACAAACCTCCCTTTGCCCTCCCCTTGTTAAACCTGGCTGAATTAAACTAATCCCTTTGTTGCATGATTAAGTCTGCATTCTGTTTAGATCTTTCTCAGACAACAGCTCTCCAGCCCTCCTGGTGTCATCTCTTGGATCATAAATTCTTCTCAATCCTCTGCCTGACTCTGTGACTACAAATCTAAAAGTCATACCAATGGCAAAATGTTATAATAATCATTTGTATACTCTAAATAGAATCTCTGAATACCTGCAGGCAGATGATTAGAGAGGTTAAGAGAATTTACCAGCATGATTTACTAGCTATATGACGTTGGACTGTGTAATATAATGAATGAATGGCCCAAAAGCCATTGTCTTCCCCCCTTGTCTTTTTCAACCATAGAAGTTCCAGAGCTAAGATATTTATTTCAAACTCCTCTAAGATGAGAGTGATCATGGACCCAATTCTGGCCAATGAGAAGGAAATGGAATTTACAAGGAAGATATTCTGGGGAAAGGTTTTTAAAGGGATAAACTTGGCTTATATCCCCTTCAGCCCATCTTCTACTCTTCTATCCTTCAAGAAACAATGTGGAGATCTAGAAGGATTTTGCAATTCTGAGGCCAAATGCTGCACCCTAAGGATGGAAGAGAACAAAAATGCAAGGAGGCCAGTCCTCTTGATTTTTGTTACCATGCAAAAAAAAAAAAAAAGTGCTAAATGTTTCAGCCCGTGATAATCAGGTTTTCTGTTTCTGTTACTGGTCTCTATTCCCATTCCTAATTGAAACAGGCAAGTTACTTATTCTATCTATACCCTAGCTTTTTCACATATGAAATAAAGATAATATCAGTATCTATCTCAAAAGAATATGAAGATTATATCAAATAATAAAGGGAAAGGATCTGGCATATTGTAAGTGCACAGAGTTGCCTATCATTCTTGTCATTGTCATCATCACCATCACCATCACAAGCAAGAAACTGGAAAGACAAATGTGGAAAGTGTGTAAAATATAATTTTATTTCCTGACTGCCCAAAATAGACCAGTTTGAGTCTCTGTCATCTGATTTATACAAATATACCAGTGGCCCATAATTATAATGTATTGGTACTTACTAGTATAATGTACTTATACAAACTTTTCTTTTTTTTTTTTTAAAGATTTTATTTATTTATTTGAGAGAGAGAGCACATGAGAGGGGGGAGGGGCAGAGGGAGAAGCAGACTCCCTGCCGAGCAGGGAGCCCGATGCAGGACTCCATCCTGGGACTCCAGGATCATGACCTGAGCCGAAGGCAGTCGCTTAACCAACTGAGCCACCCAGGCGCCCCTTATACAAACTTTTCTACAATATTGCTGTTCCTACAATATTACTATAGTCAGCCAGGAGGGCATGTCAGTGAAAACATGCTTATGCTAAAGCTACCAAAATATTATATTTTATTTTAATTTTTTAAACAATACATATTCATTAAACAAAATTTGGAAAATAACTAAAAGATCAGTTGTTAAGACTTTGTGTATTTTCTTCCAGTCTTTTCTCTTTTAATACATAATATATATATATATTCAAAACCACTGTACATATACATGATATACAAAATTGGTGCTCTACTGAAAATATTTTTTTAAAGATTTTATTTATTTATTTGAAAAGGGAAGCGAGAGAGAGCATGCAAGCATATGCACAAGTGGGGGGAAGGGGCAGAGCGAGAGGGAGAAGCAGACTCCTCACTGAGCAAGGAGCCTGACATATGACTCAATCCCAGGACCCCAGGATCATGACCTGAGCCAAAGGCAGATGCTTAACTGACTGAGCCCCCAGGTGTCCCTAAATTGTAATTCTATCAGCTGTTTTGTCATGACCATCTTCTTATGTAATTAAATATTCTTTAAAAATGTGATGACTCTTGGGAATTCCACTTCTGGAATAGAGGAAGAATTTGCTCTATGGACACAGGCCCCAGCAAAACAACTATATCTTGTGAAAATTGTAAAACAAACAAACAACCATTTTAAGTTTTTGGAAATTGCCCTAAGTGCATACAGCAAATGAAGAAACACTTATTCAAGAAAATCTACTAAATCTCCATAAGAACAGAAGTCTGTGGCACTTGAGCCATGACCCATTCCCTTCCTCCTCACCCCTACCTTCCAGCAAGATGTTCCAATCCAGGTGAGTATGGCCAAGGAGCTGCCCTACCCTCAGCAACTAGTCGAGGGATCAGGTATCTCCCTGAGAGAGGGAGGCCCACCAGAATTTCTCATCCTCCCAGATCCAAGTTGCAGAAGATAAATTCCTGGTGAGTGAGGCTGAGAGGGTAGAGGCTCTTCATCCATCCAAACTCCACACATATGGTGGAGGCTGTACTCTAGGGATGGCAAGCCAAGAGAGTACTGGTATTCCAATTGACCTCACTGGAGAATCTCCCCTCCCCCAGTGTCCTACTTATAAGTTAGGAGTGTCACTCCGATAAAAGTGGACCCCCACCCCTACCCCCAGCTCTGGAACAGTGGCTTAGAGATTTTGCCTAAGCGGCAGGCAGTCCATAAGAAAAGAAATCTCTGAAGTACTGCCCAAAGGAACTAACTTTATTTGAAACAAAGAGCCTATGGGTGCTCTTGAAAACAAGAGAGAATTTGGTGGGAAGCAGTTAAGAGAAAGCTGGTAGCTCCATGAGAGCAAGAAGCTAAATCTTGGCCAGCTAGTTTACCAGAGAAAACAACAGTATGAACTCCTAGGTTTCAGAAAAAAACTTCAAAAACTGGTCTCAAAAACTACCTCTGCAAACTACTTCTGTAGTTGAGTCAGACTATGGAGCAATTAATGCCCCAGGACATTGCTGAAAACAGTAAACCAGTCAGCCAGCAATTAATGGAGCCTAATAGCTACATGTGATACCAACAGAGGCAGATGGTGCAATCAAGAGATCAAGAGAAGAGACAGTTAAAGAGTGCCCTGCTAAACCCACTATCATGCCAGGGACTATGCACATGCTCAAGGATATGCCCTCTGAGAGGCAACATCCCAGGCTTCACACGGTAGGAAAATAGACTTGATTAATATAGTCCAGCCAAGTTACTAAACAAATAAGCAAACAACAACAAAAACAAGCCCCCAGGATGAGGGACGACAGTATCCTAAGTTGCTATAATTTACTACCTAAAATTCCAGCTTTGAACAACAACAACAAAAATAAGACATGCAAAAGAAGAAGAATACAAAGAAAAAGATAGAAAGAAAGAAACAAAGAAAAAGACAGAAAAGACAAGAAAGAAACTATGTCTTATATGTGGGGGAAAACAGGCACAGAAACTGCCTATGAGAGTACCCAGATGTCAGATTTAACAGATGAAGACTTCAAAGCATCTATTATAAATATGTTGAAAGAAATAAAAGAAACCTTGCTTAAAGAAATATAGGGAGGTAGAATGACAATGTTTCATCAAAGAAAATATCAAAGAGAGAAGTTGTAAAAAAGAACCAAATCAAAGTTCTGGAATTGAAAAAAACAATAACTGGAGTGAAAAATTCATTAGAATTAGCAGATTTGAAGATAGGTCAATAGAGATCATACAATCCAAAGAACAGAACAAAGAAAATGAAGCAAAATGAACGGAGCCTCAGAGAAATGTGGGACACAATTAAGCACACCAACATATGTGTAATGGGAGTATCAGGAAAGGAGAGAAAGGAGCAGAAAAAATACTCAAAGATGGGGTGCCTGGGTGGCTCAGCCAGTTAAGCATCTGCCTTTGGTTCAGGTCATGATCTCAGGGTCCTGGGATCCAGCCCCCCCTGCTCAGCAGGATGTCTGCTTCTCCCTTTACCCCTGCCCCGCCACTTGCCCTTGCACTTGCATGCATGAGCTCTCTCTCTGAAAAAAATAAATAAAATCTTTAAAAAAAATACTCAAAGAAATAATGATTGAATACTTCCCCAAATTGATGAAAACATGAATCATCAAGAAGCTCAAAGAACTTCTAGCATAATAAACACAGAGAGATCCACATTCAGAAGTATCATAGTAAAAATGCTGAAAGACAAAAAGAATGGCAAATATGAATATGGAAATAAAAAGGAAATTTTGTAAGCAGCAAAAGACTCATCATGTAAAAGGGAACCCCAATAAAATAAACAGCTAGCTTCTCAGCAGAAACAACAGAGGCCAGAAAGAAGTGGGATAGCAAATTCAAAGTGCTGAAAGAAAAAAGATTAACTAAGAATGTTATATCCAGCAAAACTATTTTTCAAAATAGAAAGCAAAATAAAGATATTCACAGATAAGTGAAAACTGAGAGAATTTGTTTTTAGAAGACCTGCCTAACAAGAAATACTAAAGGAAGTTCTTCAAGATGAAAGCAGGTGACCCCTGATAGTAATTCAAATCCACATGAAAAACAAAGAGTAACAGTAAAGGTAATAATGTGATTATAAAGTGCACTCTAAATGCATATTTCATTTTATTTCATATTAATTATGAATTATTTCATTTAATTAATTATTATTTAATTTAATTAATCATTAATGATTTAATTAATCATTCAATTAATTATGAATAAATATTTCATATTTATTTCACTCATGCTTTTTAAAGTAATTGTATAAACAACATATATATATGTTTCTGGACCCATAACATATATAATAGTTTTTTTTTTAGATTTATTTACTTGAGAGAGAGAGGAGAGGGAGAGAGAGAGAGAGAGAGAGAGAGCATGAGTGGGGGGAGGGGCAGAGAGAGAAGCAGACTCCCCGCTGAGCAGGGAACCAAATGTAGTGCTCCATCCCAGGACCCTGGGATCATGACCTGAGCTGAAGGCAGACACTTAACCCACTGGGCCACCCAGGAACCTCTGGACCCATACATATAGAAGTGTAATATATTTGACAATAACAGAACAAAGAAAGTGGGTGGGTGCAAAGCTGTACTGGAATAAGGAAGTGATGCCAGATGGTAATTCAAATCCACAAGAAAAAAAGAAGGGAATCAAAGTGGTAAATAAGAAAGTTTACATAGCAAACTCTATAAATATATACCTGTTCTTTCTCCTCTCACCTTTTTCTAAGACTTTATTTTTTTGAGCAGTTTTATGTTCACAACAAAATTGGGAGGGAGGTACAGGGATTTTCCACATACTCCCCCTAAATACATGTATAGCTCCCCCATCATCAATATCACTAACCAGAGTGGTACCATTTTTACCAGGGATAAACCCTCACTGACAAATCATAATCACCCAAAGATCATTTTTTCCTATGTGTTTACCTAGTGTTCACTCTTCGTGTTTACATTTTATGCGTTTGGACAAATGTATAGTGAAATATATACATCATTAGGGACACCTGGGTGGCTCAGTTGGTTAAGCGTCTGCTTTTGGCTCAGGTCATGATCCCAGGGTCCTGGAATCGAGCCCCACATCAGGCTCCCTGCTCAGGGGGTAGTCTGCTTCTCCCTCTCCTGCTGCACCTGTCCCCACTCGTGCTCTCTCTCTGAAATAAATAAAATCTTTTAAAAAAAGGAAATATATCCATCATTATTAGATCATATGGAGTATTTTCACTGCCCTAAAAATCCTCTATGCTCTGCCTATTCATCTCTCCACTCCCTCCAACCCCAGGAACCACTGGTCTTTTTCCAGAATTTCATATATTTGTAATCATACAGTATGTAGACTTTTCAGATTGGCTTCTTTCACTTAATAATATACATCTAAGATTTGTCCGTGTCTTTTCTTGCCTTGATAGCACATTTGTTTTTTAGCACTGAATAATATTCCATTGTCTGGCCACATTTTATTTATCCATTCACTGACTGAAGGACATATTTGTTGCTTCCAAATTTTGGCAATTAAACATAAAGCTGCAATAAAGCATCTATGTGCACATCTTTGTGTGAATATAAGTTTCCAACTCCTTTTGGTAAACACTAAGGAGTACAATTGCTGAACCATGTGGTAAATATATGTTTAGTTATGTAAGAAACTACCAAATTGTCGTCCAAAGTAGCTGTACCATTTTACATTCTTCATCAGCAATGTATGAGAGTTTCTGTTGCTCCATATCCTCACCAGCATTTGATGTTGTAGGTGTTCTCGATTTTGGCCATTCTAATAGTTGTGTCATGGTATCTCATTGTTGTTTTCATGAGCATTTCCCTGATGACATAAAACATGGAGCATCTTTTCATATTCTTATTTGCCATCTGTATATTTTCTTTGCTGAGGCATCTGCTAAAATCTTTAGTCTACTTTTTAATTGTGTTGTTTTCTTATTGTTGAATTTTAAGAGTTATTTGTATATTTTGAATGATAATGCTTTATCAGATGTGACTTTTGCAAATATTTTCTCCCAATCTGTGGTTTGTCTTCTCATTCTCTTAACATTGTCCTTCACAGAGCAGAAATTTTAAATTTTAATGGGGTCTACCTTATCAATTATTTCTTTCATGGATTGTGCTTTTGGGGTTTTTTGACCAAACTCAAATTCATCTAGGTTTTTTCCTATGTTATCTTCTAGGAATTTTATAGTTTTGTATTTTACATTTAGGTCTATGGACAAATTTTGAGTTAATTTTTGTGAAAGCTCTGTGTCTAGATTCATTGTTTTGCATGTGGATGTCCATTTTTACCTTCTTTAAAAAATATAAAATAATAATTATAACAGTGTATTGTTGAGTTTGTAACATATATAGATGTGATATGTAAAATAATAAGAGCACAAAAGGGATGGAAGAAGAATTAGAGTAAAATAGGAGTAATATTTCTATATCTCACTGGAATTAAGTTATTGTAAATCTGAAATAGATTCTAATAAGTTAAGATGCATATGATAAATCCTAGAGCAGTCACTAAGAAATTACTCAAAAATCAGTGAAAAAATTATCAAAGTAATTAAAATATTATACTAGAAAATAAGCACTTAATGCAAAAGAAAGCAATAAAGAAGGAATAGAAGAACAAAGAAGAAAAGAGACCTATAGAAAGCCAAAAATAAAGTGATAGGCATAAATTCAACTATATCAATGATAATATTAAAAGTGACTGGATTAAACAATCCAATCAAAAGGCAAAGACTGTGAGACTGGATTTAGAAAAACCAGATCCAACTTTTTGATGCCTACAGCACACTTTATTTTTTTTTAAGATTTATTTATCTATTTGTCAGAGAGAGAGAGGGAGAGAGAGCACAAACAGGGGGAACAGCAGGCAGAGGGAGAAGCAGGCTCCCTGCTGAGCAACATGAGGGACTCGATCCCAGAACCCTGGGATCATGACCGGAGCCGAAGGCAGACGCTTAACCAACCAACTGCACTACCGGAGCATCCTTACATCACACTTTAGATCCAAAGATACAAATAGGCTGAAAGTAAAAGAATGGAAGAAGATGTATCAATGGGTCAGAGAAAAATTCATCAAGGAAATAAGAAAATACATTGATATGGATGAAAAATGAAGATACAACATATCATGCTTATGGAATGTTGCTAAACTGTACTTAGAGGAAACTTACAGCTATAAATTCCTATACTCAAAAAGATGAAAGATCGCAAATCAATAATCTAAACTTCCACCTTAAGGCATTGGAAAAAGAACAAACTAAACTCAAGCAGATAGATGGAATGAAATAATAATGATTAGAGCAAAAATTAATGAAATAGAGAACAGGAAAACAACAGAGAAAATTAAACAAAAAGCTGGTTCTTTGAAAAGATCTACAAAATTGATAAATCTTTAGCAAGATAGGTAAAAAAAAAAGTAAAAAGACTCAAAATACTAGAATCAGTAATGAAAGAGGGGACATTACTACTGACCATAGAGAAATATAAAGGATTATAAAGAAATGCTATGAACAATTGTCCATCCAATGAGATGAAATGGAAAAATTCCTAGAAAAAAACAAACTACCAAAACTAACTCAAGAATTAATAGACTATTTGAATAGGACTTTAACAAGTAAAGACATTGAATTAGCAGTCAAAACTACCCAGAAAAGAACCTAGGCCCTGCCTTCACTGCTGAATTCTGCCAAACATTCGGAGAATTAATACAAATTCTTAATAAACTCTTCCCTAAAACAGAAGAGGAGAACACATTTCCCTAACCATTTCATGAGACCAGTATTACCCTGATACCAAAAGCAGACAAAGACATCACAAGGAAAGAAATATTATAGACCAGCATCTCTTATGAATATGGATGCAAAGATCCTTAACATAATACTAACAAACTGAACTCAACAATATATAAAAAGAATTATACACCATGACAAGTAGGATTTATCCCAGTGATACAAGATTGTTCCAACATCTTAAAATCAACTTATATATCAATAGAAAAAAAAAAAGCACATCATTATCTCAATAAGTACAGGAAAAAAGCATTTGACAGGTTTCATGTTAAATAAATACATACATTAAAAATAATACATACATAAAAAATACATACAAAAAATAAAACACAATAAAATAAAAATAAAAGGGACTTCCTAAATCTAATAAAGGGACATCTATGAAAAACCCACAGCTAACATCCTGCTTAATTATGAAAGACTATATGCTTTCCCCCCTACAATCAGGAACAGGACAAGAATGTCTGCTCTCACCACTTCTGTTCAACATTTCACTACAGGTTCTAGTCAGAGCAATTAGGGAAGAAAAATAAACCGAAAATATTCATATGGGAAAAGAAGAAATAAAACTTTATTCACAGATGACATAATATTGTATGGTGATGGTAAGGAAGCCATTAAAAAACAATGAGAATAAATTAATCCAACAAAGTTGCAAGATACAAGATTAATATACAAAAAAAAATTCATTTTGTTTGTATACATTGGCAATGAACAATTTTTATAATAGCTTCAAAAAGAATAATGTACTTAGGAATAAATTTAACAAAAGAATAAAATTCTGAAAACTATAAAACATTATTAAAAGAAATTAAAAACTAAAAAATTGGGAAAATAGCCCATTTAAAGACTTAATTCTGTTTAGCTGGCAATATTCCCCAAAATGATCTAGAGACTCAACAGAATCCCAGCTGATTTTTTTTCATAGAAACTGACAAGCTGATTATAAAATTAACATGAAATTGCAAAGGACCAGATTAGCCAAAACAGTCTTGAAGAACAAAGTAGGAGCATTCACACTCCCTGATTTAAAAATGTATTACAAAGCAAGAATAATCAAAACAATGTGGTAATGTCATAAAGACACATATGTAGATCATTGGAATAGAATTGAGAGCTCAGAAATAAACTCATACATCTATGGCCAACTGATTTTTTACAAGGATGCCAAGACCATCCAATGGGAAAGAACAGCCTTTTAAATAAATAGGGCTAGGTCAACAGGATAGCCACATGCAAAAGGATGAAGTTGGACCCTTACTTCACATGATATGCAAAAATTAACAAAATGGATCAAAGACCTAAATGTAAGAGCTAAAACTATAAAACTTTTAGAACAAAAGGCTAAATATTTATGACCTCAGATTTAGCACTTGAAAGCACTAGCAACAAAAACATAGATAAGTTGCACTTCACCAAATTAAAGACTTTTCTACTTCAAAAAACACTATCAAGAAAGTGAAAAGACAACCCACAGAATGGGAGGAAATATTTACAAATTATGTATCTCATAAGGCATTTATACCTAGAATATATAAAGAACTCTTACAACTCAATAATAGAAGACAACTCAATTTAAAAAAGATCAAAGAATCTGAGTAAATATTTCTTCAAAGTGGCCAATAAGCACATGAAAAGATATATATATATATCCTAGCCATCAGGAAAATACAAATCAACATTACCACAAAATGCCATTTCACACTCACTAGGATGGTTATAATAAAAAAAGATAATAGCAAGTATTGGTGAAGATGTGGAGAAATTGGAAGCCTTATACCTTGCTGGTAGGAAAAATGGTGCAGCCACTATGGAGAACAGTCTGGCAATTCCTCAAATGTTTAAACATATACTGTATGGCCCAATAATTCCACTCTTAGGTGTATACCCAAGAGAACTGAAAACATATGCTCACAAAAATCTTGTATATGAATGTTCATATTCGTAGCAGAATTATTCATTATGGTCAAAAAGTGGAAATAATCAAAATGTCTATCAGCTGATAAATGGATAAACAAAAAGTGATATATCCATGCAATGAAAAATTATTCAGCCATAAGAAGGAATGAAGTACAGATACTTGCTACAACATGGATAAACCTTGAAAACTTCCTGCTCGGTGAAAGAAGTTAGACATAAAAACCACTTATTGTATTATTCCATTTATATGAAATGTTCAGAATAAGCAAATCTATAGAAATAGGAACTAGATTAGTTGCTGCCTATGGCTGGATTTGAGTGGAGAGAGAGGATTGGGGGAGTGATTGCTACAGATACAGGTTTCTTTTTAGGGTGGTAAAAATGTTCTAAAATTGATTGTGGTAATGGTTACAAAACTGTGAATATACTAAAAATCATTGCATTTAACAGTGAATGAGTGTTTTTTGAGTGAATTTTATGGTATGTAAAATATATCGCAATAAAGCTGCTATAAAAGCATAATGGCTGCAATAACTTACAATGCCTACAAAATGATAATCGATAATAAATTTAACCATTACTCTCTTTTGAACATGGATATGGATATGATAATTGATAATAAGTTTAACCATTACTCTCTTTTGAACAATTGTTGCTTTTAGGTTTAAATATGATAAATAATGTTATAATAAGCATCCTTACACATAAATTGCATCACCTCTAATGATTTCCTCAGTATAGGTATTTCCATAGATAAAAATTTGGAGAGGAAATATTTTACAATATTAACAATTCTTATCTCTGAATAAGGGAATTGTGGGTGATTTTGATTTTTTTACTTTTTGACATGTTCTATACTGTATTACTTTTATAATCAGAAGAAAATTAGTATGATAACCTTTATATTATTTGCATTTACATGAATTTGGAAATAATTAACTAGCTTAATACAATGTATATCCAGAAATAAGTAATACTAATAAATATATATATGTTCTATTATTAATATGAATAAAAAATCTACCTTCCTTCAGAGACCATTAAAGCATATAGAAACTACAAATAAAAAAGGAATCCATGATTACTAAGTTCCTGCTATGATGCTAGCCATGTGCTAAGTTTTGTAAGACATATGTATGAATGTCTGATAAAAGAGTCCATATCTGGAAGGACTCATTTATTTCAGTTATTTATAACTGAGATGTGGGAAAAAGAATAAGAAACAAAGATATATATAAAACCATTTCAAAAGACACATGGTTAGATTATATATTGTCTGATATCTTGGACTATACCAGACACTTTTTTGTATCTCCATAGCATTTAGGAAGTGCTTAATCATATATATATATTTTTTTTTTTGCTTAATCATACTTGTTCATTTTTTTTTCAAGTGCCCAATAGCATATAGGCCCAAAATCTTCTACCAATGTAAGACTATATTGCACTTTCATGTAAAGAGACTTTAACATCATAATTCATTATAACTATAACATACTTACATTAATGTATCCATATCCATTAACTATTTAATTGTCCCATTACTTGTTAGTCTCTGGTAACAAAATGAGAAATTGCCCCACATTCCAAGGAATAATTTATTAGCATATAAACACTCCTTCTCTAAATGTTTCTCTAGATTTTTGCTTGGACTTCTGATCCTTCCAGAAGCAATCAACAGAGGCATGTGTGGTCAGGGACCCATTTGCAGAAAGATCAATTGCCCAGAAAGCATCAGTACTGCAGTTGCCTGGGAGGGGCCATACCATCTCAGGGTGGGGGGATAGTTGGAGCAGCAATAAGGTTAGAGAAATGGTTTAGGTCAACCCAGCTGCTCTGGAGGCAACTCTCAGCCCTAGGATTTAAGAGAGATTCCAGAAAAGAGAAACATTGAGAACTTTTCATTTGGTGCATGGGAGTTATTAATCCTGAGGACTTAAGAGATAAACTATTAATTTTGAAAATGAAAAGCAAAGCTGGAAGTATCACACAATTCCAGACTTCAAGTTATATTAAAGAGGTATAATAATCAAAACAGTATGGTACCTGTACAAAAATAGACACAGATCAATGGAACAGAATAGAAAAACCAGAAATAAACCCATGATTATATGGTCAACAAATCTTTGACAAAGCAGAAAAGAATGTCCAATGGGAAAAAGACAGTCTCTTCAATAAATGGTGTTGGGAAAACTGGACAGCAACATACAAAAGACTGAAACTGGACCACTTTCTTTTTTTTTTTTTTAAGATTTTATTTATTTGAGAGAGAGAATGAGAGAGAGAGAGCACATGAGAGGGGGGAGGGTCAGAGGGAGAAGCAGACTCCCCGCTGAGCAGGGAGCCCAATGTGGGACTCGATCCTGGAACTCCAGGATCATGACCTGAGCTGAAGGCAGTCGCTTAACCAACTGAGCCACCCAGGCGCCCTGGACCACTTTCTTACACCCTACACAAAAATAAACTCAAAGTGGATTAAAGACCTAAATGTGACACCCGAAACCACAAAAATCCTAGAAGAAAGCACAGGCAGTAATGTCTTTGACACTGACCTTAGTAAAGTTTTTCTAGATATGTCTCCCAAAGCAAGGAAAGTAAAAGCAAAAATCAACAATTGGAACTACATCAAAATAAAAAGCTTTTGCACAGCAAAGGAAACAATAAACAAAACTAAAAGGCAACCCACTGAATGGAAGGAGATATTTGCAAATGACATCTCCAATAAAGGTTTAATATCCAAAATATATAAAGAACTTATACAACTCAAAACCCAAAAATCAAGTAATCCAATTAAAAAATGGGCAGAAGACATGAACAGACACTTTTCCAAAGAAGACATCCAGATGGTCAACAAACACATGAAAAGATGCTCAACATCACTCATCATCAGGGAAATGCAAATCAAAATTCAGTGAGATACCTCACACCTGTTAGAATGGCTAAAATCAAAAACACAAGAAACAACAAGTGTTGGTAAGGATATGGAGAAAAAAAAAAAACCCTCATGACTGTTGGTGGGAATGCAAACTGGTGCAGCCACTCCGGAAAACAGTTTGGAAGTTCCTCAAAACGTTAAAATAGAACTACCCTACAATCCAGTAATTGCACTACAGGGTATTTATCCAAAAACATTCAAAATTACTAATTCAAGGCATACATGCACCCCTATGTTTATAGCAGCATTATTTACAATAGCCAAATTGTAGAAGCAGCCCAAGTGTCCATTGATAAATGAATGGATAAAGAAGATGGGGGGGGGTATGTGTATGATGGAATATTACTCAACTATAAAAAAGAATGAAATCTTGCCATTTGCAATGACGTGGATGGAACTAGAGAGTATAATGCTAAGTGAAATAAGCCAGTCAGAGAAAGACAAATACCATATGATTTTACTCATATGTGGAATTTAAGAAACAAAACAAATGAGCAAAATGGAAAAAGAGAGAGAGAAACCAAGGAACAGACTCCTAACTCAGAGAATAAATTGATGGTTACCAGAGGGGAGGTGGCTGGGGGGATGGGAAATAGATGATGGGGATTAAGGAGTGCACTTGTCACGATGAGTGCTAAGTGATGTATGGAATTGTTGAATCACTATATTGTACAAAACTAATACTGTATGTTAACTATACTGGAATTAAAATTTTTAAAAAGAGAGATAAACCATTAATTTGACCTTGCTTAGGATCTATTACCTGGTGGGTTCTAGAGATGCGATAAATTCTAAACTCCTCAGCCTGTCATACAAGACACTTTAAACAGACTCCCAACTTTCTCACTGGTTTTATCACCCAGTACTCATCAACTTTGGTAGTGACATTTCTCATAGAGTCGCAGTCTAGTGTGGTCATAAAGATCACTCTCTGTGGGGCTACACTGCCTGTGTCTCAATCCCTGCTCTGTCACTCCTTAGCTAAGGGACCTTGGGCTAACCCTCTCTATGCCTCAGTGTCCTCATATGTGTAATTAGGAACATGATAATAATCACTGTATCTTTCTCAGGATTAATGTGAGAATTAGATGAGTTTATTGGTTAAGCACCAAGAATAGTCAGCCATTATTTTTCTCCTTAATAGTTCTTTCATATCTCCACCCTTTTTTAGTTGTATTTGCTCTGTCTAGAACTCTCTCCACCTTGCTCCTTCCCTTCTATTTCCCTTCTTTGACAGCTAAAGGCAGTTGGCCTTTAAATTTCAACCAAATATTCACCTCTTTTAAACCCTCCTTCATTCTACCAAAGTATTCATTTCTCTTCTGGACCTCCAAAGCACTTATTCAATACTTTTGCCCTCTTTGCATAAGAAAAGAACAGCTATAGTACAGCTGTGACAGAGGAACAAGGGCTCAAAAGAGAGAGGCTCAAAGAGCTTCTATCAGCATATTGCAAAAGAGCACACATATTATGCTTAAATTGTGAACTTGAAGAACTAAAGATAGAGAGAATAAGAGTTTTCTGCAATTTGGCAGAAAAGTCCTGATTACTTCCTTCTTAAAGACATTTCCAACGCCCTCTTCTCACATGGAGAACGAGAAACAGAAACTTAAATTTCATCTTTGAATCTAGGAAACATCTGTAACCCCAAACCACATTATACTAGGAGGGAAATCAGATAGAGAAATGATAAATGACTTAGCAGAACACAGGGAGGTCAAATCTAAGTGCCTGCAGAGGTGATACCGGCCAGAAACAAGCCAATTTGACTTGCAGGATCCCTGTGTAGCTCAGAAAGTGGAGACACTAGCACCTAAAAAGCAATGATGAGTAGTAGTAATAATAAGATTGTTAAAAAGTCTGTAAAAAAAGATCACGTCTTCATCCCCAACTCTCTCAGCCTGGTGACCATCCCTCTGGAAAATTTGAACCAGAGGGTACTAACAAGGAATGGTGAGGTGAAGTGCAAGAGTAAAAACAGAATTTTAAGCAAAAGTCTGCATATTAAAGCTCAAGTGCCTTGCCAGCCCCCATCCTTTGCCCATTCTAAATATGAGCATCTAGGTATATATCTGCCAGTAGGGGAAAATTCTTCCCTGGAGAAACTGACCACATACACTAGAGAAACGTCCTTTAGCTATTGATATATGGAGTCCACAATGAAAGAGCAGGCTGGCCAAGCCCAGGGTTTCTTAACTTAAGCACTATTGACATTTTGGACCAGATAACACTTTGTTAGGGGCAGGGGTGGGGGCTGTTGTCCTTGTGCATTTTAGGATATTTAGCAGCATCCTTGGCTTCTACTCACCAGATACCAGTAGTATCCTTCACCTAATCAAAAATGTCTTCAGAGCTCACTTCAGCAGCACATATACAAAAATGTCTTTAGACGTGGCCAGATGTCTGTCAGTAGTAGAGGGTGGGGGTGAGAAATCACCTCCGGTAGAGAACCACTGACCTACAATGAAGCTCATCAGTTTGCAAGCCCCTCCCTACACAGTTTCTCATCTGCTTTCTAGTATCACCAGCCCTTTGAGTGTGCATAGCCTCTGACACAAAAGACAAAGACCAAAGCAAAAAATAAACTGTAATTAATATCCCCAGAGAAATAAGAGATGCTTCCTATTAGAACAAGAACAATATGTTATGTAATAGGAACAGAAAACAACAAAGAACTCTTAAAAATGAAATATTATCAAAACAATTTTTAAATTTTGATATAAGGGTAAGGCAGCAAAGTGGAACAAATGTCACCAAAGTAAAATAAAAAGACAAAGACTGGACATATACATAAGAATATTAGAGCGCCAGCCCAGAACAGAGTAAGGGTGAACTATAAATAAACCTTCACACTTTTCCCCCCAGGCACCCTCAGAGTCATCTGTTTCGAGTTTTGACACAAGCGGAATGGGCATGGGTCTCAGATCCCAGCAGAAAACAGCACAATTCAACTGAGTCATTGAAGAGGATTAATAATTGGTCTACTTATAAAAGTGTAGGCAGGGTTTAGGGAAACCAACAAAAGATGGGGAAGAACCCTGGTGCTAGCAATTGCAGGGAGCTGTTACCACCTCTAGGTGTGAAAGGTATGATTGCAGATCCCAGAGAAAGCAGCTATTTGAAGAGGGTTGTGGGAGAACACAGCCAGTGTACAGCCACCCCACAAAGAGCGAGCAGGGATCCTACTTTAATTCTCGCCCGCTGATGTGCTACAGGTACCTCTTTGTCCAGCTTGGAGACTTTGACTGTGAGCAGTTTTTAAGGCAAGCTCTGACCTTCAGTGAAGCAGGGTTCTTTATGCACTGCTCTGAGTCCCCATCGGACCCTTTCTTGAGGACAGCAGGAAAGCTCACAGAGAAGGCTTTCATCGGAGTCTGCTATCTCCCAGGACCAGCATCAGATTTGGTACACACTTTCATGTCAAATCTCATGATTCCTTTTGGGAAGTTCCTATCTGAGACATGCTTCGAACATGCAGCTCTTTTGTAGAGAAGAGATCATTGACATCTTGAAATTAAAAATCGATCAGCTCCAGTTACTCCCAAATGCCACTGTTGTATGTTGCCCAGAGTCAGCTCCATTTGGCCATCATCTGTGTTCCCCTCGGAAGACATTACACGTGAGTGGTATTAATATGAGAAATACAGAACAACGTCTTAAAATGTGAAGATGTTTTCCATATCTGGACTTACATTTTTCTTTCTAGAATTGCACTGACCTCAAAGTAAACCTTCTAGAAATTGAACGATACTGTGCAGTTTTATGCATAATGCATGCTCAGTGAAAGACAGTAAAGCCCAAATAAAATAAGCTTTATTTTCTCTATTCTGATGCTATTTCCCCCTAATAAGCTTTTAGGGAAGCAGTATCTGATTTTGTAACATTCCTTTGCCAATTATCTTAATGATTCTACATACCAGCAATTTATCAGGATCCATAACTGACAGTACCAATTATTCATAATTGTAACTTTTTATAACCACATTTACATCACCTCTATTTTGCAGTGAGGAAAAAAAGAGGACAAATTAAAAAGAATTAGTTTCTCTTTTGATTCTCCCCTGTAAGTACAAGAAAGCAGATAAGAGATATTTTTAAATCCTGAAAGTAGTTTCTTTTACACTAGTTAGACTATATATCTAAGCAGTTATTTGACTGTTTGCGGCATAGTATATCAAAATGAAGATCCTTAATTCCATGCTTCTATTATAGCGTTTGTCACATTGAATTGCAATTACTTTTTCTGCAATCATTTCTGATTGAAGTTCTTTAAGAAATTCTTATCTATCTCTATGTCCCTAGAAATAGCATGTTCTTAGCTCCTAGAAGAGGCTTAATATATTTTTTGAATAACTAATTGTACAATTGCATTAAATTTATATAGAAATGATTAAAATATATTGTAATTTATCCTCAAATAACAAACTGCCATTTATAATGCATTTCAAGGCTACTAGAATCCATCTCCAGTAATTCTCTTCTCTGTGTACTACATCACAGTTTTCTGTTTCTATTGCATTATCTCCATCAGTAGTGACACATTCTGATTTCCTCTTATCCTAAAAAAATTATCTTGATCTCTCTTCAGCCATTTCCTCTCTTCAACCATCATCCCAAATCTCTGCTCCCCTATACAGAGAATCCCTCTATCTTCTATATTATTGTCTCCAACCCCAGTAGAGGAGTGGGCAGGGGTGAATGTCTTGGCTGGTTAATCAAGTCCTAGAAGCAGCAAAAATGGAAAATTAGAGACAAGGAGGTCTGGGGAAGATATATGTGGATAGATTTCTGGGAGTAGGCAAAGAGAGGTAGAGCTTTGTGTTTTGCTTTGATAGCCACCAGAAAACACCCACTGCAGAAGAAACACCCAATAACCCGGTAAAGTGAGTAACTCTTCTTAGCTGGCCGAGTCTTGCACAATGCACCCACATACAGAGTAGCATGGTGGCAAGGTTGGAAGTTATGCATGGGGACATCACAAGTTCTCTCTCACCATAGCTTCCACTGCTGAATACAGAACTGGGAAGCAACAGAGACCAAAGCTGTGTTCTCAGTATAGTACCCCCTGGGAAGGCCACTTAGCCTCCTGGATAAATTGATTCTTTTGGATCCGTTCAATCCTGGAGGGGCAGTAATTAGTCTTTGGCACTTTGGATAAGGATGTGACTTCCCTGCCTGCAGTACTTTTTTTCTTTGCTAATTTTTTTATTTAATATAATTTATACACAATATTGCATTAGTTTCAGGTATACAAAGTAGTGATTGACAAGTTTATACATTAGGCTCTGCTCACAACGACTGTAGCTACCATCTGTCCTGATACAGCACTATTACAATATCATTGGCTGCATTACTTATGTTGTGCCTTTTATTCCCGTAACTTATTCATTCCATAACTGGAAGCCTTATACCTCCCACTTCCCTTACTCATTTTGCCTATTCCCTGACCCTCCTCCCTCTGGCAACCATCAGTTTGTTCTCTGTATTTATCAGTCTCATTCTGCTTTTTGTTTGTTCATTTGTTTTTTTAGATTCTACTTTTGAGTGGACTCATACGGTATTTGTCTTTCTCTGACTGACTCATTTCACTTAGCATAATACCCTCTAGGTCCATCCATGTTGTCTCAAATGGCAAGACCTCATAATTTTCTATGGCTGCATAATATCCCATTAGTATATGTATATCACATTTTTCTTATCCATTTGTCTATTGATGGACATTTAGGTTGCTTCCATATCTTAGCTATTGTAAATAATGCTGCAATAAATGTAGGGGCACCTATATTTTTTGAATTAGTGCTTTCATTTTCTTTGGTCAAACCAATAGTGAAATTATTATGATCTATGGTATTTCTATTTTTAAGTTTTTGAGAAACCTCCATACTGCTTTTCACAGTGCCTGTACCAATTTACATGCCCACCAGCAGGGCACGAGAGTGACTTTTTCTCCACATTCTCACCAACACTTGTTATTTCTTGTCAGTTTGATTTTAGCCCTTCTGAAGTGATATTTCATTATGGTTTTGATATACATTTCCCTGATGATCAGTGATGTTGAGCATCATCTCAAGTATCTGTTGGTCACCTATATGTATTCTTTGGTGAAATGTCTATCAGGTCCTCTGCCCATTTTTTAATCTGATTAGGGATTTTTTTGGTGTTGAGTTGTGTAAGTTCTTTATATATTTTGGCTATTAACCCTTTATCAGATATATCATTTGCAGGTATCTTCTCCCATTCAATAGGTTGTCTTTTTGTTTTGTTCATGGTTTCCTTTGCTGTGCAAAAGATTTTTATTTTGATGTGGTCCTAATAGTTTATTTTTGCTTTTGTTTCCCTTGCAGATCTAGAAAAATGTTGCCATGGATGATGTCAAAGAAATTACTGCCTGTGTCCTCTTGTAGGCTTTTTATGGTTTCAGGTCTCCCATTTGGGTCTTTAATCCACTTTGAGTTTATTTTTGTGTATGGTAAAAGAAAGTGGTCCAGTTTCACTCTTTTACGTGTAGCTGTCCAGTTTTCTCAGCACCATTTATTGAAAAGATTTTCTCCCATGGTATGTTCTCGCCTCTTTTATCAAAGATTAATTGATCATATAATCGTGGGTTTATTTCTAGAGTTTCTATTCTGTTCTATTGATCTGTGTGTCTATTTTTATGCCAGTACCATGCTGTTTGATTACAATAGCGTTGTAGTATATCTTGAAATCCGGTATGTGATACCTCCAGCTTTGTTTTTTCTCAGGATTGCTTTGGCTATTTGGGAGCTACTGTGGTTCCATACCAATCCGAGTATTATTTGTTCTAGTTTTGTGAACAATGTTGTTGATATTTTGATAGGGATTGTATTGAATCTGCAGATTGCTTTGGGTGATGTGGATATTTTAACAATATTAATTCTTTCAATCCAAGAGCATGGGAGTATCTTTCCATTTGTCTGTGTCATCTTCAATTTCTTTCATCAGGGTTTTATGGTTTCGAATTACAGGCCTTTCACTTCTTTGCTTTAGTTTATTCCTAGGTGTTTTATTCCTTTTGGTGCAATTGTAAATGGTGTTGTTTTCTTAATTTCTCTTTCTCCTACCTTGTAATTAGTGTACAGAAATGCTACAAATTTCTAATTTTGTATCCTGCCACTTTACTGAATTTGTTTATTACTTCTAGTAGTTTTTTGGTGGAGGCTTTAGGATTTTTTATGTATAATATCATATTGTCTGCAAATGATGACAGTTTAATTTTTTCTTTACCAATATGGATACCTCTGATTTCTTTTTCTTTTCTGAATACTGTGGCTGGGACTTCTAGTACAATATTGAATAAAAGTGCCAAGAGTGGACATCCTTGTCTTGTTCTTGACCTTAGAGGGAAAGCTCTCAGTTTTTCACCACAGAGTATGGTGTTCACTGTGGGTTTTTTATATGTCCCCTCTAGCCCCACTTTGCTGAGAGGTTTTATCATGAATGGATGTTGAGTCTCATCAAATGCTTTTCCTGCATCTATTGAGATGATCATATGATTTGTATCCTCATTTTGTTGATGTGGTGTATTATATCAATTGATTTGCAAACATTGAACCATCTTTTCATCCCAGGAGTAAATCCCACTTGATCATGGTGAATTATCTTTTTAATGTATTGTTGTATGCAGTTTGCTAATATTTTGTTGAGGATTTTTGCATCTATGTTTATCAGGGATATTGGCCTGAAGTTTTCTTTTTTTGTGGTGTCTTTGTCTGATTTTGATATCAGGGTAATGCTGGCCTCATGGAATGTATTTGGGAGCTTTCCTTCTTTTTCTGTTTTTTGGAATTAGTTTGAGGAGAATAGGTATTAACACTTCTTTAAATGGTAGAATTTACCTGTGAATTCATCTGTTCCTGGACTTATATCTTTTGGTTGTTTTTTGATTACAGATTCAATTTCATTACTTATAATTGGTCTATTCAGATTTCCTATTTCTTCCTGGCTTGATTTTGGAAGAGTGTATATTTCTAGGAATATATCCATTTCTTCTAGGTTTTCTAGTTTGTTGACACATAATTGTTCACAGTAGTCTCTTATAATCCTTTGTATTTTTTGTAGTGTCAGTTGTTACTTCTCATCTCTCGTTTCTGATTTTATTTATTTGGGTCGTTTCTCTTTTTTTCTTGATGAGTCTCTGCCTGCAGTACTTTGGACAGCACTGCTCTCTAAGGGCTTTAGAGAATGTACTTTACCAACATGAGATTCTGTGAAACACTGCCACAAACCAAAGAAACCATTCCACAGCAAGAGGGTGTGTGACCATGGGCATATGGCCATGGGATACACTAGTTCTCTGTATACCACATTTCCCGGAACATCAGCCTTATCAGTCTTTGGAAAGGTTCAGTTAGGTGCCAGCTTAGAGACATCATCCCACAGGGTTGCTGCAGAGTCCTTCCATATGTGATATATGCATTCAACAAATGCATGCTATACAGCGAGTACCTGCTCCTCACAATGCACTACACAGGTCCAGAAACCAAGCAATGGGGTCCTCTCAGCATCACTTTCGTGAGCCCACTTGCAGACTTTATGTTTCCCAACCCTGCAACTCTAGATTAGATGTCCTGGTTCCCAAAGAGAAGGGAATGCATTCACCAGACACATAATAATATTTCACTGAACCTAGAACAAATAATGTCTGCTCACTTAGGACTTCTCATGTTTTTGAGTCAACAGGCAGAGAAAGGAGTTATTCTATTGGCTTGCAATAGCTGACTGTGATTACAAGGTTGCTGCTACTTTATGGGTCAGGAAAGAGCTTACAACTTGAAGGACTCATTGGAAAATCCCTTAGTGTTTCCATTCCCAGTGAATAATAATAAATGAATGCAGTAACTATGGCCTAATGGAGTAAGACCATCAAAGCCTCAGTACCCCCAGAGATGAAGGTGTAGGTGATTCCACCAGGCAGAGAATCCAGAGAGGCTGAAATAATGGCCACGGGTAAGAAAATATTAAATGGGTTGTGGAGGAAGATGAAGAATATAAGCTATGGTCTTGGGAACAGGTGTAGGAACAGGATCTATGGCTTGTTTCACCAACCCTCCCCATTGTAAATTTGTATTTTTAAGAGATTGTGTGCAGCCCCCATCTTAAAGTGTTGGTTGTCAGTAGAGCATATCTCAGTAGTGCAAGGGTTAGACTGCAATAGACATTTAGGGTACCTTGCACACATGTTCTCTGTTCATCTGCTATAAATGTAGCTATGATGGAGCACCTGTACTTGGTATACCCCTCAACTTATACCCCAGCTTTTCTATCCTTTTCTACCTAATGAGATACCAATTTTATTAAAATAACAAGTTTTGTTTTGTTTTTAAATGATTCAACTGCCAGTGAAGGTGTTGTGAAATCAGATTAATGTTCAGGATCTCAGTTAAAGGATGATGTTCCCAGCACAAGTAACAACAATAACAAAAAGATAAATTAGATATTATCCACATTAAAGTTTTTGTGCTTCCAAGGACACCATCAAGAAAGTGAAAATGGGAGAAGATTTTTGCAAATCATATATCTGATAAGAGACTTGTATCTCGAATATATTAAGAACTCTTACCATTCAATAATAAAAGACAAATAACTCAACTTAAAAATAAGCAAAGGATCTGAATAGACATTTCTCCAAAGAAGATATACATGTGGTCAACAAAGCACAGGAAAAGATGCTCAATGTCATTGGTCATAAAGGGAAATGCAAATAAAAACCACAATGAGCTCCCAGTTCACACCCTATAATCAAAAGAATACAGATAATAATCCCTTGTACACTGCTGGTGAAAATGTAAAGAGTGTGACCACTTTGGAAAACAGTCTGGAAGTTCCTCAAAATACAAAACATAAACCTAACAATCCCACTTACAGGTATATACCAAAGATAAATGAAAACATATGCCCATCCAAAACTAGCACACACCTGTTCATAGCAGCATTATCCATAAATAGCCAAAAAAAATGAGTGACCCGAATGTCCATTAATTAATAAATGGATTTTTAAAAATCTGGCATATCTATACAATGGAATATTATTCAGCAATAAAAAGAAGTGAACACCAATACTTGGTAAAAGATGAATGAACTCAGAAAACATAGTGCTCAGTGAAAAATGCCAGTCACAAAGGACGACATATTGGATGATTCCAAGCATGTGAAGTGTCCAGTATAGGCAAATGTATAGAGGCAGAAGGTAGACTAGTGTTGCCTAGGGTGGGAGGAAAATTGGGAGTGATTACTAGTAGATATAAGTTTTGGGGGGGCAGAAAATCAAAATGTTCTAAAATTGACTGTGATGATAGCTGCACAACTCTTTGAATATACTAAAAGCCGTTGGATTGTGTACTTTAAATAGGTGAATGATATGGTATGTGAATTATATCTCAATAAAACTGTTATTAAAAAATAATAGGATAAACTAAGGATTAGGGAAATTGGAAACTCTCTGTACTAGCTTCCCAATTTTTCTATAAATCTAAAACTATTCTAAAATAAAATATTTATTTAAAAAATAATTATACCACCAATCCAAACTATTGCTTAAAATGATGAAAGCCCAGTTTGAAGAGATCTGTGGTAAACTGACGAAGGATTATTGGTTTCGGTGTATCAGGCAGAGTTTAATCATAGAGGCAGTACCACTAGAATATATTTATACATACATAAGAGAATTGGGTATAGCAGTGTGACATCATGTAATTGTGAAGCTTAATATATTTCTGTAAGGCTGTTGTTCCTGCTTCTGATGCTAAAGCTTGTAGTATACAGGGCAGGCAAATGGGAAGGGAAAATTGATATAAGTTTGGGGAAAGCAAATACAAGCTAGAGTTTACAAACATGATCTGGAGCCACTGTGAATGCCCTGAAATTTGTGTCAGTTATTGTTGCTTCTGACCTTGATAATATGGGTGTCCCGTAGAAGCCAATGGAATGCTGAGCTAGCACACATGCCTTGCACATAATCAATGTCCAATAAGTATTTGTTGAATATATCAATGGATATCAATGTCTGTGAAAATATTTTTGTAAGCTATAAAATTTTATAAAATGGTATTGCTGTTATCATTGTTAATACTCTGATTACTTGAAATTTATCTTGTATTTTAATCATGATGATAAATAATTCCATTTTCATTTTCTCAGTAGCTTTTGAAACAGTTCATTTCCCTCTTTCTTCCCCCCAAAATCTTTTTTTCCCTGGTATTCAGAGAATTGATGAGATTCTGGCATACCCCCTTCAGTTGTCCCAGCATCATTTGTTGAAAAGGCTATTTATTCCCCATTGAATTACCTTGGCACCCTTATTGAAAAATAATTAACAATAAATGTCAGGGTTTATTTCTGGACTCTCGATCTATTCCTTGTTATCCTATGCCTCATGTTTCTTAAATTGTTTTGATGGTGGAAGCAAAAATTATAACAGCATCTGATGTGGTGCTCAATGTATTGCAACACATAAAACAACTATATTTAAAAAGTGGAGAGGGTAAAGAGGCCTAAATAGAAGTAAGTTTTCTATACTTTGCTTGAAGTAGGAAAATTTTGATACCAGTAGATTATGATAAATTACATGTGTATATTGTGATACGTAGAGCAATCACTAAGACTATGTAAAGTGATATACTGAAAAAGACAATAATAAATCAAGAAGAAATCCTAAAAACATTCCAGTAACCCATAAGAGGATAAAAATAGAAACACTGGAATGAGAAACAAGAAATAAATAGAAAACAAGTAATAAAATGGTAGACTTAAACCCTAACATATCAATAATTACTTTAAATGTAAATCATCTAATTATACCACTTAAGAGACAGGGATTGACAAAATGGATTTAAAAACATGATCCAACAATGAGATCCAAACTCATCTCAAATATAATTGTATTAGTAGGTTGAAGGTAAAAAGATGGGAAAAAATATATCTTGCAAGCATTAATTTTTTTAAAAAGCAGCATTAATGGCTATATTAATATCAGATAAAATAGACTTCAGAGAAAAGAAAATTAGTGGAGACAAAGAGAGACATTTTATCATGATAAGAAGATCAGTCTACTGGGAAAACAACATGATTGTAAATGTAATGTCTCGCTCACATGTGGAATTTAAGAAACAAGACAGATGAAAATATAAAAAAAAGGAGAGAGAGAGAGAAAGGCAAGCCAGGAAACAGACTCTTGACTATAGAGAACAAATTGATGGAGGGGACATGGATGGGGAGATGGGTTAAATGGTTGATGGGTTAAGGAGGGCATCAGTAGTGATGAGCACTGGGTGTTGTATGTTAGTGATGAATCACCAAATTCTTCACCTGAAACTAATATTATACTGTATGTCAACCAACTAGAATTTAAATAAAAACTTGAAGGAAAAAAAAAATAAATGTAATGGCACCAAACAACAGAGCACCAAAGGACACAGAACAAAGCTATCCCACTTGTCCTGTCTCCACCCCAGGAAGAGGATTTGCTGGTAGGCTAGAACAACTTATGTAGATACAGTAGGTTTGAAACATAGGCTTACATACCTTATCATTGCTGTTCTGCAATACCCAGAAAATAAGAAAAATATCATACTCAAAATAGAACTCAAAGGAGAGAGCCAAAGGCACATGTCTAGAGTAGTGACCACAAAAAGGAAGGCCTTAGAGGAGAACGTAGTCAAGGACTCAGAGAGCTGGGAATATAGAGCACAGAGTTGTAGGTTGAACACATAAGCAGCAGCATGAATACCAAGACAGAATGAGGGATTTCTTGCTACAGTTGAACAAGTGGTATGTCCAGATAGCATGTTGCATGAAATCCATGAATCCTTTTATTTTTACTTTATTTTTTTAAGTTTTTATTTTAATTCCAGTTGGCTAACACACAGTATATTAGATTCAGGTGTACAATATGGTGATTCAACACTTCCATACAACACCCAGCGCCCTTCACAACAAGTGCCCTCCTGAATGCTCTTCACCTATTTAACCTCTCCCCACCTCCCCTCTGGTAACCATCAGTGCATTGTCGGTTTCTTGGTTTGCCTCTCTGTTCCTTTTTTTTTTATCCATTTGCTTATTTGTTTTGCTTCTAAATTCCACATATGAGTGAAGTCACATGGTATTTGTCTTTCTCTGGCTTATTTCACTTAGCATAATACTCTATAGCTCCACCCACATCATTGCAAATGGCATGATTTCATTCTTTTTATGGCTGAGTAATATTCCGTGTGTGTGTGTGTGTGTGTGTGTATATACATTTGAGATATATATATATATAATCTTTTTTTTCCCTCAGTTCTAGGATTAGGGTTCAGTTTAGGGTCAGAATAATGGTAAGTATTAGGATTAGGGACAGTGTGAGGGTATGTTCCTATTGTCCTGCAGTTCAGAGACCTCTCCAGAGGGATAATTTTAGGGTGAGGGTTAGGGTTAGAGTTAGGGTTTAGGGTTAGGGTTAGGGATTGGTGGTTAGTGGTTAGGGGTTAAGGTTAGGGTTAGAGAGAGGATATGTGTCTGGTATCCTTCAGTTCCATGAATCCTTTTAAAAGGCCTAGGGCACTATTGGAAGTGACAGATGAAAGCACTATGACCCAATCTTTTTTTCTCAAATAAAAAATATCACTAATATTGATTGAGCACTATTTTTTGTCTGTAAATAGTAACATGTGTGCATCCTCTCATAATTCTCACAATAGCTCTATTGTAGTAGTTTTCTAATTGCTGCTGTAACAAGTTACCATTTATTGCTTAAAACAGCAATTTGTTATCCTACTATTTTGTAGGTCAGAAGTCTGAGATGGGTCTCACTGGGGTAAAATTAAGGTAATGGCAGGACTGTGTTCCCTCTTATACACTCTTGGTAGGATATGTAGACTGCCTACATTCCTTGGCTTGTGGACCCTTTCATCCATCTTCAAAGCTAGCAAATGCAACCCAAGTCCTCTCACACTACACCACTCTGACCTCTTCTCCTTCATCCTTTCGCTTTTAAGGACCCTTGTGATTACATTAGGTACACCCAGATAATCCAGAATAATCTTCCTGTCTTAAGGTCAGTTTATTAGCAATCTTAATTCTATCTGCAACCTTAATCCCCTTTTATCATTAAAGTTACACATTTATAGGTTCCAAGCACTAGAATGTGGACATCTTCAAGGGTATGAAGTGGGCTCTAAATCCATAACTTAAGATCCAAAGCAGTGGGTCTTAACTAGTGGTGATTTACTCTAGTGAAATGAGCAATGCCTGAAGACATTTTTGATTGTCATGACTAGGGGGGACTGCTAGTGGCATCTAGTGGGTAGAGATGCCAAACATCCTACAATGCACAGGTTATTTCCCCACAACAAAGAATTATCAAAATATCAATAGGGCCACTGTTGAGAAGCCAAGGCCTAAAGACATGGAGACTTGGAGAAGTTAAGCATCTTGACCACAGTCATAGCTAATAAGTTTCAGAGCCATACTCTGAACCCAGGTCTATCTGCCTTTGGATCCTGAACACTTTTCAGCTTTGCCCCACTGCAGCACTATACCATGAATTGTCGATGATAGCCAAAGCTGAATGTCCTCCTCCACAGATGTATTCACACACAATAAAATGAGGACATTTTTAGTATCATTATTCTGAACATACACATGTCCAGCTCCAACGGTCTTGGAGATTTGAACAAAGCAGTCTTGTTCAGTAGTTAAAGTAGGTGTAGTTGTTTCATGGAAGCTTTCCTTGAATATAGTTCACTCAGGCTTTAAGTGTAGTAAACAAATGTGTGGAGTAGCATGCTACCAGTAATAAAGGAATGGGGCCTGGGAGATGAGATGTCATGTCAATCTTTTTCACAAGAGCTCTATTGTGAAAATAGCTCTTCTTTACCCATCTCCCTAGTTTCTGTTGATTCCCTTACCAGTATATCAGTTACTGACAATATTTAGAAATATGTATTGTCTACAAGGACAGATAAATACCAGAGTGTGTGCATTCTGAGTGCACTCTAAGCATGAACCTTGGAAAGTCGTATTCTGGTGTATTCATATAGATGATGAACCATGTGTGAAATCAACACATGATATTTATCATACACATGAAAAAATGCTCTAGCATAATATATTATGCTTTAGCAGATACAACAAAAAATAGATTGCCTAGTCACAGATTTTTTAATGATAATGTAGTTTATTGTTTTCAACAATCACATCATTAACACCCCATTGCATCTGAACATTACCATTGCATAAACCATTACATCATTAAATACACGCTGAAAATAATTATAGCAACATTAATATTTTCTATAGCCACATGTTCCCTGAAGCACCAAGAATTATTTGAACATAATTAGGATCTCAACTGTACAAATATCAACATGAATTTAAAAGACTTTAATTAGAGAACACCTTTAGCTTCCATTGGGTAAACAGTTACGTTCCTACATCAATAACAGCAATTCATGTAATTGCATATTTGTGCACAGGGTTTACTTGGTCTGAATTATTGAACAGTATGAATCAATTTTACTGCCTTGTAGAGTTTCACATTCAGGCTATCATGGTGCCACCAAATAAAGAAAACAATATTAGCTGAATGGGACATGACATGTGTGTGAAGAAAGTTAAACATCTTTTAGAAGTGGTCATTGATAGGGGCGCCTGGGTGGCTCAGTCAGTTAAGCTTCTGACTCTTGATTTAGGCTCAGATCATGACCTCAGGGTCATGAGTTTAAGCCCTGCATCAGGCTCAGTGCTGGCCGTGGAGCCTGCTTAAGATTCTCTCTCACAAATGATATATCAGATAAAGGGGCTAGTATCCAAAATCTATAAAGAACTTATCAAACTCAACACCCAAAGAACAAATAATCCAATCAAGAAATGGGCAGAAGACATGAACAGACATTTTTCCAAAGAAGACATCCAAATGGCCAACAGACACATGAAAAAGTGCTCAACATCGCTCGGCATCAGGGAAATCCAAATCAAAACTTCAATGAGATACCACCTCACACCAGTCAGAATGACTAAAATGAACAAGTCAGGAAACGACAGATGTTGGCGAGGATGCAGAGAAAGGGGAACCCTCCTACACTATTGGTGGGAATGCAAACTGGTGCAGCCACTCTGGAAGATAGTATGGAGGTTCCTCAAAAAGTTGAAAATATAGCTACCCTACGACCCAGCAATTGCACTACTGGGTATTTACCCCAAAGATACAAATGTAGTGATCCGAAAGGGTACGTGCACCCTAATGTTTATAGCAGCAATGTCCACAATAGCCAAACTGTGGAAAGAGCCAAGATGTCCATCAACAGATGAATGGATAAGGAAGATGTGGTATATACACACACACACACACACACACACACACTGGAATATTATGCAGCCATCAAAAAAATGAAATCTTGCCGTTTGCAACAATGTGGATGGAACTAGAGGGTATTATGCTAAGCGAAATAAGTCAATCTGAGAATGACAAGTATCATATGATCTCACTGATATGAGGAATTCTTTTTTTTTTTTTTTAAAGATTTTATTTATTTATTCATGAGAGACAGAGAGAGAGAGAGAGAAGCAGAGGGAGAAGCAGGCTCCCAAGGAGCAGGGAGCCCGATGCAGGACTCGATCCCAGGACCCTGGGATCATGACCTGAGCCGAAGGCAGACGCTTAACCATCTGAGCCACCCAGGCGCCCGATATGAGGAATTCTTAATCTCAGGAAACAAACTGAGGGTTGCTGGAGTGGTGGGGGGTGGGAGGGATGGGATGGCTTGGTGATGGACATTGGGGAGGGTATGTGCTATGGTGAGCAGTGTGAATTGTGTAAGACTGATGAATCACAGACCTGTACCTCTGAAACAAATAATACATTATATGTTTAAAAAAAATAGTAGGAAGGGAAAAACAAAGTGGGGGGGAAATTGGAGGGGAGACCAACCATGAGAGACTGTGGACCCTGAGAAACAAACTGAGCGTTTTAGAGGGGAGGGTGGTGGGGGATGGGTTAGCCTGGTGATGGGCATTGAGGAGGGCACATATTGAATGGAGCACTGGGTGTTATAAGCAAACAATGAATCATGGAACACAACATCAAAAATTAATGATGTAATGTATGGTGACTAACGTAACACAATAAAATAAAATTTAAAAAAAAAAGATTCTCTCTCTCTCTCTCCCCCTGCCCCTCCCCTGCTTGCTCTTTCTCTTAAAAAAAAAAAAAAGTGGTCATTGATGATTTAAGGCTCCATAAAAATCAATCGCCATGCTGCCTCCCCTGAGCTTTAGTGATTAGAAAAATAATCCCTTCTCCAAGAAGTCCAAGAAGCTAGTAACTCTCTCAACGTGGCCCAGTTCCTGAAAACAGCACTAAGACCAGCTCTCAGGTCTCCCAATTCTGAGCTCTCTGAGATGAGAGAGATCACATCCTCATTCCTATTCTACCCTCAGCAGCTTACATAGTGTCAGGCAGAATAAGGTGTCTGCTGAATTGATTCTCCATCTAATACTCTATTTACTTGACAACTTCTTACTAACGTCTTAATATTCAGAGCTGAGATTCAATTAAATTCCTGGTCTATCTGCCCACAACCCTAGACCAGTCCATAATCCAGGAAGTAAAGGGAATTCTCCCTAGATCCTACTGCAGAGTCATAGTCAAGTGTCCATTCTGATTGCTGGATGTCCTCACCATAGCTGCTGTTAAAGGCTGTGAACATCACCCTGGTTTATATCTAACAAACTTCAAACTTGACTTTGAATAAATTACCTAACCTCCCCTCTCACCTTAAAATGAGGGTGAAAATAATAATGGTTCTATTCAAGGGATTGTGAGGATTATATGGGATCATTTGCATGAGGTTCCCAGCACAGTGCCTGGCATAAGATAAGCTCTTATTAGAAGTTAGCTATTATTATTATTTTGCTGGAATATTCCTGGGGGCAGAGACTGAGTCTGTTTGGTACACAGAATAGAACAGAAGTCATGTTAAAAGAGCCAAGAAGTAGAAAATACCAGGCTTTGAAGAGTTAAAGTTGGACACTAATAAATTAAAATTTATCTTAATGTCTTGGCAACTATGGCAGAAGTTGGAAGCATCTTGCATAACATAGTCTATATTTTCTGACCAAAAAAAAAAAAAAAGCATACACATTTGTCTGCAAACACATACTTCCTCCTAGGAACAAGTAGTACCAGAAAAATTGCCAAAATTCTTCTGGTTTAAGTGTGAATCTCAGGATTGATTCATCATCCTATGGGCAAGAGGTCCGGTGAGGAATTTAGATCCTTTCTGTCTAGTTAGGATTCCTGTCACAGTCGAATGAAAATCTGCCTGTGTTGGTCTGGTTAACTTTTGCCCTTCTTATGCATGTCATTTAAAACCACAAGGTGGGCTAAAGTTAGGATCAGCTATTAAAATAAAAGAAAGGGCGCCTGGGTGGCTCAGTTGGTTAAGCAACTGCCTTCGGCTCAGGTCATGATCCTGGAGTCCCTGGATCGAGTCCCGCATGGGGCTCCCTGCTCGGCGGGGAGTCTGCTTCTCCCTCTGACCCTCTTCCCTCTCGTGCTGTCTCTCATTCTCTCTCTCAAATAAATAAATAAAATCTTTAAAATAAAAGAAAATATATTACAATTAATTTACAATTGCAATGAATTTACAAATTCATTATTTATCATCAACATCATTAAAATATAAGATAAATTTCAAGCATCAGAATATGAATTTATTGGACACTGATTATGTGCAAGGCATGTGTGCTAGGAGACAATAGTATCAAATATAATACAGTTCTTGCCTTCTTGTAATTCAGTTTAGTGGAGCAAGAAATAATTAACCAGATAATTAGTAAATTACACTGTGATAAGGACCATGATGGAGAAGCACAGGGGATTTTGAGTGGGGCCAACAGGGGAGCCTGGCCTAGACTAGGGGCTTAGGGAAAGTTTCTCTGAGGAGGTGAAATTAAGGGTGAAACCTGAAGAAGGAAAGAATAAACGTTAGCCAAGCAAAGAGGAGAGTGAGTATTAGAAGACAAGGAAACAGCCTATGCAAAGGACCTGAGTTGGGAAGGGGCACAGCCTATTCTAGGAAGTGATAAGAGAATGCCACGGTGGCTGGGCACCCAGAGCCAAGAGCCAAGTCATGTAAGATGAGAGAGAATAGGCAGGGAGACCAAGGGTCACATTGTGCTGAGCCTTGTACACTCTTCTGAAGATTTGATCATAAGACCTCATAAATTTAATACATATTTGTGGATAGTACAGGGCAAAGCCAGCCATAATGATGGGTGGGTTCCACATGGTTTCATTTAGTCATGTTAGGGAGGGTTGGATGCCCCAAATACCAACCCAGTTGGCTCCAAGCTACTGCAGCCAACAGCTGTAAAAGAGTAACTTTGGCTTTCTAAGCATTTTCAATGACTTTAGAGACTAGACTCTCAGAGTATTAGCAGTTAACAGTCAAGCCTTTTCACCTTCACTCCAATTCTGACTCACTGCTTTATGACCATGCACAAATCTTGAGGTCCTCTGAGCTTCAGCTTTTTTATTTACAGAATGGAGATGATTTTTACCTAACCTGGTTATTGTGAGGACTAAAAAAGAAAGCACTTTGCAACGATAAAATTAATCTCAATGTTGATAGTTATACAATTCTGAATCATGCTTTCCTTAGTGAAATCCTTAAGTAACATTTCATTCTGGATGCCTTCTTTCATATACTCAAGGCTTGGTGTTATAGAAAAAGCTTTGAAGGTGGAAACACCTGAAGTCAAATGCCGGTCCTGACACTGCCTAGGTGGGTGACAATGGTGCCACTTGAGCCTCAGTTTTTTTCAACTGCTTGGGAGCCATGAATTCTACTTCTGTTGTTATTTTAAGTATTGTATGATAGGACACTGGGGAGACTTACAGTGTCTATTACATAGCAGATCTGGAGTAAATACTTGTTCCCTACTTTTAGCTCTCTTTCTCTGAGAAGAAAGAGATTTCTGTGTTGCATTTAAGAAAGTAGTGTAGATCAGTGCTTGATAGACTTGGAATGTGCATGGAAACACTGGAGGATTTATTAAAATGCAGAGTTGGATTCAGTAGGTCTGGGGTGGTACCCAAGATTAAGCTTTTCTAACAAGCTCCCAGGCGATGCTGTCACAACTAGTCCACAGACCATACTTTAAGTAGCAAGGGTCTAGATGGTCTGGCTAGTTTACTAATGTCATCCACCTGCTCTCCGTATCAGAATGAGAGTCAGCTAATATTGGGATGTATCTTAGTAGGTCTCCGTGTTTCCTGGAAGAAGGACATAAACTCTGGACTTCCTATTGTTTGATTTAATTTACATTTCTTGACCCAGAAAAAAGGAATATTCTTACCATAGAAAAATCTAGTAAGAAACATTCTTAATATAGAGGTTTATCCCTCATTTGGGTATCTCTCATGAATGCTAAGAAAAACTAAACTTTGAGTTCCAAGAAGGCAAGAACCATATTGTATTTTTTACTACTCTCTCCTAGCACACATGCCTTGCACATAATCAGTGTCCAGTAAATATCTGTTGACTAAATCAATGGATTTCAATAATGTCTGTGAAAATAGTTTTGTAAAGTTTTATATAAATGGTATTGCTATTATCATTATTCATACTCTGGTTACTTAAAATTTACCTTGTATTTTAATGATGTTGGTGATAAATAATTCCATTCCCATTTTCTCAGCAGCTTTTTTTTTTAACAATTGTAAATATTTAAACACCCAATATAGGAGCACCCAAATACGTAAAACTGTTAATAACAAACAAAAGGAAAGCAATCCATGGTAATATAATAGTAGGGGACTTTAACACTCCACTTACATCAGTAACAGATTACCCAACAGAAAATCAACAAGGAAACAGTGGTTTTGAATGACACATTGTACCACACAGATCTACCAGATATATTCAAAACATTTCATCCTCAACCAATAGAATACACAAACTTTTCCTTTTTTTTTTTCCTCAGTAGCTTTTGAAACAGTTTACTCCGCTTTTCCTCCTCCCCAAAATCTTTTCTTCCTGGTGTTCAGAGAATTGATGAGATTCTGGCATAACCCCTCCTTCTCTGGCAGTTGCTTCCTTGATTCCTCCTGTCCCGGAACAGTGGTGGGTACCCCCCAAGGGTCAATTCTCAGCCATCTGTTCCTTTCCCCCAGCCCTCCCTCAGAAATCTTGTCCAGCTTTATGGCATCAGCTGTCACACTATGAAGACCCAAGATGGAACTAGGACCCGTCCTCAGCTCCAGTCCTCTCAGTGTAACTGCCTGCTGGACATTTAATTTCGGATGTCTGGCAATCAGTGAAATCCATAATTGAAATCATTAACCTAATCCCGAAGCGCCTCCACCTCCAGACTTCCTGTTTATGTTATGGTATCGACAATCTCCCCATACTGAAATTTGACATCACCCTCACACTTATCTAATCCTTTGTCCTCATCCCTGTGCTCCCACACCTGATCAGCCACAAACTGCTATTGATTCTTTCACTTCAATGCCTCTGAAATCTCTGCCACCTTCTTCACTCCTTCCTCTCACATTCTAGTCTCGGCCCTTCAGTGGGACTATTACAATAGTCTTCTTCATAGACTTATCTCCAGTGTCTGTCTCCCTTCAGCTTTTCTTGTGCACCATTACTTTATTTTTGTTGATCCCCTATTTAGAAACCTTTAATTCCTCCCCTTTACCTCGAAAATTTACAATCAAACTCCTTAAACTGGCATGCTGAGTTTTCGACAATCTGGCCCCAACTTATTTTTCCAGATTATCTTCTAAGTCTCCCATTAAGTTACAACTTACTTCAATCAAATACATAACCTCTCAGATAACTGACTCAAAATCTTGTCCCAGTTCCAAGAAGTGAGAGTTCGAAGAGAAGAAAGTATTATAAGCTTATTTCGAATCAAAGGCCCAACTCTGGTCCAGTTGTCCATCATCTGGGAGTCATGGTCATGTTCGGGTTTGCCTTCTCTGAGTATGAATAGGGAAATTTTCTACAGAGAAAGTATAAGCAAGGAAAAAAAATATTTCTAGTACTAAGAAAATGCTAAGTCAGCCCCAGCACCAAGAAAGGGGTGGTGGAGAGGCTTTAGCACACTCCCCCTGACACACCCTACTTAACCTCCATATTTCTTTAATGTACATGGACATAAATGGTCACTTGAACTTTCCTTCATCTTATGCAAATGTAGTCTCTTGTCTCCTCCCCTTTCTAGACAGCCTGCAGCCCATGAACCCCCTGCCTTCTGAGATATCCTGGAGCAGCTCCTGAATGTCTCTACAGAGATGGCATTTGCCGTGGCTAAAATGACAGCTGATTTGTTTATTTGTGTATTTGTTTTTCAGGCTACCAAATGTAGTAATTGTACTAAAAATACTAAAAACTGAAATTTGATATCCCATACATACAGGATTAATCCAATATTTTGTTTTCTTGAATCTCTTATTAACAGAATGAATAATAAACTCTACTGTGTATATAAAGCCAGAAAGACACGGGTTATGAAACGTGTTTACTCACTTCTTTTTCTCTTTACCAAGATAGTTTGGATTCCCTATTGTCCTAATTAAAAGTTAACATTCATGTCATAGAATAAATAGTAAACTTTAGCATAGATATGAAGAACCTTTTTTTTCTTTCTTTTTTTTTTAAAGATTTTATTTATTTATTTGAGAGAGAGAATGAGATAGAGCATGAGAGGGGGGAGGGTCAGAGGGAGAAGCAGACTCCCTGCTGAGCAGGGAGCCCGATGTGGGACACGATCCCAGGACTCCAGGATCATGACCTGAGCCAAAGGCAGTCGCTTAACCAACTGAGCCACCCAGGCGCCCGATATGAAGAACCATTTTAAGAGGTTGGGAAAAATGTAGTAGATTGAATGACAGGTTAAGATCTTATTGAGATGAATTTATCAACTGAAATAAGAAAATAATGTGGAACTGTTTTCACATTGTATGAGAAAGAAATTCTATAATCTAAAGAGACCTTGGAGAACAACTAAGTTATCCTTATTTTTCTTTTTTAAAGCTTTATTGAGATATATTTCAGATACGATAAAATTCACCCATTTAAAGTTAAAGCTGTGAATTGTATAAGACTGTTGAATCACAGACCTGTACCTCTGAAACAAATAATATATGATATGTTAAAAAAAAGAAGAAGAAGAAGATAGCAGGAATGGAAAAATGAAGGGGCAGAAATCGGAGGGGGAGATGAACCATGAGAGACTATGGACTCTGAGAAACAAACTGAGGGTTCTAGAGGGGAGGGGGGTGGAGGGGTGGGTTAGCACAATGATGGATATTAAAGAGGGCACGTACTGAATGGAGCACTGGATGTTATATGCAAACAATGAATCATGGAACACTACATCAAAAACTAATGATGTAATGTATGGTGATTAACATAGCATAATAAAAAAAAGTTTATAGTTCAGGGGTGCCTGGGTAACTCAGTTGGTTAAGCATCCAACTCTTGATCTCAGCTCAGGTCTTATGTTAGGGTCAGGAGTTCACACCCGGCCTGGAGCCTACTTTAAATAAATAAATAAATAAATAAATAAATAAATAAATAAATAAATAA